>NC_052048.2:2288534-2636451 GCF_903992535.2 Arvicola amphibius
ACTGGTTAAACAAACCTTGATATGCTTATGAAGACCGAGTCTGGGGTCTACTTAGCAGCCTCCACAAATGAATAAGTCAGTACAACTAAGCTTTATATTTAAAATGTTCTTGCCAGTTCCGTGACTACCACTCCCACCTAACTACGGTGAAAGGTTCATGCTCAAAAGATGTTCAAGGGCTTTGGGCTTTATTGTCCTGGAAGAGCATATATTTCATATGTAGGGAGGAGAGAGAGAGAGAGAGAGCTAGAAAGCAACATGGAGAAAGAGAGAGATGATTGATAGATTGATTGATGATAGATAGATAGATTGATAAATATAACGAAATAAAAACTTGGACAGAGGGCCAGGGAGATGGCTCACTCAGCGAAGAGCTCAATGTACAAGCATGAGGACCCGAGTCTGGATTCTTAGCGCCCATGTGAAAGATGGCACAAGGACGTACTGGACGGGAGAGATTCTCGGTGCTCAGTCCACCACACCACTCTAACCACGCAGGCGAGCAGCCGCAGGTTCACCGAGAGATCCCACCTCAAAGAGTAAGGTGGAGACGGATCCAGGAAGGCAGCCAACGTTCACCTCCGGCTTCCATTCTCCCATGCGCCTTCATATCCCTGTGTAAACCTACAAACAAGCACACACACACACACACACACACACACACACACACCTCTAAACTAAGAACATGCCTGGCAGGAGAGTCGGACAAAGGTATTCTGCACTGGGATGCAGGTGTGCAGCTGAATACTGAGCAAGGGGAATGCATGCATGCATGCATGAATGAATGAATGAATAATGAATGGATGAATGAATAATGAATGAATGAGTGGTCATCCCCTCTCACCCAGTGGATTTATCCTGGGCAGAGCAAAATGAGACGGAAAAACTTAATATCATGGGTGCTTCAGCTGTTCAGCTCACGAAAACAGCACATGGTCAGTCGTCACTAGACGCAACACAGGATAAAACCCAGAATTTCTCTGACTTTGCTTACATTTTAGTAGTCAAATTTCGGACCACTCTCTCAGTATTTGTTTAAACAAGGAAAGGTTTGGTCACATATACAAAGACATTAAACTCAGACTCAATTTCTCAGTAGTTTTGCCCTGACTTACTGGAATACTCTCTGAAAATCTAACCTAGGGCACATAGGGAATCTGCTATCAAGTTCAGTTCAGAAAGTTCTGTTTGATTCTCCCAAATTGTTCAGGCAGAGAGAGAGAGACACACACACAGAAAGAGAGAGGGAGAAAGAGAGAGAGGGAGAGAGAGAGAGAGAGAGAGAGAGAGAGAGAGAGAGAGAGAGAGGAGATTCAAAATGTTCAACAACTCTATCTGCAGCCTTCTGAAGCCAGGCGGCATGAGGTAGTGATGGCCGCAACCCAGGACTCTGGGCGCTGAGGCAGGATGGCAAGTTCCAGGCCAGCCTGGGCTCTCTCACAAGACCCCGTCTCTAAATTTAAAAAAACCAACACTAGAAGGCTCATAGTTTTGGGTGGCTGAGATTTCAAACATGTCCTCCCTCATTCTCAAGCCCAAGTGAAGGCAACAAGAGACATGCTTCGCTTTCCTCAGGATTGGGTTCCTTTCTCAGCCCAAGTGTCCGACCACAAGTTAGCACTTTCTCTTCTGGGTCAGTGTCTCCCAAAACATTTTGACTGAGTGACAGCCAGCATAAAATTTCCATGTGGGCATTGATAAGGGGAAGTGTGTGTGACCCACAGCCAAGCAGCTAGGACAGATGACAAGCCTCCTCCACCCTTTGATCTCTAAGTAGAAGTTGTGAGGTCTCTCCTCTCTCAGGCAGAGCATTCTTGACCTGTTTTCATGGGCAAGTCCTGTATTTCCTTTGGGTAGAGTATACTTTTAAACTTTTCCTTGAATTATTTTTTTCTTTTTAGCATTCTCTCTCTTTCTTTCTTTCTTTCTTTCTTTCTTTCTTTCTTTCTTTCTTTCTTTCTCTCTCTCTCTCTCTCTCTCTCTCTCTCTCTCTCCCTCTCTCCCTCTCTCTCTCTCTCCACTCTGTGTTTCTCTGTCTTTCTGCCTCTGTCTCTGTCTCTGTCTCTCTCTCTCTCTCTCTCTCTCTGTGTGTGTGTGTGTGTGTGTGTGTGTGTATGTGTGTTCCGTGCACATGGGTATATGGGTGCAGAGGCCAGGGCAGGATGTCAGGGAGTCCTCTTGTGTTATTTTCCACCTTACTGCCTTGAGACAGGGTCTCTCCTGTGGCAGGCAAATAAGTCCTTGCGCTCACAGATATGTTGTGAAATAATTAACTATATAAAGATGTGTAACATTTGTTTGTGCTATGGAATATTACTTTATTTGTGTAAAGATGTGTTACATCTGTTTATGCTGAATTTATTTAATTATTTAAAGATGTGCTGCTGTTTCACCTTACCAGCCTAAGGCACCTGATTGGTCCAATAAAAAGCTGAATGGCCAATAGCTAGACAGGAGAGGAATAGGCAGGGCTGGCAGACAGAGAACAAATAGAGGAGAAATCTAGGCTAGAGAAGAATGAGAAAGAAGAGAATGAGAAGAAAGAGAAAGATATGTACAGGGCCAGAAGCCAGACATAAAGACAGCCAAAAATTAAGATATAAAGAAAGAAAGATAAGAAGCCCCAAGGCAAAATATAGAGAGAAACATTAAAATAAGAGCTAAGATAAGGCCGAGCATTCATTCTTAACTAATAAGGCTCTCTTTGGGAGCAGGTTAGACCTGTGTGATATTTCATTTGTATTTAAATAAATAAAGCTTGCCTAAAGATTAGAGAGCAAAACAGCACAACTGGTCAGCCTTACAGACCAGGCAGTGGTGACGCACACCTTTAATCCCAGTAGCCACACTAGTTTGCCATAGAAATTGGTGGTAGTGGGGCACGCCTTTAATTCCAGCCCTAGAGAGAAATATAAGACAGGAGGAGACCTTCTTCAGGCTCAGTCTCCTTCTGAGCTTCTGGGAGGCAGGATCGCCACTTCAGACTGAGGTCGAGGTAAGAGCCAGTGGCTGGCTGCTTTGCTTTTCTTACCTTCAGGTTGAGCTCCAATTTCTGTCTCTGTTTTTTTTTTTTTAATTAATCATGCTACAGTGGCCCAAAAGAAAAAGCCTGGTGCACAAATAAGCACTGGGAGAACCAGGAATCTAAAACACACGGGATTGTGTCTTCAAAGGGACAGGTGGGTTTTCCACCCAGAAGGCTGGGAGTAGAAGTGGTTAATAGCCTGTTACATCTGTGCTGTCTGTGTGACCAGGCCACAGCAGATCCTCCCCCATACCCTTATCTTGAGCCTTTTTGTTTAAAACTAGTTAACCTATACAACCAATCTTTATGGAAGATGCTGTTTGTACTTTACAATGAGTTTAGATGTTGTCATGTCTTAAGTTTTGTTATGTGACCAGGATTGAGTTAATTATCACCAAGAGACGTTTCCCCAAATTGTGTTGTGCTTAAATAATTATCTAAATTATCTAAATTAAACCACTTGGGATGAGTCTCTTGAAGTTTGACCCAACACTGGCTACTGAGCCATGTTGAGCCAAGCTGTATTCTTGTCTCTTGTGGATCAATATTCCTCTGGCAGTGGTGTTTGCAGAGAACCCCCACCCCTGCCACACACACACACACACACACACACACACACACACACACTCCGTGGACCAGAATCTTACCATTCAGGTTGGACTGACTGGTTAGTGGGCTCCCAATGCTTGGGATATAAGCACACTCAGTCATGCCCAGCTTTCCCCTACATGGGTGATGGGGATTTGAACTCAGCTCCTCATGCTCTTTCTCACTAAGTCATCCAGCAAGCCCCATCTGGGCATAAATTTTACACATTAGCTTTTTATAGCTATTACTCATATTTAAAGAGAAGGCTGCTACTTCTTATAATTATATACATGTCATGGGAATTCATTCAGCCAATTAACTTTTGGGGTGCCACCCCTTAGGGAGTGGTCTGAGGTGCTACATGTTCACTGATAAGATGCAAGAAGAAACATGCTTGGGCTCTCGCTCTGACTCTTTCTTAGCATGAGGGGGGACTCAGGACAGCGTAGAAACAGGGCAGGATCAGCGGCGGCTAACCCTCTATCTGTATTTGTGAGTTCGTCCCTCTATATTACAACCCCTTAATAAACTAGTTTTATTTACCTCTGTATATTTAGGCAATATACACACACAAAGAAAAGGCAGCTACTTAAAAACATATACATACTTAATAGAGATGTCAGCTGCTTATAAACATATACATATATGCATAGAGAAGTCAGGTACTTATAAACATAAACATATGCATACATGCATAGAGAAGTCAGATACTTATAAACATGCATGTATGAGAAGGCAGCATCTTATAAGACACACACACACACACACACACACACACACACACACACACGCATTTACAGCGCAGTTAAGGAAGGCTGAGGATTGCATTTCATCCAAACATAACCCTTTCCCTTCCTCCTCCGTTGCACCACCACTGTTCTCCCCAGCCGAACTGTTGCTTTGTGAAAATTCCTTTCTTATATTCACTTTCCCCAGTCTCTGCTCCTTCCCCCGTCTCTACCCCTTCCCCAATCCCCGCCCCTTCCCCAGTCCCCGCCCCTTCCCCAGTCCCCGCCCCTTCTCCCCAGTCTCTGAACCTGTCTATCCTGTCTGACCTCACACACTCCCCAACACTTACCTTCTTCTGTCTCTCTACTACTATAAGTAGTAGACACCTGTCCACTTAATGAGACTTACCCTTCCACTGCGGTCCCCCTGTGTTCCAAGATGTCGCCCTGGGTTCCTAAAGAGGATGTCTGATTTCTCTGCACTGCCTCGTGGGTTCATAGTTTACCTGTTGCCCCGCATTCTAAGCCAAGTGTTCTTAGGTTCTCGCTGGTGTGAGCTCGGGAGATGTTGTGTGTTGATCGTCTCAGGCGGCTGAGCTGGCTGTGCCCCCCTGTCAGCTTTGTCTAGACCTCACAGGTTCAGCAGCTGAGCCTCCGCGCTTGTGGCTTGTGGTCGTGCCTCTTTTCCCCGTGTGTCACCGAAGGCAGGTCATGCTTCCCCTTTAGGTTTCTTGTTGTTTGCTTTTCACGGAGTTTCAGAGGAGAAGACACACACACAAAATCCTCCACCTCTGCTTCTCTAACAGAAAATCCTCTTTAGGGTGAAGGATTCTGATGCGCACAGGACTGTCATACTGGAACCAGCACGGTGAGAAGCAGACACAAATGTCTTCTCTCCTCCGTCTCTTCAGTTTCTTCCACTTCAGGAGGCATCTCTGAGCCCAGTTCCCTAGACACTAGGATTGGAGACTTATAGGCATCTTCCCCTCCTCATAACGCCATGAGCCACCTCAGTCACACTCCTTGTATCTTTCATGGGCTCTGAAGCTGGTCTCTGTGTCCAGTGTCCACTGCTTGTCAATGACATTGCAGCTTTGTAATGATCAATGTCCTTAGTGTAGTTCAAACCTTTATTGGGGGTGGGGTTTAAAGCCGTCCGTTGGAGAGGTGGACAGCGGGGTCAGCACCATCCGACGTGGTCTTCACTCTCAGGCCCCTCACAGCGTGATATCCTGGCAACAAGAAGCAGATCTGCACTGTTTAACCAGTGGTAACACTGAGCTGTGCTTAGATAAATGAGCAAGTGGTTCCTTTCTTTTTCTTCTGAGTTTTTATCTGTGTTAGCAGCCATGACAGGAGGGTGTAGGCATTGTTCAACTCTTGATCAGTTCAGCCGATGGGGCTGAAGTGATACGACGCCTTGAATAGGGGAAGCTGCCTTTTGCATTTCGGCTGCTCTTGGGGAATTATTGCTAGAGGACACCTAGTGGTACTTTGTAGAATTTCATCTACGCTACAAAGTTCTTTTGAATCTTGGATCCAAATACAACCTAGGCAGGAATAGGACAAGTTCAAAATGCCTAGCGTGAGTCTAAGCACCAGCCATGATGTGCTAACTACTCTAACAACCCTGCCTGAAGGTTTCAATGGCTTCATAGTCTGTTTCTCACCTTCAAACGTAGTGAGGTCACTCGGGTTGGTGGCTCTTCAAATAATGACGCAAGCGAGTTGTGGTCGTGTAGAAGACAGAAGACATCCTTAGCCATGGATAGGAAAAAAAAAGGGCAATATTTACTCTAAACAAAGCAGGCAAATGAAATCCAACACGTGAAATGGGTGTAGAATATGCAATGATGTAAAATTGCCAAATTAAATATGTATTCATATTAAAATATATATGTTTATATCAAAATATATGAATTTAAGCATATGAAAAGTATGAGTCAATTTTTTAGAAAAAGGAATAAAAATGCCTGATATAATTCTGGAAAAGAAGAGCAATGAAGATATGAGCTATATTAAGATTAGCAAAAATCTCAATAATTAAAAGACAATGGTACTATAATTTGAGAAAAAAGAGTTGTTTAGGATTATAAATAGATAGATACATGAGATAGACTACAAGCCTCCAAATTATATAACATTATATATGGTGATTTGATAAAAAATAGCCCAAGAAATCAAATCAACTCTTCAATAGGTATTCAGGGGACAAATAAAAATATCTGTATGTTTTGAAGAAAGGAAGGGGAAAGAAAAGATTATGGTAATCCTTGTGGACTTTTCTTAGAATTCTTTAGCAGTCAGAGCCGACAGCTTGTGTGTCTCTGGATTCAGGGGTTTGAGAAGGAAAGACATAATGCTCTAAGGGAGGCAGAGGAGCTTCAGAGTCTGCAGAGGGAGGCAGGAAGCGGGCGATGGAAGCAAAATGGGCTGAAGACCAGTGGGCATGGAACTGGTCCAGGGCCAAGGTTTCAATACATTCAATTTTTTATATTTATTTATTTATTATGTATACAATATTCTGTGTCTGTGTGTATGTCTGCAGGCCAGAAGAGGGCACCAGACCTCATTACAGATGGTTGTGAGCCACCATGTGGTTGCTGGGAATTGAACTCAGGACCTTTGGAAGAACAGGCAATGCTCTTAACCACTGAGCCATTTCTATCAATACACATTCAGTACACTGGAGAAACTAGTTCCAGGGAAGGCAGGAGGTATATGGTTCTCTGTTTCTTGGGAAAGGGCAGCTTTTGTTTTAATTATTTACAACTTGAATGATAATCTCCTGTAAAATAGTAACAGTGGACCCAGGGAAATGCTTACAACTACCTGGACATCTCATGGCACGTTCATGAGTTTGACTCACCCTGCCACGGGCATCACAGAAGCCTGGTGGCCTCTGACTGTTTCCTGAAGACTCGGGGACAGAACTTCTCTGTCATTGTCCTCTACTTCCCACCGAGTGTGTGAAATCTCATGTCTGCAGCATCGACATCGTATTTGGTGGATGAATGCCCAGGAAGAAATATGTGCTGTTTTAATAAGCTGAGAAGGTATCCGGTTCTGTCCACTCTGGTGGCCACTGATTGAACTTTGGGACTTTGATTGATGCTTGTGTGCTGGAATTCTCAGTGTATCTTCAAGCCATCAGCGCCTGTGACAAACTGACACACACATTTTTTATTTTCTTGAGGATTTGAATTTCTTCTGTGCTTTGTGTCATCCCTGTGGTTCGTTTATTCTGATATTACTTGATAGTGATAGTACATTGATCTTGAATATTGAGCTTACTCTGGTATCTTAGTGAGAAACAGCAGGAATAGAAGTCCTCAGAAAGGGTGGGACAGTTCAAATCACGATCTTCAGCTCCTAATTTAGATATTCTCAGAGAGGTATATTTTGGAGGAATACTTTTAGGGTCTTCTAGTCAGTGTCAGTGTGAGTGTCTGTCTATCTATCTATCTATCTATCTATCTATCTATCTATCTATCTATCTATCTATCTATCATCTATCTATCTATCTACCTATCTACCTATCATCTATCTATCTATCTATCTATCTATCTATCATCTATCTATCTATCTATCTATCTATCTATCTATCTATCTATCATCTATCTATCTATCTATCATCTATCTATCTATCTATCTATCTATCTATCTCTATCTATCATCTATCTATCTCTCTATCATCTATCTATCTATCTATCATCAATCTATCTATCATCTATCTATCTATCTATCTATCTATCTATCTATCTATCTATTTGTATGTATATATGTGAAGGCCACACAACGACTTTGTCATTCCTCAGGTGCTGCCCAGATTCCTATTTGATGGTGGCTCTCTCATTAGCCAAGTCGGTTAGGCTTTCTGGTAGATGAGCTGTGGGGGTAGGGTGGGGGACCCTTTGCCTGCATCTCCCAGCTGGGATCAATGACACGGGTTATCATACTCAGCATTTTCTAAAATGTGGGTCTTAGGGATTGACTTGGGTTTCCATGCTCGCCTAGCAAGCACTTTACTGACTAAGCCATCTCCCCAACCTACCAACATCACTTTAAATTTTAAAATCACATTTCTTCAGAGCATTTCAGTCCTGGAGAGGAAGCACTGAGTTCCTAATGAGAACCGTGCTTGCCTGGTGCAGCTCACTAGCTCCGGTAGGTAGTTCACAAGATTTTCTGGTTTTGCATCTGTTTCTTTTATAAAAGCAATTTAACAGTGGTATTTGCTGATAATGTAAATGAATCCCAGTGAAGGGCTCTCTTGAGGGTTTTGAAGAGAAAGATCAATAACTGACCCTAAGTGCTGGATTTGGATGCATTCAGTTTCTCCATGAATGAGAATTCCTTCCCAGACTGTCATGTAAAAGGTGACCAAAGACATCACAAGGGACACTGTGATCGAGTGTGTGTGTGAAAATGGTTCTGGAAGATGCAGCAAAGGTGCTGGGGCAAAGTGTTAGGAAGTGTGGTTGACGGTGCACCTGGGGCTAGGTCTTAAAGAACTGTCTACACAATCTAAAATAACTAATTTCTGCAAACATACAGAAATGAATTATGTCCAAATCAGGATGTGCGCCAATTGCTAATTACACGTGATCAGACACCAGTGAGTGTAGAGGACCTCAGAAACATAGAAATACCCTTGTCAAAGAGGCAACGAAACCATGTTTGGCATCAGATATGACCTTAACATGTTTGTTTATGTAGTAAGTAGATTCAAGATAACCGAACACATTGCATATTCTTTACATAACTTTAAATTCCAACTCTTTCTCTTCCAAGTCTCCCCCCCCCCTTTTTAAACATCTGTCACAAAGCTCTGGTGGATTCAGCCTGTAACCAACCTGGTTGCCCCTATTGTTTTTTGACCATGTTCTCACATTCTGAAAGAGCTTACACCACCCTGCAGCTGAAGACTCACTGTGAACAGTTTCCCTTCAAATAACTAGCTTCTCTGGTTTTGTCAGAGGTCTCTAGTAAGTTCATGTCAGACAGTCACAGCCCTTCTGATAATATTTGTGTTTACCCATCCAGGTCAGCTCCTGCATCTGTCCCTTGTGTGTGATAAGTAGCCTATGTCTCCTCTAGCTTTTGTTTCAAATGAAGGGATGCTGTTGCATGTCCACAGAGAAAGAGAAGATGCCCAAAGATGCCAGAACATCTAGGCCCAGAACAACCCCTTGCCTTGAGATCTCCAAAGCTATGTTCTGCTTTCTCTTCTTCAAACCCTCTTCTTTATAGCCTGAAACAAGTTTGTCAAAATTGAAAGAATTTCTTAAAAAATAATGTATTTGTTAGCTGTCATTAGAATTCATATGATCAGAATATTGACAGACTATAGCAATTCATATCAATATCTCATAAGTTCATAGTTAGAACCTCATAAACTCAGTGCCCAGAAAGAAATAGAAAATATTATGGCATTTAGGTAGATATATCAAAAGGAAAGGCTCTCTGTCATGATCTTCCGAGTGTTTCCACTGGATCTGATATTATATTGTGTATTATGCATAGCAATAACAAAATATTTTTAAAGTAATATTCTACCAGGAATAAACAAGTGAAAAGCCCACTAAAACCATTACTGTTTAAATTAGTGCTTGCCAAATGCAATATTTAGAAATAAAACTATTAAAATATACACATTATCTTTATGAAGAAAATCACAAACTTGTGATGAATGAAATCACAGAAAAACTAAATAGACAGAGAGATAGTTCATGATCACGGGTAGAGAGATGTGATGCTGTACTGAGCCAGGAATCTTCAGTTTGATCCATGGATTCAGTGTTGTGTTGTCCAAGTCCCAAGTAGTTACTTGGTAGATATTGACAGACTCGTGCTAGAATTTTAATGAAAAGACAAAAGACTGAGAGCAGCTGAGTCAATATAGAAGAGCAAAGTTGCGGGGGGGGGGAACTTCTGTTGCCCAGCAAGGCTGTGCCCTGCAGCTGTGGTGATGGGATGTGTCCTCTATAAAGTCTACATTAAGCATCCTTCCCAAGATGAAGGTATCTGGAGGTGTAACCTTTGAGTAGTGATCATGTCATACATCTGAAACCCTCCTTTGGGAAAAGGGGCACAAGTGGAAGTCATCTTATTACACATAAAGCAAGCCAGACCTAGGAAGGTAGATAGCACATGTTTCTCTCACATGCAGAATCTAGCTTTAAAAATAATACACGAGAGTAGAGGTGGAGGGAAAGGAGGTGGAAAGGGGCAAATTTGACAGGACTGCATCTATGAAGTTTGACCTTCATAGTGCACAAAGATGGTGCTAAAATATTACTTGTAATTTGTAAACTTATATTGTTCCTTGTGTATCTTAACCATTCGTACCATAATATGTAAACAGTAAACTATTTTAAAGAAAAGAGACATGGAAAAGGTGACTTTTTCCCTCCACTGTGTGGGATACAGCAGAAGGGCTGGCTGGCTGTCTTCAGACTGAAAGAAAGGCCCTCACCAGACACTAGTTGGCTCTCTCTCTGACCTTCATTTTCTCAGACTTCCAGAACTTTGAAAAATTAACGTGCTTTGTTGACACTCCTTTGGCTATAGTGATTTGTTCCAGAAGCCCAGATGGGACACTGTGGTAATCAAGGAAGAATGAAGGAACAGACAAAGTTCAACGGAACAAACAAGAAAGCCAGGGTTACACCACAAGGATAGTCAATGAGTCTTTGACAGGAGCAGCACAAGGGGAAAATGGAGCTTTTCTCAACAAAACGTTCTGCAACAACTGACTTAGGCATAGATCTTGTACCCTTCATGAAAATCAGTTCAGCATGGAACACAGAATGAAACTCAAAGTTCAAATCCCAGAGGGTAACGTTAGAAAAGCTAGGTGACCAGATGCTGCTGCTTAGCCCTCCTGGTAGCTTCGCATCAGCTGAGGACACCACAGGCTCATCAAGCATCTGCTTACGTGCTGTGAGAGAGGCAGTAACTTCTCATGTAAGACATAGTGTTTTTTCTCCTAGCTTTAAGTGAGCAGTGATCAAGAGAATAGCAACTCAGTATTTTAACAGAACAGATAGGGTAGAGTTAAAGAAAGGAGGGGAATGCATTTATGCTGTACATATCTAACCAAAACCTTGATTTTATGCTTTGATTTCAACTGAAACTCCTTAAAGGGAAAGCCCAGATCCTCTGCTTTCTATTTTATGATATTTCTTATTAGAAGTGGCCGCCTCCTGATATTGTAAAGCGTTGATTAGAGTGTAATAGTATCTAAGATGGTAGAAAATGGTCACTGCCCAGTTAATTAAATAATAGTTCAACCATAGCATTTGAAGTTAGATAAATCTTAGCGATTAATTAATTGGTTGCTTTTTATTAAAAAACAATTTTGTTCATGACAATGATAAGGCTGACCGTGACTGAGGCTGTGCAGCTAACAGGAAGTAAAAACCTACAGAACAGACCACAGATGAAGGTTTTTAAAGCTGCTGTCTCGTCTAAAATAAGTTGCTGTAAAATTTCACACAGGTTGTAAAGACTGAACGTTAGAAATACAGTCACTTTAACATGACGACCAATAATTTCAAAGAATATGTTCATTCTATATGATCTGTAAATAAACATATTTTTCAGTTGTTCCAAACACTATGGTTTTGGTTGCTCAGCATGTAGATCTTGGCGCCAAAGCTTCAAAACCTAAGCATATTGAAATTATAATTGATTAGTTAACTGGTAACATGGGTGAACTTGGATATTTTATGCTAACCTAAAACACACAAATGAATCTTTACACATAGTTTATTTTTCTTTTAAAGAGCAAGGTGGGCCCACCTGTAGGAAGTTCCTCCATTAACCAATGATACCTTATTGTCCTTCTCCTAGTTATTTCTTTGCCATGAAAAAAGGAACTTAAAATTATTGTAAATGTTGAATCCTAATTTATTATTGTTGTTATTATTTATCTCAATTTATTTACATTTATCTGTCTCCATTTAAGTAACTGTGGTATTCATTGCCATTTGTATTCATGGAGACTGCCTAAAATATGTCATTTTCACAGAAATACTAGCTTTATTTTTTCATTCATGCTTTATACATGTTTTGACTATGCCATTAAGTTCTTATGTTATAATAAATATAGATTTGGAAGCAAATGACTGCATTTTGGCATATGTATGACATGTCAGCCTAGGAGGGAACATTGGAGACATGATTGTCAGCTGACATTCATCAGAGAGAGGAAGGGAGAGTCCAAACCAACCTAGTGAATTGGTTCAGGCAAGTCTGAAGCCAAGCTTCTATCTTGTGGTGGTACGTGCCTTTAATACCAGTATCCAGGAGGCAGAGGCAGAGGCAGAGGCAGAGGCAGAGGCAGAGGCAGAGGCAGAGGCAGAGGCAGAGGCAGAGGCAGAGGCAGAGGCAGAGGCAGAGGCAGAGGCAGAGGCTGGTGCATCTCTGAGTTTGGTCTACGGAACAAGTTCCAGGAAGCAAGACCAGGACTACACAGAGAAACCTTGTCTCAAAAAACAAAACAACAGCAAAAAGAAAAGAAAGGAAAGTTGTCTCACAAGATAGAAGCCTCTAGAAACATGTCAGAAAACTTTGAATGTTTATTAATAATTTTTAAGGATCAACGAAGATAAGAGGTAAGTAAACAGCAGTTCTTGGTGGAGCACTGAATACCACTGAAGAGAGGAAACAAGACCTGGTCGTTCGTGAGTCTTCTGAAAAAGCAAGGGTTGACTCCTTTCATCAGAGACATGCTTAGCTCTTCCTATTTTTCTTCCACAAAGTGAAAAAACATCTCTGAGTGTGTACATAAAGTACATCACCTGCTGCTGGGTGATGTGTTCGTGATTCACAGTCCAGTGACTCAACTTTGCACCCAAGAAAGCTGAGGTTTGGAGAAATGAGGTCACTCTCCAAAGGTCAAACATCCGGTGAGTGTCTCATGCCAGCGCCAATTGTTTTCCTTCTCGTCACCTGCACCCATCCTGACATGAGGGGCCCTCATGTATGGGCCAGGAGGACTCACATATCCTGGGAGTGGTCCTTTACACAGCAAATGAATCCCTTCTTCATAGCGGTCTTACGTATTGTGATTCATGGAAGTTTCCAGAGGTCCTAGGAATACCAATGATAATGACTTTCTCAAGAGATTTTCCTATAGTTTTGTATCAATGTGGGGGAGGGGAAACGTTTCTAAATTCTTGTCCATATTTAAAAAGTTACGGCTAATAATTTAAGGTAATCAATTAAGTATGGATAGTGCTACTAATTGTAAATTAATTTCCATATGTCTATGTAAAGGTCAGATTATTCAAAGTTAATAATTTGTGAAACCATGGATGGTCACCAGTATGGTCCTCTTCCCATTCATCTGTACTTTAATTGTCTATAGTTTTAGGTAACCATTGTCAACCATGATCTAAAAATACTTGAAAAATTCCAGAACTAAACAATTTATAAATTTTATATGGCATGCTTTTTCTGCACAGTATGATAAAAATTGTTCTTTTCCATGTTGTCTGGTGTGTGACTCCTCCCTTGTTCAGTGTATCCACGTTGCGCATGCTACCGTCCCATTAGTTACACGGAAGCATCTTGGTTATATGACTTGTTCAACATTAGTGCAAGCATGTGGGTGCCACACATTCTGGCACACTAAAGAGAAAGTAATGGTTCATATTTTCCGTGAAAATGCAAACATTCTCGACTTAGGAAGGAAAGAAAAAAATATAGGTTGAGGCTGCTACAATCAATGTGACATTATTGGTAACTTTATATTATACCTAATTTAGAAATCCAACTTTATCCTAAGTATTAATTTATAGGGGAAAAACCACACCATACATAGTTTGTTGTTATCTACTATTTGGGGCTTCACTGAGGACTTGAAGTGCATCCTCCACAGATACACAGATGTTGCTGAAACACATTGTTATGGAAATAAGCTCAGAAATGCTTGAAAGCAGGAGTGTTGAGGGGATAATCCCTGGAGATTCTGTTGAGGCTGCAGTTATGGGCAATGGTTTTTATTTTATTAAAGAAATAAAGAAAAGTGCCAGAAGGCTCCAGCAGGAGTGAACAGAATTTAATCTTATTGCAACAAGGGGAAAGAAAGCCAAACAAAGCAAGAGTCTCCCAGGGCAGCTGCTGCAGTTAGAATGTAACTCATGCAGCACATAGCCACAATGTAACTCATGCAGTGCACAGACACATTCAGCACACAGCCACAGGCACAGCTTGCTCCCCGTTTCTTTGGAGCTCTTGCTCCCAGTCTCTTTTGAGCTTTATGCGAAGAGAGAGAACAGGAAGACTGGGGTGTGAGCCCATGGAAGACACCTGCCTAGTGTGCATAAAGTCCCCAGATCAATCAACAGGACTGAAGGTGAAAAAAACTCATAGGGGATTGTGGCTTATACCAGAAATGTTGTTTCTGTTTGTCAATGTTCTGCAGAAGCCAAATAAGTTGGCACATCCTCTGATGGCGACCCATGTAAGATTGTCTTCCTTACCCTAAGATTTACTCATTAAGTCTTCTATGAACTGTTTCTTTAGAAGCCCTATTTCCATTCCCTAAGCATCTGGGGGGCACGTATGTATTTCTTTGAAACAATGTGTATCAACTGTTGAAAAATTATTTATCTGTATATTGTAACTCTCCTGCACGTAAACTCTTGGAAGGCAAAGAGACTTCGCCTGTATTTCATCACTACTTATAGAAGGAAGGATGCTCCAAGGGAAGCCATTAGTATATGAACAGCCTACTTTGAGCTGAATGTATCTTTCTAACCTGTAATTTATGCCTGAAATCCAACCATTAATAATTGGTACATGTACCAAACTTAAGCATTGTTTTTCTGTATGACAAGTAGCTCATTCTTACTGGTTTCTTAGTATGAATTTATGGACATATAATAATACACATACATTTCCTAGGGAGATAAGAGCCAATATCGAATCCCTGTACACAGGACACCAATGACAGGCTAACGAAATGGCTTCTCCCAAGTCTCTCTTGGTGAACTGTTAAGCTTAATTTGTTTTGCTTAAAGGATCATGCTTGAAGGGCTATTTACAAGGTGCACAAGTGAATCTCAGGAGGTTGTATCACCCACAGTTCCCTTCCTAGCATGGTTGATAACTTCTGGAAGATGATCCCTGGCGTTTTCACACGACAGGCAGCTCCACCGAGGAGTTTGCGCTTTCCTAAGGATGACTTCCTGCTTATGTAACATCAGGAAGGGTCCTCATGTGCTTAGCTTTCTGTGCCAGCCTTGTACATTTGCCGAGCCCTCTAAGTTTCAGTAGCTGACTGACTCTTATTGGCCTCCTTCGTCCCTACAGGAAGTCATGTTTTCATTAGGAGGACATAGCTTTGGGGCTGTGGTTTGAAACAAGCTACCAAAAAAGATGAAGAGGTACAGAGGGGGTGGGCAGAAGACCTCACCAAGGCAGATCCACCCCAGTCCTTTCAGGTCGGCTAGGTGTGCATATTATCTCAAAGGAATTCTTCTAATAAAACTTTTAAAAATATATTTTTTTCTCCTTGAACCTGATTCCAACATGAAATTGCTCAGGTTTGAGGCCGCCCTGGAATGTGGCAAGTGTGATTGCTCCGACTCTCGCCCCTGCAAAGCAGCTGGACTCATCCTCACCACATGAAAGCATTTGCCATTCTTCCGTCAATCTGCGGCAGGACATAGTGGTTGCGGCTACCTTGACAATTAAGTCTGCTTGGAGTTTTCTAATGGAGGCTTCAGACTGTACCATCTGTTCCTCATCACCTAAAATTGTGGTTGTTTTCCTGAAAGGCCAAAGATGGCCAATTCATCCTGAAACTGAAAATCAATATGCCTCTAACCTTATGTGGCCCAGATTTCAGGAATAACATCCAGCCTCCATTCGGAAATGTTCCACCTTGCTTGAATTCTTGGAAAATAGGGATCATTCGATATTTCCCTTTCCAGATGTCTTTGGCCAGCATCAGAAGTGAGCCAGGAGCCTGTGTGTCAGACAGTGTTGGAGATCACAGGACACGTCTAATCACACACCTCTATGCTCCTGTCAGGTACCATTGCAAATGATTCTGGGCTCACAAGGTTGAACCATGGAAATCATTCCCTGAGTGGTACAACCTGGGGTGATTGCCACTGCAGGAGATGTCAGGGTTGAAGCAGGTGAAGTGTTCTGATGGTTGGACACCAAAAGTATCCAGCAAGCTTGTAAATTCAAGGAAATGAAATTGCCCAACTTCCTTATCTCTCCACACGAGATCTGAATTGTATAATTTGCAATACTGTTCCAAGAAAACGGGCTACCTTAGGACAAATAGTTATTATTGACAACCTTTATTCTTGTCAACAAATGTATGAAACCAATGTTGCAGGTCTGAGAGCAACTGAAATCAATCAGTGGAGAAGTAAAATTCTCTGTCTTATGTTATCAGAAAACTTGGTGTAGGACAAATTTCGTGTCATATACTGTAATGGTCCTACTATTTCAAGCCTTTTTTCTCTTTCTCCTCGCTCCCTCCTTCCATCTTTGTCTCTGCCTGCCTTTGGCTTTTTAGGCATGGATCCCAGATGGCATACGATTCCCGAGGAGCCCAAATAATAGTCTACAAATATTTGCTTACAGAAACCCAACTTGTCCTGCTCTAAATGAACATGGCAGCAGCTGAAACAGATACATTTTCTTGTTGTCCCCTAGCTGCTCTTTACAGAGGGAACATTAACCACACCTAGCAGAAGAGCAAGATCCCAACTTGGTGTCTTTTTTTTTTAAGTAAATAAATTAAACCGAGAAGGGGTGTAGGTTAGACACAGTGACCTGTGATCCTCATGTCTGAGCAGGGCTAATGAACACATGGCTGAGGTAGACCATTCCCATCACCTGCAGGTCCTCTTGTTCTCCCTGCCCTGTTACCCTCCACTCACTCGCTGAGGTTGTCAGTCCATGGATTTTTTTTTGTAGGATAGTTTTGCACCTTCATAAATTTCCCATGCGTGACCCACAAGCACAATTTCTACTGCTAAGTAGTCGCACATTGTGGGGACAAGACAGTCTATAGCCTGACTCTGGACTCTGGACTGTCCAGCTGGGAGCAGCTATGACTAAAACATCTAGCTGTGCTCTTACACAAGTCTTTGGGGGTTCAGCCATTTTGAAATCCTTTCCTGGCTTCTGACAAGGCACAGCAATTCCTGTGTGCTCATTGGCCACTTGTACATCTCTTTGAAATAAGTGTCCATGCTGTGAGATGGTCTTTCTGTAGGCTGCAAATGTGTTGCTCTCATTGGTTGATAAATAAATCTACTTTGGCATATGGCAAGTCAGGATAGAGCCAGGTGGGAAAGCTAAGCAGAGATATAGGAGAAGAAGGGTGGAGTCTGGGAGACACCAGCCAGCCTCAGAGGAAGCAAGCCATGTAAAAAGTGACATAACAAGCCACAAACCACATGACAAAGGACAGATAAAAATATAGGTAATTTAAATATAAGAGCTAGCTAATAATAAGCCTGAGCCATTGGCCAAACATTTACAATTAATATAAGCCTCTGAGTAGTTATTCAGAAACCTTCCTTAGGTTATTGAGAATATTTTTGTGTTTGTGTATGTGTGGTATATGTATATGTGTATATATATATGTTCATGTATGTAAATATGTGGCTTATTCATGAAGCATAATGAATGTGGGCATCACCCAATTGTGCTGTTCCTTTTTGATCGAGACTGTACTTTTGTTTTCCGGCCACCCAGATCCGAATAATCACATAGAAACTATATTAATTACAACACTGTTTGGTCAACGGCTTAGGCATATTCCTAGCTAGTTCTTATATCTGAAATTAGCCCATTTCTATTATTTTACATTTTACCATGAGGCTCATGGTTTACTGGTAAGGTTCTAACATCTTTCTCCTTTGTCAGCTACATGGTGTCTGTCTGACTCCATCTTCTTTTCCCCACCATTCAATTTAGTTTTCCACCTAACTCCTGAGAAAGATTCTGTTGTTTAATAAAGAACTCCTGGATCGGATGACATTTCAAAGACATTTGGATCTTTCCCCATCTCTTCAAGATTATGAATGAAATTTCTGTGGATATTTGTAACCATTTCAATAGGAGTTATTTGCTAGGTGGCATGTAGGCAGCGAAATGTTGCCTGTATAAGGGAACAAGAAGTTGGGGGATATCAGCTACTGGCAGACACCCTGAAAAAATGCTCATCCATCAGTCAGTTCTCTTTAAGGAAGCGAGGAACAAGTCAAGAGACATGGTTGCACTGGGCAGGTGAGGGAGCAGCCAGCATGAACAGGTAGACAAAGTTACTGAACTCAAGTAGCTCATTTTCTTTGGCTGAGCAAGATCTTCCAGGAGTCTTACATGTTGGGGTCAGGGAAGATCTGAGCTAATTTTCAAGTCTCCAGGTTCTGCATGGCAGGGCTTTTCCCACTGGGCTGCTGATCACTGAGCCTGGAACCAGCCTTCACCAGGCTAGCTCAGGGAACTATAGACTCCTTAATCCTTAAAGTGAGTTTTGCACTTTGAGCTTTCTCCCCTGTATGACTCCTGTAAATCGAGTCCCTTCTGGAGGGAGTTTTAATTCATTTGGAACAGGCTAAGCACATTTTCAACAGGTGTGCAGGGTCTTCTTGAGACCGTATGCTCTTAGGATGCAGAGAAGGGCTTTAACATCTCAATCTCCATTTTCTCTCAGCATGTTCCCTATACACCTTTCCCCAGTGCTGAGTGTACTGGGCATTAATAGCACAAATACTAGATTTCCTGGAGCCTAGATACCTGAATGGGAACCAAATCCTTCCCGAACCTCCTTCCTCAGCACCTCCAAGAAACAAATACAGGATCGTTGATTTCAGGAGTCTGTCCATACACCAGGTACCCCAACATCCACAACCCACCTGAGGGACTATGTCCTAAGTGTCCTGGCTTTGGGAACAGATAGGACTAAACATGACTCTCCTGAGACAAAGAGTCACTGGTGTGCGGAGATGTCAATCATCCTAGCACTCGAGAGGCTGAGACAGAAGTAATAGCAGCTCACAGTCAGCTCCAGCTACATAGTGAGTTTGAAGACAGCCTGGGATAAGTGAGACATTGTCACCATCGTTGTAGTAGTAGTATAATATAACAACAACAATAATAATGTCGTTAATTTAAAGTGCCTCCTGAGGTTACACACACCAGGCATAGTGCATAGTGGGTACTAAAAAGCACAGCCTTATGTACCTCACCAGAGAGGCATGCACGTGTATGTACTTGCATATGCATGTGCACGAGTATGTGTATGCACTTGCAGGTGTATACACAGCCCATGTACTCTCACCAGAGGGGCATGCATGTGTATACACTTGCTGCTGAGAATTAAATTTCTACCTAGTTTAAGTGAAGGAATCACTAAAACCAAAAATCTCTAGGGAACTTCAATCCTGAATGAAGACACAGCCCTTCCTGTGAATTCTTCTTCGCTATGCCTCACAGAGATAAATCCAGGTCTACAAATTCTTCCAGGAAAGTGTTTTCAAGTACTAGTACTAGGTTCCCCAATTTTCATAGTGCACACTGGAGGCATTGTTCTGAAAGTGAAGGAGACCAGATACAAATCTCCACAGAACTAGTCCTGAGAGATGGATCTAAATGAGTTCATAAGATCTTCCCTGGGCTTGTCCACAAGGAAGCACTATGGATAAAGAGTTGAACAACCATTTCCCTGGGTTATATCACAAGGAAGTTCTATGGGCACAAAGCTGAGCAGCCAAGATCCCAGTTTTGCCTCAGAGGTAAAAATCCAAAGGGTCTTCTTGAGAGCCTAGCTTGTAACTGATTCCTTTGGGGAGACAAGAAAAAATACCTCTGAGAGTCTGAGCAGGGGCTCCATGTTTCCGAAGCTTCACCTCAGCTTGTTGAAACAGTAAAGTCAGGCTTGATGATTCTTGTCAGGCATCACAGTTTGTACTACTTCCACCCAAGAGGTGACCTCCTTAACCTCCTAGCTCAGAGAATTAAGCTCTACATGCCCTCTTCAAGAGGCATTTCTGCCGTTAAAATTTTATCAGCAGTGTTTACATAGCAATGGGAGAAAAGTAAGTACCTGGGACTGTAAGGTACAAACTATTAGAGTCAGCTTTAACTGTGCATGTCATACCTGGCTTTAGAAACCTGAGAAGACTAATTACCTTATCCTTCTGTAATTAATTATTGGCTTGTGCTCAAATGTCTCTTTTCATTTCTCATTGGCCATTTATTGTTTAAAAACGTACAGAACTTTGCAGAAGGAGTAGTTGAAGGTGACAACCAGAATTTCACAATTTCTTCCAAGAAGACATTTTAAACTGAAGGATGCATTATGATAATGAATATGGGAATGAAAGATTTCATCCTCATCCGATCACAGTTTTGTCCTGAGCTCATCCTTATTTGTAATTAACCATAATGGTCTATTGCTTGCCTATACCTATGGCAGCCGCTGGTTGAGCTGAAGTCTTTGTCGCCGTTTTCCAGAGGGTGGCCATGTATGAGTGCATATCCCACCTTGTTACTATTCTGGTGAAAACAACAGATCTTTCCTTGCCACAGATGCTTCTAGAATTAAGTGGTGTGTTTCCCATTCAGGATACCTTCCCTGCCCACTAAAATGCCACCTACTGTTCAGTGACATCTTTAAATACTCACTTCTTTGCTCAGTTTATCTCAAAATATTTCAGTAGAATGTCTTCAGTAGAATTACCTATCATGAGCCATTCGGTAGGTCAAGTATTGAGCTGTATATTTTCAGTAAGCCATAATGCCCTCTATCTTAGAGAATGACACTCTCCACAGTACCCAGCATGAAGACTTCAACAATAAAGTGCATAAATCTTTCCATATTTGTTGAGTTTTAAGTTCTAGTTGTAACAGAATTGATCTCTAGAGCAACTGAGTAATAGAAGTCATACACGGTGACTTGAAAAGTTCTCGGTCTGAACAACTTGAAAAATCTTCTAATCCCAGTGCCAGCAATTATCTGTTTTTCAAAGAAGATCTCAGATCTGATAACATGTGTCTGAGTTGTTGTTATATCCTAGAAACCTGATTGAAAAGAACAAATGAAGGGAGATACTATTCCTTGGAATAGATAGAAAATAAGGATTCTGAGTATTTTATACACAAAAGTTGGATGACCAGTGATTTACTCCAGGGATTTTTCGGTTAAATGAACTCAGCGGCACACCTTGGTTACTTGTGACGACCCGTGTTTGCCCCTTTGTTGTAGCAACCATTCCAACCAGTGATACCCACCTCCTGAGCTAGGCTCTCCGTCCCTTGCCAAGTGAGTGGATGACTTAATAAAATTGTGGTGCCTCTACATAATATTAAAAATATGTCATAGTTTTTTTTCCTGATAAGTCATTTCCTCCAGGCAAGGAGATTCACAATTAGTTGCCTTCTTGTCTCTGGAAACTGACTCTAAATGGAACAATAACAAAAGGGGGCGAATAGATCCGTTGAAAGATGGGAGACCATTGACCAAAGAAAAGGGTTTGTCAGTGGCTGTGGGTAGCGCAAGGCCGGAGTGTTCTGAGTTCACCACTGGGCACTGCCACAAAGCCTTCTGAACAAATGTATCTGGGAGAAGACAGAACTGTTGCAACTAATATAAATAGTGAGTTAGGATTGCTACTTGTTTGTTTATTCATTTGTTTATTTTTGAACCAAGATTTTTCTGTAGCCTAAGATAGCCTAATCTGGAATTATGCTTGGATTGCAGGTGAGATTACCACAGCCTGATTTTCTTCCCCGCGAGTAAATTCCAGTTTCAGATGCCCCGTGCTTTACATAAAGAACAAACAGGCTCTTCTGTGTTGATTCTGATTCAGAACTTTCTTACTCACAGACCTAGGAATCCTGTGACCTCATAAGCAGAAGCAGCCCCAGACTAGGAATGAAATAATTGTTAAATTTTCAACCCAAGTCTAAAAATATTATTGAACTAAGGGGATGCCAGACATAACTTCAGGGGTGTAGGCTCCTAATTTTTACCTTCTGACACTTCAGGTGTCTCTGACACTGTGGACAGCTTGGGAGTAGAAACCTGGAAAAAGACAGTAAGGGAGAGGCCTTCTAGAAACCTTCCAGAATTCACCACTACCCCAGCAATTAGAACCTCCAGTCACAACATTTTCCATCCAATCTCGTCCCCAACTCTGATCCCACAAATAGGATAAGCCTTGAAGCCATGATGCCTTTTGCTTGAGCTGAGGCTCCTCTCAGATCTGTGAGGCTGCCTGCAACCTCACCTATGGAACCCGACTCCTTGCTTGCTGGAGACTGAGGCTCTGACCTGAAGAAGGGTCTCCTTTTGTCAGGATATCAGCATATTGTCCAAGGCTTTGCTTCAGAAATAGCTTAAAATAATTTGCAGGCAAACTCCATAGACATTATTATATTTTATTATACTAGAGAGAACCACAAGGCATTAGTCACTGTGAGCTGCATTCCTATGTTATGAAAGAATGTATTACTTATGTGTCTGTACTGAAGAGCGTTCTGTTTCTCCCCATCACCCCCAAGAGCAGCAAACCTTTCCTTTTTATCATAGCATCTGTTCTGCACTGCAAACTCTCTGGGCCGGGGTCCTTCAGAAATCTCTGGTCTGAGTCACCTCAGGCTTTTGTGAACCTTTTGCCTGCAGTCTGCTGACTGCCTGAGTTTTCAGTATAGAGGCCTACGAGCCTAGAAACCCACCAGTTGGAGACTTGGGCTCACGTTTCTGTGGGGTTGCGTTGAGAACACTCTCCTTCCGTCTCATCACAGTGTTCCTGGGTGGCCCTGGAGTGACAGAAGGCATACCATTCAATTTCAGTCTGCTAATTTGTTTCCTTTTTCGTTTGAAGACAGGTTTTCTCTGTGTAGCCTTGGCTATCCTGGAACTCATTCTGTAGACCAGGCTGACCTCAAGTTCACAGAGATTCACCTGCCTTAACCTCCTGAGTGCTAGGATTAAATTTGCGTGCCACCACTGCTGGCCAGGAGAAATTTTGTAACTTCTTTCTTTCTTTATTCTTTTACTCTTTTGTTCTGGAACCACATTGTGATATTCTTACCCAGGTTCGTTTCAGTCCGTCTTTAAGGGATCCAAACCAGGTTGCTGTGGGGCTAGTTCCCAGAAGCCAGTTAGAACTGGATTTTAGAATCTGTTCTCTCATTGTTGTGCTGGGTAGAGGACAGCAAACTCTGTTGGCTGCTTCATTACACTTGCTAATACACTGTGTAGCTTGGTCTGTTTGAGGGCCCCTGGCAGTGGGACCAGGATCTATCCCCGGTGCATGAGCTGGGTTTTTGGAGCCCATTCCCTATGGTGGGATGCCTTGTCCAGCCTTGATGCAGCGGGGAGGGCCTTGGTTCTGCCTCAACTTAATGTGTTAGGCTTTGTGACTTCCCATGGGGAGGCCTTACCCTTTTGGAGGAGTGAATGGAGAATGGGTTGAGGAAAAGTAGGGGAGAGGGAGAGGTGGAGATTGAGAGGAGGGGAGAGAGGGGGAACTGTAGTTGGTATATAAAATGAGTGAAAAATTTAAAAAATTGCTAATATACTTATCAAGACTGGATTTGGAGGAGTTGCTGAGAAACTATACACAGAAATTACAGTCTGTAGTAGAAATTGGCTTGCTCTAAACTGTAGGCCATGTGTGATCCATTGCTTAATTTTATGGTTAAAATTTTATTGAAACACAGGCAGCTTAATTTAAGAATTGTCCATGGCTGCTTTCTAGCAAAAACAGAATTTGCTATTTGAAACATAGACTATCTACATCTTCAAAAGTTATGTATGTACGTTCTGTATATATATATGTATATATAAAAATATATAAGGAATTTTTTTCCTTATATCATAGTGCATAGGTTAAACCGACCTAGACTGGATCCATTGATTGCATGGTGATCTGGACTGTTACCAGAAGCATGCTACAGGCCCGTGACCAAAACCACAGAACGTGCTAACCGAGATAGTGGTGTTTTGCAACCTATGGTCTAAAAGGTGTTTGTGGAAAGAGGTAGCCACCTGATGGGGTTGTTTAGTATTGTAACATGCCTTGAATATGTTTTAGATTTATGACTCTGCACTGACTGTAACATCACCTATGAGGGCCAATTCTGGAGGCCGTGATATGCTGGAATGTGCACCCGTACACAGTTCCTATAAAAGTCCCCTGCCCCAGGCCTGTGTGGTTGTTGGTTTCTGAAGTGGTATTGCTGGAAAAGATGCCTGTTTTTTTTTAATGGAGAGGCAGCTTGGATTGTTTTGAGGGGAAAAACAGAGAAGTCATTAGAAGAAGATTAAAACAAACTTTTCCTGTCTAAATGACTGTAAGTTATCCTCTCTCTTAAATACCCAAATCTTCATGATCTGTGGTGTGGAGAAAACTCACTAGTAGTGTCCAGAGATGGTAAGTTTGGATGGAGAGAAATACGTAGTTTGATATCAAAATAGCAAAGCCTTCTGTTACTGCTTAGTTACCGTGGCAAAATTAAAGAAAACCTAGTTATAAGGCAACCAAGATTAAATTTTAGCATTTTGTCTAGAAAATAGTGTTCCTATCAAATGAAATGCATACATATAACATTTTAAATATATGTTATTTTATGTATCAGTATTTGGCTGTGTGTATGATGTCTGTTTATATGTATATTCTGAGGCCAGATGTAGCATTGGTTTCCCAGGATTAGAGTTATAAACAATCGTGAGTCTTCATGTAGGTGCAAGGAATAGAGCCCAGGTCTTTAGTTATTAAAGAGACAGCTGAACCAAGTTTGTGGAAACTCATGAACCCTAGACTGACAGCTGTGGAGCCTCCCTGGGACTGAGCTAGGCTCTCCATATGTGGGAGACAGTGGTGAAGCTTGGACTATCTGTGAGGCACCTGCCGGTAGGACCAGGATCTATTCCTGGTGCCTGAGTCCATTCCCTATGGTGGGAGGCCATGCTCAGTCTTAATGCAGGTGGGAGGGCTTTGGTCCTGCCTCAACTTACTATGTCAGACTTTGTTGACTCCCTATGGGAGCCCTTACCCATTGGGAGAAATAGATAAGGGGTCGGAGTGGGGGAGTCAGGGGTGGGGTGAGAAGAGGGGTGAGGGGGGAGAACCGTGGTTGGAATGTAAAATGAAATTGAAAAAACACTCACAATGCATATCGGCACGTTATAAGAAAAGAAAATTGGTGAACTGTGAGAATATTCAGCTATGGAGTTGAACCCCTCCACTGATGGTGCAGGGAGTTCCATGGGAAGCTGTGTGATACTCTTGCAACTGCCCAGTCATGCCTGGCATCCCAGGGTCACTCAGGGTTATTCCTGAATGTTTTCCCTGGATCTGGATGTGGAGGAGTCTCTTGGAGTTAACCCAGCTTCAGGGACAGGTGTTCAACAAGTTGGATCCACACCTGTAAAGAGCAGCTGCGGAACCTCCTGGACCACATACTAAACTGGTCCACGTACTGGCTAGTGACTTCCTACTTAGTGGGTGAGAGAGCTCCATCTCTGTCAGATCCCATCCCATTTGAATGGGGATGAGTGAAGCCAAACACATCAGCAGGACGGTTTCTGCTTTTGGTGGTCCTGGGAAATGAATGCATTTACTCGGGGGTCAAGATGTTTGATTTAAAATAAATTATAGCTGGAAATAAGGTAAAATAATCTTAAATTAGTTCTGAGGGATTTTTTTTCAGTGTAGCAATAGTCAGGGATTAAAATAAAGTCTCACATGTATGTACGTGTAGAATAAAGTCTAACATGTATGTACGTGTAGAATAAAGTCTAACATGTATGTATGTGTATGTAGAAGTGTGGCATCATTGCCAAACCCCAATGAGAGACTTGTATCCTTAGAGACACAGAAGATAGCCATGTTTTGTGTAACTGAAAACAATCATTTGAGAAGCAGCTTCCGCTGCCCTACTGGGTGCTACAGAAAGCCAAATGCCAAGGGGCACCGAGTAAGTTGCTTCAGGTAAATCTGAGGGGCTCGTTATGAACTAGATAGCCCAGACCCATGAAATCACAATAAGGACTGGGCAAAGAGACAAGTCATCGTATGCTTGTGAGATTTGGCCTGAAGGAGGCACAAGTCAATACATTCTGCATGTTTATGTCCTGGATTCTCAGGACACACATTTTGATAGTGCCAATAGTCTCTCTCAAATAACACAAGTAGTTCACTAGGAGTTTTAAAGGCTGAATATACAGCACTATAGTACTACCCGTGTGTGTGTGTGTGTGTGTGTGTGTGTGTGTGTGTGTGTGTGAGAGAGAGAGAGAGAGAGAGAGAGAGAGAGTGTGTGTGTGTGTGTGTGTGTGTGTGAAAGAGAGGAGGGTCCTCTTGCCTCTACTCCCTGCCACATGAGCACAATTTAATGAGAAGGATGGAGACTGGAGGTGTAGAATCATGGTTTCTCATCCCCATTTACCCATTAGTGCTTTCAATGAGTTATTAGCCTTCTGTACTTTAGTTTCTTTGTCTATCACCTGGGTATCTGCCACCCATTTAACCACAGAGTTCTTACAAGGTTAAAATGAATGTGGTCTGAGGACGCTAAATGCTACTTAAGTGTTTAGTGCTATTAATCATGATTTTTCCATTGCTGAATTTCTTATGCATCTGTTGCAAGATCCAGTGCTATTTATAGTGGAAGATCATTTTTCGATTAGTCAAAATAATTCCTAAGCCTACACTGTCATTATTATCCCTGGGGTTAATGGAATAACTTTAGAGACTGTGCAGTATAAAAATGTTTAGCTCCCTGAGAACATCTAAATTTCTTCTCCTTCCTTCTAATGCTCAAGACACCGACACCGTGGGGGTGTTTTCTGCAAGCGCTCATTTACAGCGAGGTTCCTACTGTCGCTGGTCTGGTTTCCCTTATGGAAACTTTGTGATGGGCGTGTAATGGAATCCTTAGAGTCCTTGCTCACGAGGTAAAACAACGTCAAGTGGAAGTATTGGTCGATTTCCTATTCGTCTTCCAACCCAATTTAGCCACCACAAGAATGGCCAGGCTTCTCTAGAACTAAAACACGGACAATTTCCATACAAAGCGAATTATGTGCCCCAGCAACCTAGCCCTTCAAACCAGGGAAGAGTGGAAAGGGGAAGACAAGAGCCAGTGAGGTGAATGGATACTTCCTGGGGAGCAGATTAGAGGTGACACACAAGACCGAACTCAAAGGCAGGCAGACCCAGTGGGCTTTTGTTCTACATTCCCAGAACCTAGCAAAAATAAGATAAACACTTTTGTATTTACAGGTAAACCATTTAAGAACAAACAAAAATTTAGGTCTAAGAAAGTTAACTCCTTCCCAAAATAAGTGATTATTGTGAGTTAGAAAATCGGGATTATGGTTTCCTTTTCTTAGAAACTTTTGCTTACCCAAATTTCTAAATGGTAAAATTTCTCATTTGTAAAATAGAGATTAAGTTACTCTGCAAAGGAGTGACACCAAGATCCATTTAAAATACAAATCTGATCAAGACATTCTTTTGTAAAACCCATGCCATGAGCACTTCCCTTGTTAACTGAGCCCCTGAAGAGTTTGTTGATCACACTCTTAAACTGCACAGGAAAATGACTGGAGAATTCATAAGCCATAGAGTTGTTGGGAAGAAATGTAGCACGATTAATAAAAACTCAGAGATAGATATTGGGATTCAACCTGAAGACCAGAAAAACAAAGCAGCCAGTCACTGGCTCTTACCTTGACTCAGACCAAAAATGGTGATCCTGCCTCCAGGAATTCTCAGAATGAGACTGAGATCTGTTTCCTCCCATTTTATAATCCTCTCTCGTTCTGGGATTAAGGTGTGTGTCATTGCTTCCTGGTCTATAAGGCTGGCCAGTGTGACTGTTTTACTTTTCTGATCCCCCAGGTAAGCTTTGTTTATTGAAATACAAATATCTAGATCTCAGAGGAAAGGACCAGGCTAGAAATTGCAGGAGATCACAGGGAATGGACACTGGGGCAGGTTCAGAGGCAGGATATTTCTTACATTGGTTTCCCAAGTGTAGATTCCACATTAGGCTTCATGAGAAAGAGTTCAGTCGCATTACAACAATACTTTGTGCATAGGGTAGGCACAGTGTGCATGTATGTTATCATCCACAGCAACCCCTCCCCTTTCTCCCCCATCATCTATCTGCCATCATCTATCTATAGATCATGTATAGTGGATACTATTTTTGGCACTATTTTATGAGTCAGAGAGGTTAAGGGATTCACCTAAACTCACAAAGCTAGGTATAGGTGAAGTTAGAGTTTGATTCTCCTAATTATTACCACAGAGTAATCCTGAAAATTTGTAACAAGGTATTCAATACTTTAACAAGTTTTCCTGCCCCGTGGTTTCTGCAAGCAAACCCAGCAGCCCCGTCTCTACCTGTACTGCATCGAATACTGTACTCCCTCACGGCCTTCTTGCTTATTCTTGTGTCCTTATTGCCTTCAAAACTCTGCTAGGAGCTGGGATGCAGCACAGCTGGCAGAGTTCTGACATCGCAAGCATGAAGTCTTGGGTTCAATTCCAAGTCCTGCATAATCTGGGGAAGGGTATGTGCATACCTTTGATTAAAGAACTCAGGAGGATCAGAAATTCAAGATCCTAGCCGGGCGGTGGTGGCGCACGCCTTTAATCCCAGCACTTGGGAGGCAGAGGCAGGCGGATCTCTGTGAGTTGGAGGCCAGCCTGGTCTACAAGAGCTAGTTCCAGGACAGGCTCTAAAAAAGCTGCAGAGAAACCCTGTCTTGAAAAACCAAAAAAAGAAAAAAAAAGAAATTCAAGATCCTGCTTGGTCACAGAGACAGCTAGAGACCTTGCCTCAAGTAACAAAGATAAACCCAGGTAGGCATAAAAGTTTTCATAAATTCCATTTCTGAAGGTGGACTATGTCATAGGCTTCTTTGGACATTCAGAATGTTGCTGCTTCCTCTCCTCCTCCTCCTCCTCCTCCTCCTCCTCCTCCTCCTCCTCCTCCTCCTCCTCCTCCTCCTCCTCCCCCCCCTCCTCCTCCTTCTCCTTTCTCCCACATACACACTGAGGTGTGGAAACCTTAGAGACAATAGCTTGTCCTCTTCTGTTACCATGGACCACAAATTCTCTCCACTTCAGAAGTGAACAGGCTAGAAACTGGTACAGTCGTGAATGGAAGCATCTCATACAATAAACAGCTGCATTGAAGACATGGTATTTTATAGATTCATGAAGGCAAGACCCTTCCACCTGCTTCCCAAGCACAGAGACTGTGACTGAGCCTCCCTTTGCCTCAGTGTGAGCCTTTGTGTTGCACAGAAAACAACACCTATTTGCAGTGCTATTAAAAGGATAGGCTTTCATAACCTGTGCCAGTGACTGGCAGATTCAATTCATCTGATAAAATTTGTTATTACTTCATCCCCTTAGCCAATATGTATGAATGGCATTTGTATTTTTAAGTTGTAAGTGTGACCGGCTGTGCATGCATTTGAAGGCTTTAGTGACAGTTCAGAGCATGTCCATTGTTTCATTGATTAACAGAGCAGTTATTGGGCGTCTACAGTTCTCTCTCTCTCTCTCTCTCTCTCTCTCTCTCTCTCTCTCTCTCTCTCTCTGTGCTAATTTCTGAAGATGTTCTGGTGACCTACAGAGATAAGGTGCCTGCCTGCCCGGTGATTATGATCTCAGCAGGGCAAAGGGAGGCGAATTACTCACAGCTCAGTCCTAATGGGATGATAAGGAAGGTGTGGGGTAGTTAGGAGTAGAGGAGAGGCCCTTTCTCAGATCTGGGAGGTCAGAGTGGCACCTCAGCCGAGCTTGGCAGTATTCGGTGTGTTAGTGGAAACCAACAGAGATGGGTATTTCAGCCAGCACGCACACTGAAGCACCAAAGGCCAGTGAGCAAGGCCAGTCTGAGAAGCTTGCTCCTGGCCTGGATGGGGAGAGGACACAGCCTCCAAAGTACTCACTGCCAAGCCTCCCTGGGACCCACATGGTAGAAGGAAGGAACCAACCCCTACAAGTTGTCCTCCGGACTGCACATGCATGTCCACACACATGCACGTAGAATAAACAATTGAATGTTCTGTTTTAAAAAGCTCATTTTCAACAGAGGTCAGGCAGCAGAAAGAGACAAGCTCAGTTCACAGAAGGTCTTAGTATTCTGTTAGTGTGGGCTGCTAGTATTCTGTTTGTTGTCAGAGAAATGGTCAGCGGCTGGAGTGGAAGCTATCTATGTTTGTTATCCTGGGGACTGAATGGAGATGGTTGTTATCTGCGGAGCCAGTAGAATCCAACTCTTATCAGCACAAGCCTGCTGTACCTACGCGGGAACTGACATTGCCTCATGCCATGAATTCATTTCTTCCCTGAAAACTTGGCACTGCATGTAGAAAACAACACACACAGGCGCACACGCACACGCACGCACACGCACACACACATGCACACACATACACCTCCTCATAAGAAGATATCCTTCCTAATGGGCCATTTAAGAACAGATTCTTCTTTTTTTCAGGTGGAAGTCAATGAAAGGGGAAATCAGGTTAAGGAACAGAAGGTCTCTGCTCTTGCTCTGCTGATGTGTTCCAGGACAAACACCGTGGGAGGTGGGGCGACCACCACAAGACATGTCCTAGGAGAATGGAGTTTTTGAGTTGAAGAAGACTGGATCAAGTGGAGCAGGGCTTGGTGTTAAACAAGGGCCCCCAAAAGGCCCACAGGATGGAAGCAACTGGAACACTGCTGGCTGGGAGATGAGTGGGTTATTTCTCACAAACGACCTTCTAGTTTTGCATTAGAAGGAAGAGAAGTCTAGTCATTTTTTTATAAGAAATTAATTAGAATTTAGCAGCAATTTTACTGTAACTAGATCTCAATAACTCATTTAAACATGTTCCGTAGTTTTAGTCTTGGAACTCTGAGCAGGCATGGTGACTCTATGGGACAAATGTCTCTAAATATAAACACGTTTCTCCAGTAGTGCAACTGAAAAGTGGAGAAAGAGACAGGGTGGGCTCCTGCCTGCTTGTCCCAGGAGCTGCTGCTTCCTAACTGCGCTTGCTGACCTCGTACGCCCCACCCTGCACCCAATACAGTAGCTGAGAGAGAAGAGACAGCTCTGACCTTGGCTACCGGCCAGGAGGCAAAGCCTCAGCCTGAAGTTGCCTTTTCCTCACGATCTGATAACAGGGTGTATCTGGCTTAATTACACATCTAGGCAGATCTCCATCTGACTTTGTTGTCCTGCACCCTGCTACATTTACCATCTTGATTCTTAGGAATAAGACTCTTTTGCTTAATGGAAATCTCTTCAACTAAAATTAACAAAAGTCATTTGAGGTCATGACGGCCTGTGTTCCTCACGGCTTTGAAAGTCTGTGGCTAAGGTTGAAACCACACCATACAAAAACCTTAGGCAAAGGGCTCAGTGGTTAAGAACACTGGCTGTTCTTCCAGAGGACCTAGGTTCAATTCCCAGTACCCACATGTTGGCTCACAGCTGTCTTCCGTTCCAGGGAACCTGATGCCCTGTTCTGACCTCTGTGCACCAGGCATGCACATGGTGCACAGACATACATGCAGGCAAAACACCTCTATGCATAAAATAACAATATAAATAAAATTTCAGGCAAATGCATAGTCTTAGACTAATTTGTTTGCACAGTTCACCAATGTATAACGAAATTCATGTGTAGGAACTAGGAGACAAGCCAGCCTGGCAGTTTAGAACAAGCACGACATATTTATTCTGATTATTTTGGAAACACTCATGGAGAATGTATTTCAATGGCTTTCAAGGGTTTTAGGTACATATCGTGGTCTGGTTTATACCAGTTGACACTGGCTTCTTTTGACCAAGAGCAGGATTTTATTTATATTCTGGTTGGAACCTTTGACTCAGATGACCAGACACCCACACAGCTCCTTTAGAAGAAAAAACCCAACCACCTGGATGTACAAGAGTGAAGAAGATAGCTTTGGTGGAGCTCTCTGTGGATTGTGGTCATCACACTTGGTCATGAACAAAGGGGTCCTGAAACCACCGTGTTTGGGAATGAAAGACTTCACAGCTACAAGCTGCCTTCAGAATGGGAGGTTTATACAGGCAACATGAAGTAGGCTTAGTGTGTGTCCTAAGATGACTTAGTATATGCCAGGCCCAAGGAGGAGTGAATGGTGTTCAGAAAAAGCTGATATTTGGTTGGACATCTTCTGTGTGCCAGGAACTTTGCACACACTGTCTTTGCTATTTCTAACATAGTTCTGAGTTTCCCAAGTAGACGTTGGTTTCCTTCCCCAAGGTTCTACAGCGTGCATTCATCTTCCCAAGTAGATGTTGGTTTCCTTCCCCAAGGTTCTAGAGCGTGCATTCATCTTCCCAAGTAGACGTTGGTTTCCTTCCCCAAGGTTCTAGAGCGTGCATTCATCTCACTGTACTTCCCCCTTCTGCTCCACGCTTACCAGTGCATCCTCTCCCCTCGAGGTCTTTGCTTCCTACTGCTCCGTCCAAATGCAATTTGCTCCCAACACACACCCTCGTGTCTCACTCATTTTATAAGGCTCTCTGCTCACCTGCTCTTATTGCTGGATCCATTTCCAAATCCTTCGTACAAACCTTATGTTTCACCATCCTGCATTCACCCACCCTGCCTTATTTTTAAGCCACCTTGCTTCTGCTTAAATGCTGTATCACATGAATACTTATCCCATGGCTAGTCGTTTGTCTTCTACTCTAGTCTATGAACTTGTTTGGGGGCCTCATCTGTGGTGTTGATTGATTCAGCTCCAACCCTTAGCATTGTTTGTGTTTGTTGCAGGAGAGATGATTAGTACTTGTGTGTGAATACACAAAAGAATGAATATGCACCAAGAAATTAAAATAAAGGAGTTGGATATTTGTCCCAACTTTAGTTTTTAAAACTTAACATTTTACTCCTTTGGTATATTTTACCTTCGGGACTTAAGGTGCCACTTGCAAGCTCTTGCCTAACAGATTGGGTGGCGGAGTAGGCAGCCACTGAACACACACACGCACACACACACACACACACACACACACACACACACACACACATTTTCTTTTATGGTAACTGGTAATTGACTCATATCTTTGGAGAAACTGCCTCTGGCACATTGTATTAATATGTTTCACATTGCTCTAACAGGTACCCGAGGCTGGGTAACATAAGGGGGCTTATTCAACTCAACAGTTTAGAGGTTCAAATGTGTGGCGCTAACACTGACTAGACTGTGCTAAGGACGTTGTGGTGGCAGAATCACAATGGCAGAAGACCACCCTGCAAACTGAGAAGCCAGAGTGCAGGGAAGGGCCAGACTTGCTCTTTTATAAACACCCTCTTGCAAGAACTACTGGGATGCTGTAAGGACTATCAAGGCTTCAGTCTCTCCAGAGACCATTTCACCCAATCAGCTCTCTAGGCTTCTCTGTTCCCCCCTCTTCCCCTCCTCCTCTGCCCACCCTCCTCCCTCTCCTTCCCCTCCTTCCCTTTCTCTTCTTCTTTTTGGTGTGTCTACATCTCTGTGTGTGAGCAGGTGTGCAAGTGCCATGGTGTGTGTGTGGGGGGGTCAGAAGACAACCTCAGGTATTGCTCTGCACCTTCTACTCTGAGACAGGATCTCCATCCTGTTCATCCCTGTACCATCCCAGCTCTTGCTTCAGTTTAAGGATTACAGCAACAGGCTTTCAGTGAGGCAAGCATTGATTACATTTTAGAAGAGTTTGGCGTTTCTCCCTCAGTTCTGAGAAGGCTCTGGACTCTGAAGAATGGATAATTGTCTGAAAATTTCTCACTGCTTTTTATCTCATCTCTCCTCCTATTTATTCTCTTTGCTCACCAGTCCCACCTATTCCTTTCTGGCCAAGCTATTGGCTACTCAGCTTTTTTTTTTAGACCAATCAATTGCCTTAGGCAGGCAAAGTGAAACAGCAACGCATCTTTACATAATTAAACAAATGTATCAGAAACAATGTAACAATTCTTACTTCATTAATAAAGGTAGCAGAAACAATGTAACACATCCTTACATCATTAACAAAGGCACCTTCACATCGTTAAAGTAATATTCTGCAACATAAACAAATGTAACAAATCTTTGCCTAGTTAAAATAATATTCCACAATAGTCCCTCTTTATCTAAATAAAAAGAAAGGTTTTAACTTTAAAATAGTAAGACTATATGCAATAAGAACAGTTATCAGGTAAGAATTATATTTACAATATCCAAACCATTTGTATTTGACAAATTCAGAGACAATATTTCATTACCAATCCTATCTTGGTGAGTCCAAAGTTTTGTACCTAATTTACCTTCTATTATAACTAAGGAAAATTATAACTATAACTATCTAGTATTCAACTCAATTAAAGACCCAAGAAGGATCTACTATTACCTGAGTAAACAGAAAGTGCAGTGCAAGCCACTTCCAAAACTATAGAAATGACAGGGATCTCTGGCTGTCTGGACAGTCACCCAAAGTTCCTCTGCAGTGTTGGGGGCATCCACCTTCTACCTACAGGGAGCAATATCTGGCAGACTTTTCCATGAAGTATGAATTTTGAAGGACCATCTCACCTTGCATTGACAAAGTTCATAAATCTTTTTCTTTTGTGACCTGCTTGTTCAGTTTGTATAGCATACTGTCAGTAGTCAAGGCAAGAGCAGTTTCTTTGCCCATTGGCTAACTTTGCCACAGTGAAAGCAAACTCCACATGGAGTTTCTTTGATGCCCATCATCCTTTTATGAAGTAGATTGGTGTTGTCAGGAACAGACGTGGCTCGCTGTCACAAAACATCCTATGGTAACAAAACATCTAAATGCCATACTCTGTAGGTCTTTGAAGTGTTTGAAGATCATTTATCTACCCAAAATATATCTCTGTATGATCATAAAAACATGCCTAACATTACTGCAAGCTTGATTGTTATAGATGACTAACTACAAACCTGTGTTTCTTAACTATCCTAAATGATTTATAATAATAGTTTTCAAGAACTAAGATTTTCCTTATATTTTTAAATGAACTGCTTAGGTGCAATATCCTAAAGAAGAATAGAAAATATATATAGTATGTTGTAACAAAATAACTTTAAATTTGTATCAATATACAAACATTCTTTAGACAAGACAAATACGCAGTATATTATAGCAAAAATAACCTTAAATTTGTATTAATATACAAAAATCCCTTAAACAAGAGTAAAGACATATATAAAGAATAACAAAAATAACCTTAAATTGATATCAATATACAAAAATCCGTACCAATCAATTTAAGCATTTGAGATTGAGAGTAGCTTTCTAATCCTATATTCCTGAATCCCCTTCAACAATGACAAAGATCTGTAACCTACAGAATGGCCAAAAAATCACCTGCCCTACGTCGTAGGAATGTGGGTAGTGTGTTCTCTAGACTGTTTCCTATTGTCTATGGGTGAAGCACAATTAATAAAAACTCAGAAAGAAAATGAGGTTCAACCTGAAGATCTGAAAAGCAAAGCAACTAACCACTGGCTCTTATCTCAACCCCAGTCTGAAATGGCAATCTTGCCTCCAGGAGTCTCAGAATGAGACTGTGTCTGAGAACTGTTTCTTCCTGTCTTATAATTTTTTTTCTACAGCTGGGATAAAATGCACCATTGGGATTAAAGGCATACACCATCTGGTTTCTATGGCAACTAGTGTCGCTACTGGGATTAAAGTTGTGTGTTACCACTGCCTGGCCTGTAAGGCTGACCAGTGGGGCGATTTCACTCTCTGATCTTTAGGCAAGCTTTGTTTATTAAACTACAGGTGAAATGCCACTAAACTAGGGGTGAGAGATTCTTTAGGGAATCCCGAGAGAACTGAGAAAATGGCCAAGTTCTGTGAAAACCAGCCATGACATTTGTTGTCCAGTCTGTGCAATAGGAAAGTGCAAGGCTTATCTGCGATCCTGGCTAGAATAGTCTGTAAGGTTTGACCACCTCAGTCAGCAGCCTTGAAGCTGCTCTGGATGCAGAACTCTAAGGAGACTGTAACAGAGGCACTCTGAGAAGCTGGATAACCTGGCCCACCTGTTTTTATTGGTGTCGCTCCCTTGCTCTGAAAACACACAAACTTTCAAAGATTATACACACACACACACATATATATATACATACATATATACATATACATATATATATATATATATATATATATATATATATTCATTAAGAAAAGCATGTACTGATCTGGGATGTCCTTCTGTAGATGTGTTTCTTTTATTGGCTAATGAATAAACCTGTTTCAGCCAATGGCTTAGCAGAGTAAAGCCAAGTGGGAAATCCAAACAGAGATATACAGAGAAAGAATATGTGAAGTCAAAAAGATGCCATGTAGCTGTCAAAAGAGACAGATGCTGGAATCTTACTAGTAGGTCACAGACTCATGGTGATACATAGATCAATAGAAATGGGTTAATTTAAGATGTAAGAGGTAGCTAGGAATGTACCTAAGCGATTGCCCAAGCAGTGTTGTAATTAATATGTTTTCTGTGTGATTATTTGGGTCTGGGCCACTGGGAATGAAAGAGCAGTCTCTATTTACAGAATGGCACCCAACATGGGGCACGGATCCACATAAGACCTAAAAAAGCTTTAAAGAAGGGCTTCTACATCCACAAAAGTAGGAGTCAATTGGAGCATTTTTTTTTAGATAGGCTCTGTTTCCTGGTGGTGAGCAGAGGCATGGCTCCTGTTAGAGGATGGTTTCTGACTCAGCATGAGCAGCAAAAACTGCATGACTTCTTTAAGAGAGGGCTTCCTGATTCTTGCTGGCAGCACAAATAGCTCTGACTCTTTTGCGGATGGTCCTGCACTTAAATGGGTTTGTGAGCAGCATGTTACTAGTTGCTTAATGATGACAGAGACCCATGTGTCCCTGGAGCTGGGATGGTGAGCATGGCTATCAGAGGCAGTGAACATAGATCCACTATATTGGATGGGGCAAGCTGCAGCCATGGAGGTGGAGCAGGAAGCTAGATGCTAGCATCCTTAACCACAAGCATAAAGCAGAAAGGGATGAAAACAGGGCAAGGCCTTCTAACCCCATCTCTGGCAATGCACTTCCTCCATCCAGCAAGGCCATACCACCCAAGTCTTCCCAAATGGCACCACCTACTTCTCAAACGCTTGAGACTACCCGTGAATTTTTCTTTTAAATTATTCCAACCTGTAACCACAGTTTCAGGGTATCTGATGTCAGCTTCTGGTTCATATGTCCCACCCCCAAAAACTGACATACACTCACACAGATACACACATAAAAAAAGAAAAAAAAATTTTCATCCTTGGGGTCACCAAATGGTTGACTTAGTGTCTGCTTATAGAGGCAGTTAAAGATTATAGTGGAGAAAATCATGTGGGGAATGGGTGTGTGTGTTATGCATACTTTCTAGGAATTTTTGCATGGGAATGATGCATCCATAACTTGTTTATTGGATCAAATATCTTGTTTAAAATAGGTTGAAAGTCATCAGGTATGGTGCCTCACTCCTATAATCTCATCACCTGAGAAAGCTGAGCCAGGAGGATGGCTTTCAGTTCACCGCCAGCCTGGTCTACCTAGTAAGACTCGATTCAAAAAAGCAAACTGAAAAAAAAGGTAAACAAAGAAAATAAAATGGCTTGAGTGTTTGATTGACAGTAACTTTACATATACTAAATTAAACAAATTACCCACTTAGGTTATAGCTATGACTGGGCTCTGCCCAGATACTTAAGCTAATTGTCCAAGGGAAAAAAATCGAGAAAACAAGGGAAGCAAATAAACAAATAGGTAGAGCCCAGGTGCTGCAGTAGAGTCAGAGCTGAGGTCTATGCAGGGGTCTGTAAGCCATGAGACTCTACCTTCATGAGTGGATTAAAGTATTCTTAAAGGACTGGGTTTAGTTCTCAGGAGAGTAGCTTTCATATGAGCATGACCTTCTCTTGTGTGTTCTCTTGCCTTATGACCACAAGATGCCCTCTGACTTAGGTGATACCCTTTGACTGTGAGATGTTGCAGGGGGCCACTTGTTTGTCCGAGCCACCCAGCTAGCTTAGCCCCAAAATAATCACACAGAAACTGTATTCATTAAATCACTGCTTGGCCCATTAGCTCTAACTTCTTATTGGCTAACTCTTACATATTAGTTTAACCCATTTCTACTAATCTGTATATCACCATGAGGTCGTGGCCTACCAGCAAAGTCTCAGAATGTCTATCTCCAATGGCGGATCCATGGCATCTCCCTATCTCTGCTTTCTTCCTCCCAGCATTAGGCTCTGTTTTCTCTGCCTATCTAAGTTCTGCCCTATCAACAGGCCCAAAGCAGTTTCTTTATTAACCAATAAAAGCAACACAAAGACAGAAGGACCTCCTACACCAGAGGGCCTCTGATCCTGTGACCCTCTCTCACCATGTCATGCCCTCTCCCATAGACAGAAATGCCTTACCATGCACTGTTGCCAAACTTTGGCTCTTCCAAGCCTCCAGAATCAGCAAGTAGATTTTTTCATTATTACCTAGTCTGTGGTAGCTGCTACAGCAACAGGAAAGGGGCTGACACAAGAGGTCGGAAGAGGAAGGCCCTGAACTGAAAGTACCCATGTGTGTAACGACAAGGGCCAGAGTCTTTGACTGACACTCTCTTTGGAAACTGTAATGCCTTGACTGTGATCAAGCCTAGGAGGGCACTGGGTGAGACCTCAATGACTATGGTTAAAACTATTTGTTTAAGAACTTGGGCAGGAGACATATGCTTTGCATATAAGAAGGAATGAGTCAGGCGACTATGCAAATGTCACAGTCTTCAGCTGACCAGAGTCTGACCAGTCCCTCTACCTTTTCCAAGTTGTTCTCAGTCATCCCTAATAGACTGCAGTCGAGGTGGAAAATACACATGAACATTCACCAATGGATTCAAGAAATAGAGATAAGCTTCCCTCTGGAAGTACAGTAATTTTCTTAAAAATTAAAAGATAAGACAATAACATCCTAATTTTACATTCCCAGCAGCTCTGGGAATGGTCATTGACTCACAATTCCTGCTGGTGCCAGCAAAGGAAAAGAAAGAAGTATGGATTTGAGAAAATGGCTCAGTTGTTAGTGCTTTCTGAAAAAGCTCAAGGACCAGAGTTAAATCCTCACAGCCCACATAAAAAGCCAAGTGTGACCATGTGATCCCAGAATGGGCAGGCAGAAGCAAACAGATCCCTGTTGCTCATTGACCAGCCAGTCTGCCCAACCCGGTGAGCTCCTGGTTCAGAGAGAGATGCTGTCTCAAAAAATAAAGTGAAGAGTGATTGACAGACACCTGACATTGACCTCTAGCGTCCACCAGACACATATGTGTATACCCGTGTGCACAAATACATGCACACATGTAAGAGCACATGTACAGAAAATGTACAAACACACACACTAACTATGCAACTCCTAACAGAGTAGACATCTTCTGTGTCATCCCAAGAAACTGAGCCTGACTGGATCACACATTTGGAACAAACAGCTTTCATGGAATCCAGGCCAAAGAAGAACATGCTACTCCCACCAGGGAGATGTAATCAGTGAAATCCAGAGTGTGAGAAAGTCACAAGACAATCACCTCTCTTCAACATAAAACTCCAAGGTCAGCGATGGACTGAGGGCTTTCAGATTAAGTGATTTAGGAGACAGCTAATTGCATTATGTAGTTTTCATTTGGGTAATTACACAAGCAAGCTCTAACAAAGAAAAAATGTACCGCAACTTAAACACAAACAGATGATTTTGGCATCCTGGGCTTAGAGAATTACCTCACCCATAATAACTCCAAACTACAGCCACTGTGCTGACCTCTTTCAGTATGGGCTGATATTGCCTCTTCATGACCTTTTGACAATAGAATTATACAACCAGCCTCTGACTCTCTCTCTCTCTCCTCCCCCTCTCCCTTCTTTCTTTTCTTTTCTTTTCTTTTCTTTTCTTTTCTTTAGTAGGTAGTTTTTTTGTCTTGTTGGTTTGTTTGTTTGGTTTTTGCTTTTTTTTATTTGGTTGGTTTTGGTTCTTTTGGTTTCTCTGTGTAGCCCTGGCTGTCCTGAACTCTCTCTGTAGACCAGGCTGGCCTTGAACTCACAGAGATCCACCCGCCTCTGCAGTCAAGGAAAACCTAGACATGGAGAATCCAATAATTCAAGGCATCAGAAGGCCAGGTCTTGGGTACTGTCATAAACTGGCTTGTGACCATTATCAGAATTGAAAGAAGAGTCAATGAAACTATCAATTTTTTTTTCTTCTTGTTTGTTTTTTTGCTTTGCGAGACAGGCTTTTTCTGTGTAACTACCTTGGATGTCCTAGAACTTCTTCTGTTGACCAGGCTGGCCTCAAAATCATAAAGATCTGCTTGTTGTCTTTGCTTCCCACGATCTGGCTGAAAGAAGAGAGAATGAATGTGGTGGCCACAAGCAGAGCTAATGAAGGACACAGACATTAAGAGCCAGAAAGAACGGGAAAGCGTGGAGATGCATAAAGACCAAGTGAGAGAATGGCAACAGGCTTTAAGGAATTCTGGACAGAGCAACTCAGTCAATGTGCCTGGATTTGTAGGTGGGTGGGATTTGTTGGTTCCCACACCCCCACAACTGTGTTTAGGTATAACTGATTAAAAATAGACTATCCGTGTTTTCAATGGTCCTATTCAACTTTATGTGAAAGATGGCATCTTTATGTAATTTCCTGAAGATTCACTAAAGAATTGAAATGCAAACAACACTGGATCAGGAATCTAAAAAGAAGTTTGACTTCTTTTTCATGTCTTCACAGAAGTCTCTATGCCAATAACATGGCATCATTCTAGGATCTCATAGCACTCAGGAGACGCTCATAAAAGTCATTCTGCTAGGTTACAAATTAAGGATATTAGCCAAGTGGATATACCCTTAACTATACAGGACAGGAGCTCCCGCACAAGTGATAACAGAATCTATGTATTTAAATAAAGAATATCATTAGTGTCACCTTGACTATGTTGATTCAGTGAGAAGAGGGAACCATTTCTCCTGGGCTAATTGCTGTTGTTTCAAGCGGTCTCCTGTGGTCAGGCTGGTTCTCGAGTTCACTGTCTAGCCAAGGCTACCTTTGAACTCCTGCTCTTCCTGCCTCCACCTCCCAAGTGCTGGTACTATAGATGTGTGCTACCATGTTGTCTTTTAGTCCTAGGGTAATGTAGATAATACAGGTGCATTTAGAGTCTTCTTTTGGTGGGTTTTATGCGTTTAATTCTGCCCATCTACTTTAAATCCAAAACTTTAAATGTTTTGGATGAAGATACCAAAAATAAAACACTTAAAGTATTTATTAATGACAAATCTTAAGCATCATGGAGTGAGCTGGAATAGCTATGAAGTCACTAAACCCCACGGGTCCTGGTCTGTTTGATGGCTTGTGTGGATGGCTACTGGGTAAAGACAGACTAGGATGTCAAGTGGTTCGCACGGTTCCTCATGTTGTGGTGATCCCAAACCGTAAAATATTTTTGTTGCTACTTCATGTCTGTAATTTTGCTGCTGGCAAAAACTATAATGTAAATACCTGGTGTGCAGGTTATCTGACCCGTGACCCCTGTGAAAGAGTTGTTCAAACCCCAAAGGGTTACGATCCACAGGTTGAGAACCACTGCCTTGGAGGCCCCCTCTTTCCCATTGATCAGTGTCTCTGCATCAGCTTGATGGCTCCACAGTTCCCTCTCCTCTGTCAGTGTGCTTGCTTCAGAACAACTTTAAAAAGAGTTGACAGAATTGAGTAGAGGTTGGAGCATTTCAGATTCTCCCCACATCTTACGTTTGTTTTCTGGCTGGATCTTGAAACAAAACTGGTTTCTGATTTGCTTTGCTCATCAAATGGAGAAACCATTGCCATCTTCTAAGTTTTGTAGCTGTGTCAAGGACACAGACAGAAGAAAGGATACCACAAAGGTCTGTAATCGGGGGCATGAGCGACGTCTCAAAGCTCCTGCAGTTTTCTATGTGAGTCACTCGTTTCCTTCAGCTCCATCCACCACTAGTCATCTTGACAGCTCTGCTACAGTTTAAAGGTATTGACCCAATGCTATACATTCTCCTGAGATATCATGTTTTATTCAAGTCGACTCTGTAGTCCATTCCATTTTCCGTGGCTTGAAGTTGCGATTAGCATAATCTTTCAAATGTATGTCATTAATATTTTGAGGGTATTTTTATTAAAATCTATTTATGAGTGGGGTGACTGAATTAGAAAACCCCTCTGCAGCTGTCCTCCTGATCACATGATCTTCCCTCCAGCTGGTTTGCACTAGTCAGTCCCTCTGCAGCTGTCCTCTTGATCACATGATCATTCCTCCAGCTGGTTTGCTCTAGTCAGCCCCTCTGCAGCTGTCTTCCTGATTACATGATCATTTCCCCAGCTGGTTTGCACTGGTCAGTCCCTCTGCAGCTGTCTTCCTGATCACATGATCATCCCTCTAGCTGGTTTGCATTAGTCAGCTCCTCTGCATCTGTCCTCCTGATCACCTCTCCACTTGGGTCATAAAAAACTTGTCCCATCGTATGTTTTCCATAAGAAAGTCCTTCTCAAGTTTGTACAGTGCCTAATATCCCACTGACTCCTTTTCTTTGCATGAGAAAAAGATCCCATTTCTGTCAACTGTCTTCATTTATTGTGATTTCCCGTCCTACTTACTTTCTTCTGAATTCATAAAGTTTAAAATAAGTTTTTATAGTAGGTAGTTATAGAAGTAATATTCAGACATTTTTGTTGAATGTATAAGCTAAATTTATAGCTGAGGTGCACCTGGTTGCCCTTTCCCGGGTGGCATTAAACAACTTCACCACAGCCTTGGTTCTGAACACAGAGTACACATATGTCCCAGTGAACACGCTGCACAGCACGTAATCCTGATGAATCCTGCCTGAAACACCTCAGCTCAGACCTCGGTGTGCTGCATGTTCCAGACTGCCGTGTGTTTGCTGTGCATATGAAGTTTGCGGCTCTTATGGAAACATAATGACTTAATTATGGGAAACAAAGCTTTTTATATTTTCCTACTTGACAAATTAGTGTATCTTTGGATCTGGTTATGCTAGAATATTTGGCTTTAAAAAATTTTGTTGAAGATGCTGACTAGCGTTTTACAAGATATCATTAATTTTGGGATTATTTCCAATTATTTCCGAAATCGCTCTGAACTTACTTCTGCCATCTTGTATGAGGTATTGGTGTGAAGTTATGCTCTAATTACTGATAATTTATGAAATCGAAATATTGATCAACTCTGAAAAAAGGTTGATGCTCTGTTTCTTGCAGCATCAAATATCAGCCAAGATTTGTTTATGTAAAGAATAAGCACATCTCTCTTGTTAGTATGCAAAATTACTTTAATCTCTAAAAGACATAAATCTCAAAGGATTACTTTAAAATAATGTTTTATGATGTTATTAGTCAATGTTTAATTTTTATATTTATTTTTATATACCTGCAATATATGCCTGTGTTCATATTAAACTTATTGAAATGACACCAGGGACAGGATTGAGAACTGTAGGTTCTCAACTGGCTCCCAAATAACCACAAAGAGACTTGTTATAAGTTCTAAATGCTCAGCTGATGGCTTGGGCTTATTAGGAACTAGCTTTTGCAACTTAAATTAGCCCATATTTCTTACCTATGCTCTATTATGTGGCAGTACCATTTTTCAGCATGGTATGTTCATCTCTTGCTTCCTCTGAATCTGGCTCATGACTCCCCCTTTTTCTTCCCCATGTTCACTCTCCTTTTGTCCCTGAGTCCCACCTAATGTCTACCTGCCTGACTGTTGGCCGTTTAGCTCTTTATTAAACCAATCCAAGTGACAATATTCACAATGTACAAAAGGATTATTACACATCAGAGAACTTAAAATATAGTCTGCCATGTAAGTAAGACAGAAAACAATGCATGGACCAGTAGCAAGGTGATGACTCTGCTAATGTCATCCATCCACTCATCCATCAATCCATCCATCCATCCATCCATTCATCCATCCACCCATCCACCCATCCATCCATCCATCCATCCATCCATCCATCCATCCATCCATTCATCCACCCACCCACCCATCCATCCATCCATTCATCCACCCACCCACCCATCCATCCAACCATCTATCCACCCACCTTCCTTTTGGTTGTTTTTCAGGGAAGATCTCACTCTATAGCCCTTGTTGGCCTGGAGCTTTTGGTGATTCTCCCGCCTCAGCCTCCACAGTGCTGGGATGACAGGTATGAGACCTCACACCAGATCACCTTCACTGTGTAAAAAATGATATAACCCCGAACTTGGACTGTTTGGTTCTGTGCTAGATCTGATGCTCAGCAGGTTTGACTCAAGAGCTACCCCACGACAGCAGTGCAGGGCTGAGCAGTGCCCAGTTTCAGCTCTCAGCTCCCTCTTCCTGACCCGTTCCACCTTTCCCCAGGAAGTTCTCATGTACTCTGCTTCTTAGTCTTCTCAGAGTATCCAAATGTCACCTCTATTAGGGAACAAGGGAAAAGACTTCAGAACTCGAGGTGTTGGAGCGAGGAACCTGAATATGGCAGAGTGCTTGAAAAGCCCTGGATTCCATCTCAGTCCTGAAAAGAGAGGAAGATCCCAACTGGTAAATCTTCACAGACAAATAAAAAAAATGAGAGTTTTTTTTATGAATATGAACATGGCAGAATATTAATTTTAATTTTAATCCTGCTATGTCTGCCAGTTCCCCAGGTGACTTCTTTAGTTAAATTGTTTGGGGGAGAAGAGTAAAACGAAGAGAGGAAGAGAAAAATGACAGAGAAGGGGAGAGGAGAGAGAAAGGAAGAAGGGAAAGAGTGCCAACTCTCCTGGGGTTGTGGGTACATCAAGGAGAACACAGTGGTGCTAAGGGGACGTTAGTCATGACATCATTGGATGCATCACATTGACGTAGTCTTGATAGACTATGTGGTAGACAAAGATCACCAGTTAGGAAATTCAAAGACCGAAAAGGCAGCCACCAAACAATGGGGAAGAAAGTAACAAAAGAAGACAACTGGAAAAAAAAAAAAACATGCTTCATAAATGCGACTAGAAATTACAGATCTGGGGAAGGCAGGCAGAAGCAGTCGTCCCAGATACCTGGCTGCATGCAAGCATACACGCATGCACAAACGCGCGCGCGCACACACACACACACACACACACACACACACACACACACACACACACACCTGGGGAATATTTAGAAAAGGACATGGAAGTCCTGTATCGGAGGAGATGCAGAAGCAGAACAAATTGAGATGTCTGCCGTCCCATGTATTCTTTCCTGGGCTCTCTGCAGCCTCAGAATAGCAAGACTCACTCTTCTCTTTCTTCCAAAGACATTTCATCTTAGATGTTGTGACATTATTGGGGACAATGCACAGGTGACTGAGGCTGCCTGAACCATTTCTGAGGGACAGGAGCCAGAGTTCAGTTTTTCCAGTAACCACTGGAGGGCCCCCAAAGGTAAGCTTATAGACAACCACCAGGTGTTACTTAAACTTTTTTTTTTTTTTTTTTTGGCTTGGTTTTTGGCTCCTTCTGAAGTTTGATCAGCTCCAGGCCTTTGGGGAGCTGGCGAATGACTATGGCACTCTTGAAAATGAGAGATGAATAACATTTGGCCAGAAGAGACTGAGTCAACTTTGGGCAGAGGTCACATGAGGATCTTGCCACAGTTCTCTGTGTAACTCTTAGGCCAGTCCGCCCACGCCAGGCTTTGTGGACATGTCCTAGCCCACACATACCTCCTCAATCACCTGCACCTTGACCCACAGCACTGTATGCGTCACATGCCAACTGCATGGATCACCAGCCCCTCCCTAGTTCCACCTGGACTCTGTGCCAGGAGCCAAGCAAGGACTGGATTTACTCCCTGCTGGAGCCTTGAAATGTCTCCAGAGGATTGCTAGGGTTCTTTTTGTTCTCATTCTATCCTAAAGCAGGGAGCACTCACAAGAAAGATGGAGAAAGTTCATGGTCACAGACACATGGGTTTCTCTGTGCTCTGTATCTCCCTCCTGATGGTTCATCTACCCTGCCTAGAGCATTTGCAGGGGGAAAATAGAGAGATAATGCAATTCTACTGCCACAGAGGAGATGTGAGCTGCAGAGTTTTGTATCAAAGCACGAAGAGACTCTGAACCCTCCAAACTGCACTAAGACAGACTATAGCATGAGATCGGTCTCAATTACTAGAACTCGTGTGTGTGTGTGTGTGTGCTTGTGAGTGTGTGTGCAGTGTGTGCATGTGTGTGTGTGTGCACGTGTATGTGCATGTGTATATGAATGCCTGCAGAGGCCAGAAGAGGGCATGGGATGCCCTGGAGCTGGAGTTACATGTGGTTACAAATCATTGAATATGAGCACTAGCAGCTGAACCCGGCAAGAGCCATGTGTGTTCTTAACCCTGAGTCATCTCTCCAGTCCTCTACCACATTTTGAGACAGGGTTTCTCAATGGGACCTGGGACTCATTCGTTAGGCTAGACAAAGTGGCCGGCAACCCTCTGGCTCTATGCCACCATGCCTGGCTATTTAACATCTCTTGTGGGGATAGAACTCGGGTCTTCATGCCTGCACAACAACCCCTTGACTCTGTGTTGTCTCCCAGGTCCTAACAGAACTTCTGAATGATGTTTTCTCAGGACCTGCCTTGCTAGAAAGCTGATTGTGAATTAGAATGAAAATTTAAATTAGGGCTTTTGAGTCAAAGTTTAAATAAATATTTCTTCATTGAAAAGCAAATGCCTCTATCCCTACCATTTTGTATGATCTTGGGTCTTGGCTTTCATCAGAAGGATACAGAAAAGGGTAACATTCTTGGGGACCAATCAAATGGCTTTGATTGAACAAAACCTACCAACCAACTGCTTCCTATTGTCTGTGATTAACACCAAGAGCCCCAAACAGGGAAGGTGACAGGTTGACCATCAACTTGAGGGTTCTTGAGTCAATCATAGCTTTGAGCTGACCAGAAATGTGCATTCATTCACCCAGAGACTCCTCAGTAATCCTGTCAGTTGAAATAATTGTTTTCATTCTAGACATGAAGGGACAGAGCCCTGACAAACAAGACACTGACCTGGGCAAATTTATGCTTAAGTTTGTGTGTGTGTGTGTGTGTGTGTGTGTGTGTGTGTGTGTAAGTAAGCATGGATATTGTCCCCAGAGGCCACTGCCCTCTTCTGTGTCTTCTTCAATTGTTCTCCATTTTACTTTTTTGACACAGGGGTCTCTTATTGAACCCGAAGTTCACTGCTTGGTTAGACTGGCTGCCAGCCGGTTCCAGGGGTTGGGTTGTCCTGCCTCTGTCTCCCCTACACTTGCATTACACATATATAACATTGAGCTCAGATTTTTTTTTTCTTCCTTTTTAAACATGGCGCTGGGGATCGAACTCAGTATTAATGCTTGTGTTGTGTTTTTCCAACTGAGTCATCGCCCCAGCCCCATGGTGATTGAATGTTGTGAACCACAAAAGTGAGAGACAAGACTGGAGAGCAGACACCCATTGGTGTTCCTCCTGACTCAGGTTTAGTAGTTCAGCTACAGTTCACCATGTCTCCACCCATATAGGTCAGACAGCTCTTCCCAGTCTAACAGAGGGAGGTGAGCAGAAGTACTGATCTATGTGTCTTGGTTCTAATGACAGTTTGTTCCCAACGCCAGTCTCGGTAGCTCTTAGAAGTCCATGGTGTGACGTTCTACACATGACCTGGTTCTGCTTGGGCGGCATGGAAAGCTAGCTGGAGTCCATTTCTCATCTGAGCCACCCTCACGGCCAAGTGATGGGTGGAAAGGCCTTCAGACATGGCCCGGTATCCAAGCAGCTGCCTGTGCCCTCTACGTAGTAATGACTTAAAACACTTGCGGAGGAGAGAGGCATGGAATGCCCAGTAAGCTTAGCCTTATCCTGGGTTCAATCTGAGCTAATCGTAGTGTTTCGGGAACATGCCTATGTGGGTTTTTCTCAGTAAGTACGCACGGCAAGTCTGAACACAACTCGCCTGTGTCGACCCACGCAGCTCTGCTTGGACGCTTGCTCTGCGACATTGCATCATCCTGAGAGGGCTTCGAGGTGCTGCGAGCCAAGTACAATTGGCTAAATGGTAAACACATGTCTTTAGGGAAGAGCATGGGCGCTTCTCAACGGAAGATGGGCTGGAAGTGCCGTGGCTACCTCATCTCAAATCCGGACAGAAATTAATCGCAGAAAAACCTACCTTTCTCAATCATCAATAAGGGTTAAAAATGTAAGCAAATAGCTAAGTAAGGGAGATGAAATACTTCTCTGTAAGGCTTGTGCAGATGCAGGTGAATTGGAGAAAATTCCCCTGCCAGTTTTTGCTACCTCTGTATCACACACAACACAGTGGCACAGACTCCTGGGTACAGAGGCTGGGATTCATAGGAGACCAGAGCCACAGTAGACTCTTTTCCACAATTTACCAGGTCCAAGGCCTGAGGTGGGGGTGGGGGACAGTGAACATTCTAAGTGTTCACCCTGATGGAAGAAGCAGTTGAAAATCAATGCGAGCTTTGAGCCCCAGATGTAAAACAGGGGGCAGAATTGCTGCCAGGGAGGTAGGAACAGGGCGAATCCCAGATGTCCTCCGTGCTTCCGTTAGAGGGCATTCTTGCCTCGCGGATTCCTGGGTGTGTTCATCCTCAGAGAGTGTTTTCTTCCAAGGCAGGTCTGCATTATAGGTGGTCTGAACGGGCAGACTCCATGCCAAGCACGGCAGGCAAAGCCGAGGGGGGATAATGTGACATTTCTTTCTTCCTGCTCTCACATCAGTGGCGAATACACCCAAGGTTAACAGAAAGCAGCTTGAGCCAAAACTGCTCCCGGGTGCCCCCCTCCCCTCACAGACCCTGAGTACAGTGCTTCCACGGACCGCTGGAGCCTCCCCTAGAGGAGGCTGAAATGAGAGAAGGTTGATTATTCAGAGAGATTTTGTAGATGCAGCCAAGGAACAGGAAGGTGCCTCAAGTCCCAGACAGGGCCTTTTCTCTCCACGGGCAGTCACCAGGACCCTGTGTGTGGGGAAGGACGCCAAGAGAAAGCTGAATATCTTTTGTAACTCCAGCATGCCCCAGCACCAGGGATGTCTCCCAGGCAGAGACTTCCCAAACTGAAGCCTGCCACAGTCCAGGCATCTGTATGTACGTGAGAACGACGCTCCCAGGGAGCCACACACATAAACTCCTAAGGGAGTTCTCAGAACATCGTGGCTCTGGAGTTGTCTGAGGTACGTTTCGTTTTAAAGCCTGAGGCATGAGAATTGGCATGGACAATGATGTTGATATCACCCGAGGAGGCCTGGCGTGACGATGCTCACTACTGATGAATAAGAAGACCTGGATCCTGCGGGACAGTGGACTGACCACATGTGGTACTGAGTCACAGGTGGGAGAGGAGGAGACATGGCCCCTGTCATGTACACACACACACACACACACACACACACACACACACTCATGTAGAGGTCAACCCTGGGTGTCGTTCCTCAAGTGATGTCCTTGTTTTTGAAGCAGGGTCTCTCACTGGGCTGAATCTCACCGTTAGGTTAGGCTGGGCAGTGCAGTCCAAGTCTCCTCTTGTCTAAGCTGGGATCGCATGCATGCTGCCCACGTGGAGACTAGACTCAGATCCCCCTGCTTGAGCAGCAGGCATTTGACCCTCTGAGCTCCCATCCGAGCTCAACAGTGAGGATTCTTTGTCAAGGCCTTGTTTGTGGGAGCCAGCCTACCAGAGGAGCACCAAGGCAGACACACAAAGTTCATAGACCCGAGAGGGCAGTAGCTGAGATTCCCCAGGGTTGTATTGTTATGGAGAGCATTTATCTCCAGGTGACTATAGAAAGTCATGTCAAGACAGCGCTAGGAAAAGGCTTTTATGAGATTCTTAAAGTACAAAACTGGCAGAGGACCCACAAGTGTCAAGAGAACTTGGATGACTCAACGTCTCTCTAATGGGCTTATGATGGAGACCCTGGGCAGGAAAATAAAGCCTACAGCAAGAGCACGGGAGGGCAGGGCCCTGAGCTGTACCCTTGGCAAGGCCCTCACGTGTAAAGTCATCATAATTACAGTCCTGGGAGGAAAGAGCCTTGTTCTCTCCCTGCACCCTATAAGCCCCTGGGTTTACAGCTAAGTCTTCTGGCCTTGCTTTCATTTGGGTTCTGTAGCAACACAGTGCCTTTGGCCCAAACCTCTCCCTTTCTATTTTTAAAAAAGACAGGACTTAGGAGTCCTAGGAAGCCTGTAATTGACAGAGCGCTTACAGTCATCAAATCCACCCCAAGGCGAGGTTGCAGCCTGGCTCCTGCTGCAGATTTTGATGTCTTACCGAGCACCAAGGGCTTTCTGTTATGTGCAGCCTGGTCACCATGGTTCCCGGGCTGCTAGGGTTTCACGTCTCACCTAATGTAAAGGGGGGTGTGCCCGGGGTATTTTCAGCTTGAGAAACATGGCAGGACTTGCCAGTACAGAACCCTCTGGAACCCCGTGGACTTGGAACTCCAGATAGGATGCCAAATACTTTTTTTTTGCCTTTGAGGTTCAAGTTCTTTTTAACTTTTGGCACACACCGGACTTCCTGTTTCTCGGGGAGGGGTGAGCTTTAAAAAAGCCCATTGAAAGAACTGCCGAAGAACCTGGATACCCGGTGGTTTTCATAAAACAATATTTTGATATGTTAAGCATAAGCATATCAGAGACATGTGGATTGGATTTTCCTTAAAACACTCAGGGTTTGAGTGCAGGATGCAAGAAGACAGGCCAGGCACACTTGAGAAACCCAAACACTTGAGAAAGTACTGGGAGGTGTTTAAGTCCAAGCCTATGGGACTGGCCCACCCAGGATGGCAGAATAAGCTCACATTTGGACAGACACCTGCTTCCTAAAGTGCTGGCCTTTGCACAGGCAAGGCTTCTTGTGGCCCAGCTGCTTCCCTGTGACAGGAAACAAAGCATTGCTTGTCCAAACTTGGAGCAGCTCTTTGCCTGTGTTCTTATGAACTTGATGACAATTGATGCCCCTCTTCCCCCCCTGCTCCACCTCCAACAGGTACTCATGTAGCCCAGGCTGGCCTGGAGCTCCCTGTGTAGATGAAGATGACCTTGAGTTTCCCAAGTGCTGAAGATATGGGTGTGAGCTGGCATAGCTGGTTTATGCAGTCCTGGGGCCTCCTGTACACGCCAGGGCAAAGACTCCATCAGCCCATCAACTGTGATGCACCTGAAGCCCAAACTGTGCTACTCTGTGTACTGCCTGCAGGAGAACAGATCCTGGTAAAACAATGGAAGCCAGAACTCCAACCCTAATTGGACTGATTGCCAGCAATGGGGATATCTACCCACTTGCACAGGACTCTGGCTTCTTACCAATCACATTCCTGCTTCTGCCCCATGTGGTCTTTTCTTAGACCAGAAAGAAGAAGTCTCAAAATCAACCAACCAACCAACCAACCAACCAACCAACCAACCAACCAACCAACCAACCAATTAATTCCAAACAAGCCATTCCAAAAGTGTGCTCTTACAATATGTAGCAATTCCAGTCATTTAAGGCAAAGTCTCTGATAGATGACACATAACTTCATGGTCCTGAGGGGCTGCCAAGGCCAGTGGTCTTCCCTGACACTCACACGTCACCTTGGGATAATTGCTTTGGGAAGGAAGAACGGAGTCCCAAAGCAGCTCAGAGCCTCCTTTTCAGTAAATTTAGGATGTACAGAGCCAGAAAGACTTTCATGTATCCTGTTAGCTCCTTGGAAGACGACATAGGTCTTCTCAGACATTCCTCTTCTCAGCTATGCTATGCTCCTGGCTATCAACAACCCAACCAGCTTCTTGCAGATCAACAGAGATGGTTTCTGGTGCGTGGACTGATTTGGTTCTAACTGGCAGTCAGATGGGTCTCCTCAGCAGTATTTCCTCTGAGGTATTTCTAGAAGTTTCCACCAGGCACTGAAGTTACAGAAAGATAATAGAAAACCTGAGACCAAGATAGTTGGAGCTTTCACAGCAAGCAGGGCTTTGAACTAGCTTGAAAGCCAAAGGGGCTTTAGTTGAAAGGATGGGCATTGAAAGAGATAGGGGAACATTTGGGCTTACCCCCCATAATTAAGCTACCTGTACAATTAGTTCCTCAGTTTCCCCATATTCCAGAAAGGATGCTTTTAAATATTACTAAATAACTTCTGGGAGGATAATGCAGAACGTTTTAAATTCCTTAAGGTCAAAGATGTCAGATTTTAAAAAGTGTAACATAAGCCACACTATAGAGTTACGGGGGAATCAAGTACAGCTCAGAGAATGCTGGGAAACTTACCTTGTTCTTGCTTCCTGGTATCTTACACATAATAACTGTAATTACTTAAGTTGTGGTGCCTACCAGATGCCAGGTATTTCTAGATTTTTCTATGCATCTTAATTCATTCGGTCTTCACAACGCCATTAATAAGTAGGTTCTTTTATTAACCCGATGGGGAAACCAAGGCACTGATAAGTAGTTTGCTCAGCTGCCAACATACTTTGGCAAAGTCAGGCTTTGAACCCAGGCAGTTAAACGCTTTCATCTCTATGCTGGACAATCCAATCCCGCCTCTGTTTTTCCTCCTCTGATCTTGAAAATACCCTCATGCCTTTTCCTTCCTCTCATGTATTTTACAAGCAAATAATTATGTTGAAATCACATAAATCACACACAAAAAAACATTCCCCTCTAATTTGCCATGTCTCCATTTGCTGCCAGCAAGGGTGTCTTCATACAAACGGGCTTTGTCTTTGTGTGGAAAAGCTACTGTGTAGGCTGAGATGTGGGAGCCGACGATGTTCGCGAGGGGGAAGCAGTTCGTCTCCCTTCATTGAAAGCAGATCCACAGAGTGTCTAGAAAGCAGGGGAAGCTTGCAGACAGCTGCCTCAGTTAGTGGAGAAAGCAATGGAGGAACACCTCCGAGGGCTTGGTCTCGTGGAAGGAAAAGCCGGTGAGAGGACCCAAGGCTTCCCTAGGAGATTTTGCTGCATGGTTGACAGGCAAAGGTGACTTTCTTCCTGGTCAGGTTGTTTCAGAAGGGCCTTCTTCTAGCATCCTTACAGATCCTCCTGTTAGTGGTTCAGGCTCTGAGGAAGGAGATTGGGAGGCTCCAGGCCTACACCCAGTCTGTCCCCCTTCTCTCTTGCTACAGAGCTTCCACTCATCAGAGAAAGGCCACCCTGCTTCTGAGCAGAAGCAGGAGGATACCTGGTTACTATGAGTGCAGCTCCCTGCTCCCAAAGTTTCACAAGTAGCCCTTTCTTGTACGGAGACTACAGGAGGCTGAAAAACTGTGCCGCTGCTTCTGAGCGATGCTGCAGTCTTGGGTCCCTGGAAAGCTGTGTTGACATTCCAGAAAAGCCTATGCTAAGTTTTGTTTCTATGGAAATACAGCCATTAGGTTAAACAGCAATTGAAAACTAGTGGAAAAGATACCAAATGCCATTCCTTTCCATTTTACACTAAATTGTACATTATTATTTTAATTAGAAACTAGAGGGCAATGCTTATGTTTGATTATATGAAATTACACATAGGCACACCTATTTGGGAAAGTGGTGTTGATTGGACTGGGTAACTGGCTACATTGTTTGAGAAGACTCTTGCTGAATGTCCTTTGCAGCTGTCTGTCCAAGTCGTTATGTGACCGTAGGAAGTGGAGGTGACCTCTCACAGCTGCTTTAACAATACAAAGTGTCAAACGTACTGGCTACATTTCCTTCCTTCTTGGAGGAGTGTGTGACCTGACCAGGGCTAACATTTTCAGAAGAGAATGCTCTTCAGAGGGACACCTGTGGGTAAGGTTGCTGAACACAGGGCTCTAGAAGATTCTGCAGCAGCTGGATGCTATGGAGATGTCCAGAGGAACTAGGCAAGGGGTCTTCCTGACATCATGGGGCCTCTCCTTACAGATCTCAGCAGATCAGTCATCTTCCTCATTGTTTTGGCAAAATATCTGTCAAAAGAGGTGTAAGTGGGGAAGGATTTCTTTGACTCATGGTTTGAAGGCAGAGTCCATGGTGGCAGGATTGTGTGGCTGGGACTCATCACACCTTGATGATTCAGGAAGCAGACACGGAAGAGGAAACAAAGCAGGCTGGACATAGAGGCCTGCCCTGCACAGCCCTGCCCAATGGCTCTGCAACCTCCCCAGACAGCACCAGTCGAACCAAGTGTCCAAACACAGGCACCTAGTGAGGACTTCTTGCAGCAAACTTTATATCACCCTAAGAGAAACCTGACCTCTAAAAAAAGGTCAGAACTATTATCTGGGCCGTTGGGCCAGAGCCTCCCATGGCTTAGCAAGCTGCCTGGTCTCTGAGGAAGGAGTGCAGCCCATTCCCCGGACCCCTACTCAGATTTTTCTTGTTCTCTTTGGACACAGGCCCAGCTGTCAGCCTCTATGTCAGCGCAGCCATCACGGACTGCTCACAAATAACCCTGAACTTTCATCCGGGAACTCTTCAGTAGCCAGGGTCCAAAGCTTACGGGATGGATGAAGCTGTCCTGGATACAACAGCCTTAGACAGTCAGCTGGGGAGCCTCAGTGTGAGACCTCCTCATGTTGGCAAGTCTAGCCAACAGGCCCCCTATTGGCTGTGAAATTCTTGTGAACTTCAGACCTCTACGTGGTTTTCCCCCTTGTTAAATCACTGGTCATGGTTGCTTCATTGTGGAGTCAGTGGTACAGGGGGTGTTAAGTCAATCATAGCTTCAGCACAGAAGGAAAAGCTCTCCAACATCACCCTCTTTCCACTCTTGGTTTACAGTTCTCTCCCACGCTTGCACACCGTGCCTTCTCCAGCTAGGCCTTCTGAAGGTGGCTCTGGGGTGGTTCTTCTCAAATACCTCATTTTAGGCTTCAGGTGCAGAGTCTGAGCCTGTGATTCTAGGCGGTTAAAGAGTTTGTCTGCATAGCAAACATGTTGTCACATGATCTCAGGCCCAGAGATCAACTTATAGATGGAAAGTGGAGCATGGCCAATCCCTATATATGTGCACATGTGCATGTTAGAGTGTGTATGTAGGTACAAATGTGTACACATGTGTGTATGCTTGTGTGTGCTGGCATTTCTGTGCATGTGTGTTACATATGGAATGGATAGGGATGGTAATACTTGCCTGATATTCGTCTTCTTTTCAAATAAGTCTTGTGTTACTTAACACCAGGGTCCCTTCCTAAGGATGCATCATTAGGTGACTGTCATTGTGCACACTAAGAAGGCTATGATGTCACTAAGCCATATAGTCTTAAGGAACCACTTTCATAGACCCATGATGTCACAAGACAATATAGGCTTGTGGGACTGCTCACATTAAGGACCACCCTCTCATAAGTCTCTGATGTCACGAGGTAACATAGCTTATGGCCGTCTTCCTAAAAGGGTATGATATCAGGATGCATTATTGCATTCAAATCTAATGAACGAAATCAGAAAAGTAAAACCCAAGCCTTAATTTCTTAGTCCTTGTTCCCAAGCCTTTGCTGGGATGAAGGTGTCAGTCAACCCCAGCAGTGAGTAAGACAGAGATATCTTATCCAGATCACATCTCTAACAGGTACTGACTTTTCCACATCCATCCAGTCAGCCATGTTAATGAGGCAACAGCTCCATCACACTGCCTGGTCACACTACCTGTAAACACTTGCAGCTCAGAACCCAGGGACTTTGCTGAGACTGTTTCCTGGTCAAACATCAATTGTCATAGCTCCCTTTTCCTCAGATATTTTAGACTCATTTCTGGATAGCCTTCGTGCTTGGCAAAGATGACCTTTGTCCTTAGAGCCTGTCAAGTCCCAACTTTGCCCCCACTGAGGACATTGCCTGAGTTCCAACCAATGAAACTTTACTGGAAAAATTATGTCTTTAAATTTTTATTAATTTAGTGGAAGGCTGCATGCATGTGTATGCTCATGTGTGTGCAGGTGTGCTCACACTTGCGTGAGCCACAGGTTGATGTCAGGTGTCTTCTATTGCTCTTCACTTTATGTTTTGAGACAGGACCTCAGGGATCCTGGAGCCCACACCTTCAGCTAGACTGGCTAGCCAGAGAGACCCTGGGATCAGCCAGTACCGGGATTACACATGCTTGCCGTGATGTCATCTTTACTCGGGTGCTGGGGATCTGAACTCAGAACCTCACACTCATACGGCAAGCATTTAATCCACAGAGCTGTCTCCACAGTTAATCCCTGAGGGACTCAGGTCAAGGACAAATTCATGAATTCAGTGTCTCCTAATCTACTCAAAATGGAGAAGCAGCAACTCCGCTTTTCCCTTGTTGTCCCATTTTCTCACCCCACCCTATTGGCTATTTCCTAGTGGGGAAAACAGCTGAAAGAGTAAAATAACTTGTGGATGAAGATATTGGTTTACGATGATGAGTAATGGGGGAGCAGAGTAAATTCCATATCTAACGACTTCAGGAGTAGAGATTTGGGGCCTGATGTAGGCAAAACTTCCTTGAAACTCTGGAGCCTGGGAATGCATAGACTCCATTTGGACTTTCCTCTTGATGGACGGCGAGTGGTAGGAAGGCCACTGGAATGGGACAAAAGGAGAGGGCAGAAGAAGAAACAGCAACGGAGACTGGAGAGGAGCAGAGACATCAAGACTTGGGGAGATCACAGACAGGGATAAGGGAAGAGGGTCAGAAAAGAAAGAACTTAGAGTTTATCATCCAAATAAATACGTTTAAATATGTAACTTTGATCCAAGATCGATTTTTTGACTATGTACATTTTGACTGCTACTGAGGCCACCATTGAAACACAGAATTCGCTAAAGGAGAAGAGGAAGAAAGAAGAGAGATTGATGAAAACCCTGAAAGGATTTGGGAGAACAAAATATAAAGTATTTGGTAAAGGTGACATGCTGGGGGCCTGGAAAGGGAACAGAGAGCGTAGCACACCACATCCTGGATGCTAACTTCTGCAGGGAAGCAGCTTATCACTCGCTGACCCCTCCTGCATCAAAGTCCTTCTTTCCCAGCTTCTCACTTCATAAATGCGGCTGGCAAAGCCAAGCTTGGACAGGCAGAGGATCGCAGAAAGCCGAGTCCTCTTATTGGTCTCTTTCTGGAGCAGGCTCAATGTTTATTGGCAAAGGAGGCAAATAGAAAAGAAAAGTCATTTTCCACAAACTTCACTTAAAATAGACAGTTATTTTGAGCCCATTCAGCATGAGAAAGAGAAATGATCTTGGAGGTGGTATCATCCATGGTCTTACTTGAAACAGGGGAGTGATCATTCTTTGGCATGTAACTGAGTGATTTCTGTCACACATTTTTAATACCCTCAACATATCTTTCTTCCTCAAGGTTTAGGAACACATATCAATTTTCTTTTGGTAGCATTTCATGAAGAATAGCATGATTGGAACCTTCATCCACACAAGAAGAGACATAGAGAGTAAGGCTACGTGTAATGGATACATCAACGTTTCAACTTCGCTCTTCAAACAGTGATGACTTTGAGACACTTGGGAACCTCCGACATTTCTCAGCACTCCCACTGGCTGCCTTTTCTGACTCAGATATCAATTAGGAAATAATAGAGAAAAAAAAACAGAGCATAACGCTGGCTCGCTTCCTAGTGGCTCAAGCACTCTGTGTATTATGACATTCCTGTGGGCCATTTCTATGTTCAGAAAGGACTTGAGCTCTTGAGCATTTCATGGATTCGAGTTTTCACCCTTAGCCAGGGTAACTGGGAAACCAACCCATGGGAATTAACTTCTGATGAGGGCAACATCCATCACAGGAGACCAAAAGCAATTACATATTCACATTGGACCTTTTTTGCAGAGCCATGAGGGCCCATGGAATACAGCTAGCATTCCAAATGCAGGATCACTTCACTGTTTAGGATCAGGTCCACAGCAGATTATGATCTTTAGAACATCAAAAATCAGAGCTGGAAGATGAAGGCAACTTGGCAGTCAGTGTTCTGGCCATGGACCTGCTTTGGCGTGGGGGGGGGGGGTGTCAGATGACTTCATAGCCTCTTTTCTGTGAAGCATTGTTCTTGGGAGGGGATGATTTATGGGCTAACACATATCTGTGTCTGCCCACTCTGCTGGGCCTTGTATTTTATAATTTACTTGGTTACCCTGGGAAGAACAAATAGATATGTAAGTCCAGAGACAACCCTGAGGTCAACATCTGCAAAGGGCATTTCGAAGGGATGTGGTCAAGAAAGAGAGAGACGGTTGGTACATAGGAAACTCTGAGCCCACAAGTGCTTTCCTAGATGTTTCCAGAGTAAAGTTTGAGGAAAAGTACCAGGATGTAATGTTGTCCTGGTGCCGTGGGAGGAAGGGAGAAACAGGCAGAGGGAGACCTAGTTTGAACTCTGACTTACACGCTCCTTTCTAATGACCTCAGCTTTCCACATGGATATGGGCTCAACAATAATTATCTCATGTCTTTGATGAGGCTGGTTTGAGAATCACACAGAGAGAATATGTTTGCTCATTAAATGTAAGGTGATATGTAAACGCGGGACATTTGGAATTTAGTAAAGGGTTGGTACACAACAGCCAATAAAAAAAGTTCCGAGCACACAGAACTCTGCCAAAAGTAGCGATGTGTTCTTAAAGCATTCTGGGAGAGAAGAGACACTGACAATGGGAACGAAGCTGGAAGCCCACGAAGGAGAGGCAAGCCTTGCAGGTTCTCATCTTCTCATTGGCTCAGTCCTGAATCCAAGCAAGCTGGAGATGTGTTCAAAGCCACCGCTGGCCTTTCAGATCAAGATGACTCCTAGAAAAAACGTTAAAGTTACTTTCTAAACAGTTGACTATTCGTGAAGATGATTGAAATGACCTGTTAGTGTTCTTCTGAGCAGCCTCTATAGCCACAAGAGGACTCAGAAAAAAGAGAAAAAGACGTGCAGACAGTCGGTGTCTTTCCTTCAAGAGGAAAAAGGAGGCTGCAAGTGTATCTGGGATTTCCATGGTTCAACGGGCTCAGAAAGATCCTCCAAAAGCTCAGAAACTTTCTTTATCATTCTGCTGCCTCTCACACCAGCCGCGAAGACCCCGGCATGGTCTCTTGTCGCAGGTTGTGTGCACTTCTCTTGCCCCTTTCCCAGCTTTTCCCGTTAGCACAACATTGCCAAAACCTATAGAAGCTTCATTTACCTGCCCTGCTCGAGACTCTATGTCCACTGAGTGCACAGGTCCGAGGAGCGGATGAAGGAGGTGCAATGGGAAACAACGGGTTCTCTGTCCTAGTAACTTCACCCATCTGGTGACTGATGTTTGCTGAATCCTCACCTCATCACCATTATGTTTTCCAAATACTTGAGTGGTTCCCGATTGGTGGTTCTGTTGAAATCCCCCAAGATCCAGATTTTATCATGAGGGATGACAGCTCTTATTGAAATCCATGACCTCCCCCACCCCAGCCTCCAGAAGATGGTTTCCCGCATTGACTGTCTCACCAGGATATCAACAGCAAATCCTTCTGAATAATCATAGACCTCAGGTTCCTGCTGGTATCTGTGCTTAGTCCTCCTTCTTTGGTCTCTTCAGACCTTTCACAGGGACATGTGTGTTGACTTTTGATCACGTCTGAAACTCCAGCAGTGATGTTCAGATCAAAAAACATTTCTCACTTGCTGTTGAGAACATCTGGCATGCTTCATTTAGTTGGTAGCTCCTTCTGAGACCATCTGAATTCCATGTTTTGAACTGTAATAATCCTAACATAATCCTAACAATGCTGCATTATTTATATGATATCAAATTTGACAAGTTGTTGTTTTTAAAGATGCACTTTTGGAGCCACTGAGGATTTAAAAATCTCCCAGAATTTCAGAGACAATCACCTTTCACTATTCAGCGGTGATCCAGAGAAATTCTTGTTGCCACTCAGCTGTCAGACTAGAGATGTCAACTCTATGCTAAAAAACGCTCGGCAGGGAAATGGGGTCCGAAGCCCATTGGGAACACCATGTCTGGACAGCAAAAGACACCCTGTCTGCCTTCTCTCTCTGTTCATCTATTGTCATCCCTCCTGCCGGCCCAGACCTACACATTTTCCCAGCTCAGGGACTTTATTCAGAGTGAAAGAAGGCCACAAACCTTGGGATGTATGTGTGGCATTCACGTGTACACTAATCCATTTCCATAATGATGACAGTTCTTCATTATTGTGGTTCATTGTCCCCCATGTTAAAGACACAGACACAGGCTTGGGGTAGGCTAAGCAGACACCTCAGTTGCAGTGGGAGGCCGCTCCTTGGTTCCCAGCTGCTCAGAACTGAAATAATCACACAGAAACGATATTATTTAAATCACTGCTTGGCCCATTAGCTCTAGCTTCTTATTGGCTAACTCTTACATATTAATTAAATCCATTTCTATTCATCTGTGTATCGCCATGTGGCTGTGGCTTACTGGATAAAGTTCTGTCTGACTCCAGCGGGGTTACATGGGTTCTCTCTGCCACCACCCTCTTTCTCCCAGCATTCCATTTAGTTTTCCCCACCTAGCTGTTTCCCTACAGCTCTGTTATAGGCCCAAAGCAGTTCCTAAATTAACCAGTGATGTTCACAGCACACACAGGGGAATCCTGTGTCACTCAATGACACACAGTAAACATGCCTGAGGCTGAGACTCAAATGCAGAACTCCTAGCTCCAAATTCCATGCTCTCTCACAAGAAATGCTGTCTCTTTCAGTGAAGCAGCAGCTTGGTGACTTCCTGCCTGACCAGTGCTGGAGAAGCAGGGACAAGGCTTGACTGACTCCGAGACTGTTGGTACTTGACTCTTTCCGTTGACATCTGTGATAAGCACAGGAGTCACTCACAGGATGTCTGGATGGCACTCAGCTTCTGTACTGGTCAGAACATTTCAGAGATCCTTTCCATAAAAGAGAAATGTGTGCCCAGTGATAATTTATAGGAAATATGCAAGGATTTAATCCAGGAATTAGGATATAAGGCAAGGATTGCTTGACACACGCTAATCTAACAAAGGCCTGGGAGACAAACTCCACAGCTACTTCATTATCTTTTAAGACAGGAAACAAGGAAGAACCAGAAGGCCCATAGCAGGGGACAGGAGAGTGCCCAGGAAGTGCAGGGAGGTTTTTCATAGACTTGGACTCTCATAAGCCTTAGACAAAGGATTAAGTGAAGGTTTGCTTTTTTTTTTCAACGAAGAAGAGATGGAGACATTGAGGATGTTTTGGAGAATACTAGGAAAAGTCAGAAGTCACAGTGAGGAGTGGGGAGTGATGCTCTTGGAGGGTGAGCAATCACTTCTGAGAGGGACAAAACGCTGCTCAGTGTAAACGTGCAACTTCATCCTCTCTTCTCTTCAGAGGGATCCGCGGTTGGGTTCAGGTTGACCTCATTTTCCTGCAAAGAAGATTCCCCTTTCTAAAAAAAAATTACATGTAAATCCAGAGTGTTTGCCAGAATCAAACCCAGGGCAGGAAGAATTCCGTTAGCAGACTCAAGCCTAAAAGAAATTGAAGCCCTGACTTACCCTTCCAAGGCACCATGAAAGACCGCAGGTCCCGCTCTGGTCATCAGCTTGCCCCTATCTTCGGAAGGCCATAGAGAGTCAGGTTGCGCTGCAGCTGATTTTACACATTTCCCTAGGAACACTGAAGTGGGACAAAACCAGAACATCAAAGATACTCTCCAACCCAGTCTGACCCCACCTGATATTTCACTTTGGTGTGGAATCCCCTGGTATGGAAAAAAATGAGTCATAAATATACCCCGAAATTCTGTTACTTCAAAAAGAATCTATGGATAGAGAGGCCTTAGAAAAACAGACTTTTTGTCAAGTGATAATTGTACTACTGATCTGTTTGTTCTGAAAATGTCTGTTTTTAGGGCTTTGATTGGCTAAACTACTCGAAGATCTCCAGATTTTAATCCTATGTGTGGCAAAAACCTAGTACTTCTTTGGTCTCTGACACCTACAACTCTGTCAACAAAATAATCAGGCAAGATTATTTTAATGAAAAGTCATTGTGTAATTTGGGTGACCGGGGCATGATTCAATTTCTTCTAACCGAAATATAGAATGAAATAGTCAACATCTTACATTTCCCACAGTTAGAGATGATAGGAGTTTAGGGAAACCATAAATGAGCCCTTTTATTCCAAAACTGTGTGTTGACATCCCATAAGAGTTACCCGTGGTGATGGGTTCTAAGTTCTCCTTTTCCCTTATTTTTGCAGGGTGAAGCCAAGGTTGAGTCCCTTGAGTGACCCACTAGTTAGCTCCAGGTCCCCACACAGCACCTGTTTCCTCCAGCACCTCTCACAGATGCAGACAGATTCACTTGCTCCTAATCAAAGTTGAAAAAGGCCATGCACGGTTCAATTTTTTGGTCTTGGGTTCTGTTTCTTTAAATTTCCTTTATCTTGGCTCCTCAGCTTGTAATTCTTTCACATTTTTTACATGCACTCAGAGGCTAATCTAAGCCCATCTCTAACAAGAACAGAAAGGTATGGGTTAATATGTTTGCATGGGGAATGTGGGAGGGACCATGAGTGCAATTCATGAAGAGCCCACTAGTCGAACGTCTTTTCTCCACTGTGTCTGTGCTCTGTTCTGGTTAGCTTGATGTAGATGGGTCTTCTGTCTATGTGTTACTCTCATTGGTCAAATAAAGAGACTGCCTTGGCCTTTGATAGGATAGCAGCTTAGATAGGCGGAGTAGACAGAACAGAATGCTGGGAAGAAGGCAATGAGGCAGTCGCCATGACTCTCCTCTCCGAGATGGACACAGGTTAGAATCTTTCCCAGTAAGCCACTAACTCATGGTGCTACACACATGAATAGAAATGGGTTAATCAAGATATGAGAGTTAGCCAGTAAGAGGCTAGAGATGATGGGCCAAGCAGTGTTTAAATGAATACAGTTTGTGTGTTGTTATTTCAGGTGTAAAGCTAGCCGTGGGGAAGCCAGGCGGGACGAAAAGCAGACCGGCCTGCTGCTCCTTCTACATTAGCTTTCTATCCACTGGACACAATCTAGTCAGTCTGGGAAGAAGGAACCTCAACTGAAAAACTGCTCCCATCAGAATCAAATGTATGTAGTTTTTGTATGTATGTATGTATGTGTATTTGTATACACATATACATACCCATACTCACACTATGTCCTTCATTGCATATTCTATCTGGCCTTTCTATCAAATTGTACTTGTGAGCATCTTTGCAGGATGTGTGTAGGTGCAATTCACTTGTTTTCAGCAACAGATTTCCCAGAGATGGACATGCCAGAACCGGGATTCGCACAGGCTTTCTGATGATTCATGGTGAATACTGACTTTAGCTGTCTGGAGGCTCAAGTGTGCTCACCTTTTGGTGCCATGGCTAGTTTATGGGGGAATGTCTCCTTAGCCTTAGTAGATACCGTCTGTCTTCACACTTCAACCAGCAGTGAGTCCCACTTTCTCTATGACCTCAACAGCTCCTGTCAGTGATCCACCCTGTGTAGGGTGCTTCAATCCTAGTTAGTATACTGCAGCCTTGGTTAGTGTAGTGCAGTCCTGTCTGGTACACAGAGGCCCTGTCCAGTGCACTGCGGTCCTGGCTGGTACACAGAGATCCTGTCCAGTGCACTGCAGCCCTGGCTGGTACACAGAGATCCTGTCCAGAGTGCTGCAGTCCTGGCTGGTACACAGAGGTCCTGTCCAGTGCACTGCAGCCCTGGATGCTACACAGAGATTCTGTCCAGTGCACTGTGGTTCTGGCTGGTACACCATAGTTCTTGTCCATGTACCACACTCCTGGTCAGTGAACTGCAATTCTTGCTAGTGTACCACAGTCATGGTCAGTGCACGAGGTCTCGACTAGAGCACTGTGGTCCTGGTCAGGGCACCACAGTCCTGACCAGTGGTCAAAGATCCTGGCCAGGGCACTGAGGTCCTTATCAGCACTACAGTCCTGACCAGTGCACCATGGTCCTGATCAGTGCACCACTCTCTGGTTAGTGCACAGAGGTCCCATCCAGTACGCTGCAGCCCTGGCCAGTGCACAGAGAGATCCTGTCCGGTGCACTGCAGCCCTGACGCGTGTACTGCAGTCCCAGCCACTATACCGTGGTCCTTGACAGTAGGCATTGTCTATGGTATTGTTTTCCCGCCCAGTGCACCCGATGTGCCGCCATGCTGCGATGTGGATTTGCACTTCCTGGATGAGGCTGTGGCTGCATATTCTCGGTGTTCATTGGCCAGCTGCCTGTCCCATGCTGTGACATATGGTTCTGGCTACTCTCTCACTAAATGAACCATCACCATTCTACCATAAATGCTCTCCCTCGTGGCATGTTTCCTCATCTTCTTCATGGTTCTGAGTAATATATTTTCTTTTAATGTGGTTCAATTTATGAGCAGTCTCCTTCAATGATAATGTTTTGTATACTCTTCCCTTCCTTAGGTGGTGAGCAGACTCTTCAATACAATGACTTAGAAAACTTTTTTGCCTCCTCTGCATTTCAGCTGGAATGGATACTTGGTGTGGTGCGAGCGTGGTCTGTTTCATGGGTACCCGGAGCTTTAAGCACAGTTTAAGGAGATGATGATAATTTTCTCAGGGAGGCACAGTGCCAACTGTGAGTCTAGAGCTCACATACTTACACGCGCATCACCCCTGGCCTCTCTGTTGATCCCTGAGACACCACACTGTCTGGGTTGCCATCATTTTACAGTATGATACATGGGCAAGAGAATCCCCTTATTCAATTTTTTCAAATCAGTCTTAAATAGCTTTGGTTTTCTTTAACTTTTGTGTAAATTGTAGAATCAGCTTGTGATCCACAGAAATTACATGGAAAGGTTTAAGGATTTGAAGGGAGTTTCACAAAGTCGTGAAGATCATTGTGGAGAGAATTAATGCCCTGACAATATGACCCTTTCATTCCTGTCTACTTTCTTCAGTTCTCCAGTACTAGGAATTCCCATATCATGAGTCTACGAGTCTTCCCTTAGGTATAGCCCTAGAAATTTAAGGTTTTTTAAATGATGAATAGCATTTTAAAAATTTAATTTTCAGGGATGAAGGGATGTCTTAGTGAGCAAGGGTGCTTGTTCTGCCTCCCAGAACCCACATAAAACAGTTGGTCATGGCCACAGGCGTCTGTAACGTCAATGCTGGTCAGGGCAAACAGGAGGATTGCTGGGACTTCCCAGCCACCAGTTCAGCGACAGTCCCTATCTCAGGGGAATAAAGTGGAATGAACTGGAGTGGCAGCCTCCTCTTGCCTCTCCACATGTACACTTACCCGTGTACAAAGACACGCTCAGACTCCTACCCCCACCCTGCGGCCACCATTCAATATCCGTTCTCATTTGCTGCTGCTGTTAACTTCAGCACAATTGAGATTTTTCTTCATTGGTCTTTATCCATCAATTTTAGTAAAGTGGATAATCATTGCACTGATTATCACCCCTAATCACATCAAGTGTGAATACCCAAACATCAGGGTTGTTTTCAATCCTTATTTTTCTCGTCTATTACCGCACTTTCTGAACTCAAGGAGACTCTTTCAGAATCATTACCGTTAGGTATGGTGATCATCAATATCCTCGCAGGTGACTTGTGGGGCCTCCATAAGATTAAACTGTAGCTAGAAGTCTTCGCCGTCCTGCTGGGCTCCCTGGATCAGTTTTTCTCCATCTGCCTGTTTCCAGAGCCACTTATGAAACAGCCACTCCGAGGCTTATTATCAGTTAAAATTGTTTAGCCGATGTCTTAGACTTCTTCCTGGCTAGGTATAACTATCAAACTAACCCATTTCTATTCATCTGTGCACTGCCACGAGGCTGTGGCTTACCAGTGTGTCATGTTCCTCCTTCAGCAACTGCATGGCCTCTCCTGGACTCTGCCTACTCTCTCTCTCTCTATATATATATATTTGGATTTCCTGCCTCTCTTTACTCTGCTAAGCCATTGGCCAAAACAGCTTTACTCATTAACCAGTAAAAAAGCAGCAACAGATATCTCAGAAGGGCATCTCACACCATTAAACGCATTTCCTCATATTCCAAGTTAGCTAGGACTTACAAGTTTCATTAATATAATTGACTTTTTCAAACATTTTTCTACAAAAGCTTAGATAAGTATCATTTTCTCCGATGTTGTTTTCCTGTGATGAGCTGCATTGATGGATTTTCTGCAGCTAAATCATCTTTTCCTTCCTGGCATAGATGGAATGGCTTGGGCCATGTAAACCTCAGCACAGCTCAGTGTCTCTCGCTCCCGCTTCTTTGTGTGGGAGTCAAGTTGGCCTGTGATGTTTCCTCTTCACATCTTTGTCAAGTCTTATTTTCAAGGTTATGTTGGCCTCGTAAATTAGAGATGGGACATTTTCCATATTTTCTGCACTCTGGAAATGACATGATTTCCTCCTGGGTATTTGCTGAAATTCAGGGGTAACCTCTTTTGGTCTGAAGATGCGAATGAGCTACAGCACTGCCCACAGTTCTCCCTCTTCCTTCATTTTTGGCAATTTTATGTTTTAGATGGTTTTCTGCCATGTTTTTCATGTACATTTCAAGGTTCCTTTTCTTTAAGTAGTTTCTAATTTTAGTGACCATATAATTAATAATCCCCACTGGACAGTTTTGAGAGTGGGAGGGACACTATAGATAGCTGAATAATACAGCCTTTGAAATGTTTCTTTATTGACCTAGCATTGATTTTATTATTTCATGGTGCTTGTAAAACGGTTTTATTGAAAGTCTGCTTTCCAGAAAAGAAGGCATTCCATAAAATAGAAATAGCATGTCGTGTTTTCTTAGCACACACAACAAACTTGTTTATATATGGGGTATGAATGTATAAAATCACCTTAAACATTTATTTATTTAAAAGGTTTTTTTTTGTGGCGATGGGGATTGAACCTAGGTCTTCTCCCTGCTAGGTAAGTACTCTACCACTAAAGTACACTTTTAGTTATTTGTTTAATTTTATTTTATGTGTATGAGTGTTTTGCCTGCATGTGTTCGTGTGCACCAGGTGCCTGTGGTGCCCTTGAAGGCCAGAAGAGGGAATCAGATCCCTGAACCTGGAGTTAGACATGGTTGTGAGCTACCATGTGGGTGCTGAGAACCAAGCCCAGGTCCTCTACAAGAGCAACCAGTGCTCTTAACTGCTAAGCCATCGCTCCATTCCTTAACATTACTTTTTGGTAAGATCTTTGTCATTTACTTAGTGTTTGGCTGTCTTTACCATAAACGTTACTATACCGAAAGATTTGTCTCCTATTAGTATCCTGTTGCTAATTTTTTTTTACATCATTGCCTTCAGAATCCTTCAAATTTGAATTCTATATTTCTAAGTTTGGAATCATTAACACTTAACACTGATGTTTCTTTGTAGTTTAAAATATTTTTAACTGAGGGAATATTCTTTCTTCAGGCCAACCTCATAGTAAGTTTCTGGAATACATTTTATTATTTTTTTTCGTAATGAAATGTATAAATATTTCAGACTAAATATTTTCACAGGTTCTGTCTTTGTACTTCCACACAGCTCTTTGAAAAAATATTTTTACAAGGAAAAATTAATCAAACAAGTTGTTTTGGTTCGTTTGAGCATTTGCTAAATTTATATGCTACAGAATTGTGGGCCTTTCAACTTCATTACCTCCCATTCAGAATATAAATCTATCCAATTAAAAACGGGAACTGCATCAAAAGAGTCTCATGACAAGTTAAAATATCACAAATCTCAATTATAGTGCTTTTAAAGTGAAGGCTTCTATACTCTTTGAGGTCTCACAGTTTACTTCTCCTTCTCCTCCTCTTCCTCCTCTTCCTTTTTAAAAAAGAAATAACTGTACATTTCCCATTGAAGCGTTATTGTCTGGCTGCGGTTGGAAACTCTGAAACCTGAGGCTTCATGTGGGACACTGAGGTGGGTTTGCAGATCATGTCCTCAAAGGCTCAAACATTTCAGACACTCGATTGATATCAAATACCAAGGCATCGATGCTGTCCTGCTGTGTCGTTGAGTTTTTTATTATTTAACATCAGGGTCTTTGAAAATACCTTATATTTGGACCAATCATTGTGGAAATCAGGATGGAGGTTTCTTTGGAAACTAAAGCCACAAGACTCTATACCCAAAGGACTCTAAGAAAATGTCTTGTAGAGATGTGTGTATCAGTTGACAGTCCCGGTGCCAGCCAACAGATGGAGCAGATGAAGAAAACGTGGCAGCACATACACGGTGGCGTTTGACTCAATCATAAAGACTGACGAAATAATGTCATTTGCTGGAAAGTAGTGCAACTGGAGATATTATTAAATAATTAATTAAAAATATTTAAATCGGATGCAAAACAAAAACTGCTGTGTGTATGTGACTTAATTTGTGGACCCCAGAATTCCTTACAGATGTACAAAGTCACACCGCGCGCGCACACACACACACACACACACACACACACACACACACACTATACACGGCGTGCAGAAAGATGAGGGTTGGGGGATGGAACCAATGAGAGAGGAAGGGAAGAGGAAAGGACTAAAGAGAAGGAATATGGGCTAATACGTGGAATACTTTAACAACATTGTCTATATTAATCCCACACCACATACCACAAATGTCAACACAAAAGAAAACAGCAGGTTCCTTGTGCATAAATATCAATTATGTGTCAAAACTAATTTCAAATTTAGTAAGAATTTTGTCTTAGACTGGTGTCTGTTTCATTAAGGTTAGTACTTTCACCATAAAGTAATTTCAGTTTTAGAGTTAAATTCATAAATTTTGAATTTAATATTCACAAACTTCGGCTTACAGCAAAGTGAATTTTCAAATAAAGAGTCTCTAAGTGAACAGTTGCAGCATCATGGAATTGTCTGATTATCCTCTGAGCATTGGGGGACATAAGTTAGAAACAGGGTCACACACACGAAAGTCACTAGAACAGAAACCGGTTCTCATAGCTGTTTCTTCACAGGTAGGTGGACGAGAAAAAATGAATATCAACATATGAATGGTGAAGAAAATATGTATATCAACATACGAGTGTTGTTCATTTGGATCTTTCACTCAGATGAAAAGTCACACTCTGTAAATGGACACTTAGACTCATCCAGCACAGCCTGTTGGGGCAGCTTGCATCCCCAGGTGAAGCCTTCTTGACCAAAATAACTTTGGATTGCGAGATCCAGACCCTTCTTCGGCAGATTGGCATCAATTGTCAGTTCCCATGGATTGTCAGGAGTAATCCTGAGACCCCACACTGAACAGTATGCAAATATTCATAAACAATATTTTGGGAATTTGGGCATAGTTCTTCAGTCTACTTCCTGCTGATTTGGGGTGCTGATAATCTTATGGGGACCCTGAGAAAATCTGATATAATAGCCAAGTGCTGGGAAGACCAGTTATAACCTTTGTTGATAGATATCATCTGTCAAGGTTCAGGAGGTCTCCCTTGATGAACTCTGGTCCATTTTAACCTGGAATGAATCCATAGCCTCTTGTTGGCTGTGGAAACAAACATACAAACAACAACAACAACAAAAACCCACAAAACTGCTTTTCCAAAGCATTGCATTTTTTTTTTTTTTTTGGTTTTTCGAGACAGGGTTTCTCTGTAGCTTTGGAGTCTGTCCTGGAACTAGCTCTTGTAGACCAGGCTGGCCTCGAACTCACAGAGATCCACCTGCCTCTGCCTCCCGAGTGCTGGGATTAAAGGCGTGCGCCCCCGCCGCCCGGCAGCATTGCATTTTTAAAGTTCCATTTTGTAAATATACTTTTTTGACTTCTGTTTTAATGTTAAGGCATTTTAAAAATATTTAGGTTGGTATATTTTATCAGTATAGATTTCAGTATCAGGCCTCTCAGCAGGTGTTCTTTGTTTTTCAGCAACCAAAAAAATTCAAAATCAGTACAATTTAGACGCCCTGTGTGTTTCCCATCTTTACATGGCTCTTTTATTTTCATATACTTTTACTATCTCTTTAAAGATTATATTTTAAAAGGATTCCTTTCTTTCTATAATTCCTCTCTCTCCCAGCCCTATGTACATTTTTAAACACACACATGACCTGTTTCTTTGTCTGAATCTGTCTTATTGTGTATCTGTAACCATTTTCTGCACCAGGAGAGTTTTTTAAAACGTTAACGTGGGCATGGCTAGGACCAAAACCATAACTTGGCTGTTTAGATTTCCATGGGGAGGTACGTTCACCACCAGCTCTGGGATGCAACGGGTCCATGCTGCAATCAAGCAGCTTGCAACACACTGCTCACAAACCTCATTCAAGTGCTCATAGCAGAACCTCCTCAAAAAAACCATCCGTGCCCCCAGCACAAACCAAGAAGCTGTCTCTTAAAGGAGCCCTGCATCTGTTTGTGCTGAGCAAACAGTACCAACCTGAAAATAATATGGTTACCAAGAAGCTGTTCTGACTACCATTTTCATGGGTCTAGAGCCCTCTATTTTTTAAAAGCTGCTTCAGATCTCATGTGAATCCATGCCAGAACGGTGGGTGCCATTTGAAACTGGGACATTTCTCTCCTGCCTGCCAATTACTCAATAAACTACTCAGAGGCTAATATTAATTATAATTGTTTGACCAATGGCTCAGGCTTATTTCTGACTAAGCTCTTAAGTTTAAACTAACCCACTTATATTAATATATGTATTGCCCCCATGGTTTTGGCATTACCTCACATCTTGCTTCTATGATGTCGGCTGGCATCTCTCTGACTCTGTCCTTTTCTCCCTGTGTCTACGTTGGATCTCCCATCTGGCTTCTATTCTGCCTGGCTATTGGCCTGAATCAGCTTCTTTATTAACCAATGGTAATAAAACATGTTCACAGCATACAGAGAGACATCCAACATCACAATTCCATGGTAAGTCTTCATTGTAAGACTTTAACAGGAAGTCTTTAATGTGGTTCCTCGTGTGTGTGTGTGTGTGTGTGTGTGTGTGCATGCGTGCACATGTACTTGCTTGTTTGTGCACATGTGGAGGCCAGAGGTCAACCTTCATATGTCTTCCTTCCTCTGTGGCTCTCTACCTTATTTTTTGAGACAAGTATCTCACTGCACCTGGTTCTTGCTATGTTCTCTGGACTGACTGACCATGGGTTTGTAAGATCCACATGCCTCCTGTCCCCCCAGGACTGGGGTACAAACACGAGCTAACACACTCAGCTATTTTCACATGGACACTGACATCCTAACTGAGTTCCTCATCATTGTGGAGCACTTTTCCCACTGAGCCAGCTCCCCAGCTCCTGTGCTCTTCCTCTTTGAGTGATGGGAGCTTGTCATGGCCAAGTGGTTTGATCACAACTGGCAGATGCTTTCCTGGTTCCCAGTTGCCTTGAGTGGTCCTTGGAGGTCTCTAGGTTTATGAGTCCATGGGTCTTAGCCATTCATCTAAGAGCTCTGGGTGCCAGCACTAAGGGCAGCTGCCTCCCACCTCTTCATGGTTCCTTAATATAGGAGGTTGTTAAAAATAAGGAAAACTCAAATGAAATGAAAAAAATTAGAAGAGCACAAGGAACGCTGGTTTAGGGTTTTATTGCTGTGAAGAGGACGCTGTGACCACGCCAACTCTCATAATGGAAAACATTGAATGGGGTTGTCTTCCAGCTTCAGAGGCTTAGTGCATCATCATGATGGCAGGACAGGGCAGCATGCAGGCAGACAGCGTACAGGAAAAGGAGAGTTCTATCTTGATCCAGAGGCAGCAGAAGGAAGCCTGTGTCCATGATGTGGGAGATTTCTTCTGTTTGTGTTAATTTCATTGGTTAATAAAGAACTGCCTTGGCCCATTGATAGGCCAGCCCTTAGGTGGGGAGTAAGTATGTAGACAGAAACAGGATGCTGGGAGTGAGGCAGATGCCTTGGGCAATCGCCATGCCTCTCTTCTCTGGGTCAGATGTGATGTAGCCAGCGCCAGGTCAGACATGCTGAATCTTTCCCGGTAAGACACCACTCATGGTGTTACACAGATTATTAAATATGGGTTAAAGCAAGATGGAAGAATTAACCAATAAGAGGCTGAAACTAATGGGCCAGGCAGTCTTAAATGAATACAATTTGTGTGTTGTTATGTTGGGGCATAATCTAGCCATGTGGGAGCAGGGCGGGATGAAAAGCAGGCCTGCTCATCTCATCACTACATGTCCACAACTGGGTGTAGCTTGAGCATAGGAGACTTCAAAGCCTGCTCATGACACACTTCCTCCCAACAAGGTCACACCTCCTAAAGTTGCCACTCCCTATTGGGCAAGCATTTAAATACATGAGTCTACGGGGGATGGGGGGTCATTACTATCAAACCACCATAAAGGCCTAGACTGGAATTACAGGCATCATTCTGTAGACAGTACCTTCTGATAATTTGCCTTCCTCTACCTCCCTCATCTCTGTTCCCCAATGTAGCTCAGGCTGGCTTAGAAATTGAGTCAACTCTCCTACCTAAACCTTGCAAGTGCTAGTACTATTCCAGGCAGAGTACCATGCCCAGTTTCCTTGTTTTTTATTTTGAGTATGCAGCACTGTTGTATTCTTAATAGATCTGCAGCATTCTTCAGGCAGGTCATGAAACTGGTTCACAAAGTGTAAAATTATCGGAGTCTTTCTCCTTATACTTACCCTTCTTTCTTTTTATAAAGAAAGAATGAAGAGCACTGGGGAGGCAGAAACCGTCAGAGAGTGTGTCATAAACTTGAAAACCTGCCTTCAGCCTCCAGCAGAACAATGTAAAAAAAAGTCAGGGCCAGAAACCAATGCAAAAAAAAAAAAAAAGTCGGGCATAATGGCCTGTTTGTAACTTCATCACTGGGGATGAAAGGAAGAAGGGAGGGACACACACACACACACACACACACACACACAGAGAGAGAGATGAGAGAGAGAGAGAGAGAGCGAGAGAGAGAGAGAGATTGAGAGAGAGGAGAGAGAGACAGAGAGAGAGAGGAGAGACCAGAGAGAGAGAGACAGAGAGACAAGACAGACAGAGACAGACAGAGACAGACAGATACAGAGAGACACAGAGAGAGACAGACAGAGATGGAGAGAGAGAGAGTCCTGAGATCACTAGCCCCCCAGCCTCACCTAACTAGGAGACCCAGGTCCCGTGGGAGATAATATCTCAAGAAAGTATCTGAAGAATATCCCTGGCCTTCACACACATGTTCTGTGCACCTACACACCTGTGAACCCACAGGAACACATATTGAACACACACTAGAGAAAGGAAGAAAGAGAGAGATGAGGGTAGGGGAGCTAAGACACAGAGATTTGGTATGCCTGGGAAGTCACCTGCTTCTTTACGTCATATTTAGAAGGGCCTCACCTCTCTCAACTACAAGCATTTGTGAAACAGCAGTTGTTTCTGGTCCATGAAGACTTCCTGTTATGTCTTCATAATAAAGTACCAATGCAATAAATCAGCCTTGAGAAGCAGATTCCACACTGCTAACACTCACAGTGGCAGTTTCTGTGGGTTCAGCCGATTTTCAGAAATCACATGATAAAGGAAATAATGGAACCAGACAAAGATTAAAAGCCTTAATTCTTTGGACTTCTCGGAGCTCCAGGTCAAGTTGACACCGTGTTGTTCTAGCCTTGATTGACATGGTCCTGGTGTCATTTCATCACTGCTCCTAAGCGACTCAGACCTTCTGAAGTGGGAGAGGTTATTGCCACTAGGCTTGTCACCGAGCCTTCAGAAGACGGCATCCCCAACTTTCATCAGTGTCTCGGCTGCGCCCCCAGCCGTGAGAACTCTCAGGAAGAGTTGTGTCATCAGTAATTGCTTGTTCTCAGTCTCACTTTTAAACAAGAAAAAGAACCCCTCCTCTCCTAGGTCTTCACTCCACCTTAGTTCTTATAGGTAATTCTTGAAATAAAGCAAACAAATTCTAAACCCTCCAGGGTCCTTCCAACCCCTATGGGGACTGAGTGCCCCCCCCCCCCCGGCTACGAGACTTTTTGGTTTCTTCTCAGTCCAACCCTGGTGAGCTGGGAAAAACCTCACACAGGTTCCCATGCCCCACATCCCCAGATTGTGGGGTTTCTTGGTTGTGGAGAGCTTTGAGTTTTGTTTCTCTGCAAGAGACTCAAGTCTGACCTTGAAGATGAGGTCATTTGGACACACCTACTGGAGGAGGACTCTGGCGACAAATATAGGAACTTCTGAAATTTGCTTGTAAGTTGTTTTTTTCCCAGATCAAATAAACAAGTCCAAGAAACAGTTATCCAGGCCCCAGAGGAAAATATCATGTATCCCAGATGCTTTTGTGGTGGTGAGTGGACTAAATTAGGTTCTTGTTTTGTCTGAGAGCATTTGGGTCTACATAAAAAATTATATACTAGAAGATCTGGTGTCTTGGATCTCTCCAATATGAAAAACTACTAGTCTCATAATGCATCAGCTGCAAAGAATAAACATAAATTAAATCCAATTTACCAATAAAAACATGTGCTACATATTTGGAAATGCTAGGAGCATCAAGCCAAGGCAGTAACAACAGCCTAAGCCACTTCTAGAACCTCACAATCAGGCTAATGCTGAAACCTGAAAACCAAAAGCTCTTTATGTCTCTGGGAAAAGTTACACATGACTTGAGACAGTTTGGTCCATTATTTAAACTCATTTTTTCAAGAAAATAATTAATAAAAATACCCAAATAAAACAGAAAAGAACAAGCCCATTCCTCTGAATTCCAGTTTCTTTAGAGTGTTCTTCAGAACACTTAATGGGTTTTGGGTGCTCTCTTCTCTCCTTCTGTGAAGTTCTAGATTACACTAATGGGTTTGGGTGTTCCCTTCTCTCCTTCTGTGAAGTTCTAGATTACACTAATGGGTTTGGGTGTTCCCTTCTCTCCTTCTGTGAAGTTCTAGATTACACTAATGGGTTTGGGTGTTCCTTTCTCTCCTTCTGTGACGTTCCAGATTACACAGCCTGGAAATACCACCAGGAAGCCAGACTCTACCATCTCACCCTTCTCAATTCCCATTCTGCTATTTTTATCTTGTCAACCACTCCAAGGAATGCAGGGTCATCTTCATCTGACTACACCTTCTCTCTTCACACAGGAGTTACCCAAGAAAGGCAAATTTTCCCCTCTTCTTCACATCTTTCTCCTCATTGCCAAAGATGTCTCCCAGCTGAGGCCATTGGCTGTCCCTCAGACACCAACTTTCTGGTATCCCCCGCTTTCCTTTAACTTGTTGAGATGGTTACAATGTCAACTGGAGAGGATCTGGAGTCACTTAGGAGATCGGCCTCTGGACATGCATGGGAAGGATTGTCTGGGTTAGGTTAGTTGAGATAAGAAGACCCATACTAAAAGTGGGTGGTACCATTGAGTGGGTTGGAGCCCTGGACTAAATAGAAAGGAGAAAAGAACTTAGCATCAGCATCCACCTCTCTCTGCTTCCTGGATGCAGATCAATGGTACCAGCTGCCTCCACCACTTCTCTGCCACAAAAAACTGTACCCTCTTAACTTTAAGCCAAATATAAATAAATCGTCCTTCCTTAGGTTGTTTTTATCTGGTGTTTTGTTGTAGCATTGAAATATGTAAGTTAATCTCCTGTCTTAGTTTTCTCTGAAGGCTTTCAAACACTCAACCAGTGTTCTGTGAACTCAGCAACTATAGCAAGAGAGGAAATTTTGTGCTGAAGTCGAAGAAAAGGGATTATGGACAGAAACATCAACAGTCACCTTGTGTTCACCCTGACTTTTGAGAGTTTTCTCCCACAAACCTTGCTTTCTTGTTCTACGATGACAGAGTCAAGTAAGATGAACAGAGACATTTTTTTTTTGCTCAACTACAATTTAATAATTCTCTGCTTTCTCCCTTTATTTTTTATAGAATATGTATCCATTTTAAGAGAGGACTGGAAATTTTTCCTTGGGGCTTTGCTCCCTCTTAAATTCTCCACGGTGAGAATTCTGGTCATGCAGGGGAGAAATAGAAACAACAGCAGCACTTCCTGCTTTGGTAGGGCCACTTAGACTTCTATATGGTGTTTATTAGGTGCATCACACATGGAAAATGTACCCTGTGTCTTCAAAGCTTGCAAATTCATTTCATCTTCACTTTAACTGCTATGAGAAGAACAGGACCAGTAACGTGAATAAGAGAATCGCTAGACAGCTTTCTGTTGCGTCCATCAATCCTGTGTCCTGTCAGCTTGCTTTCCTCTGCTGTCAATCAATCCTGTGTCCTGTCAGCTTGCTTTCCTCTGCTGTCAGTCAATACTGTCAACTTGCTTTCCATTGATGTCAATCAATACTGTGTACTGTCAATCAACTGAAAGAAGAAAGGGTTGGTTTTAGTTCATGGTTTCAGAGATACTGCTGATCAGCTAGCTCCATTGCTTTCGGGCAGAAGGGTCACATGGGTGACAGCAAGGTGGGGTGAAGCAGCCTACCTCATTGTAGCTTGTTGCCTAAGAGAGAGAAGAGGCCAGGTTCCCATATCCTCTCCAAGGGCATGGCTTCCTAAACCTAGCTTCTTCTCACCAGGCCTCACCTCCCCAGTGTTATCTCAGATCTCTGTAGCTCCACAGCCTTGGAACCAAGCCTTCCACACATGCTTCTGTGTGCACTTCCGATCTAAATATCATCTATGCATGAGCCCAGACTCCACAGCTGGCAAATGAGAGACAAGCCTAGGCAGGCTAGCCGGTGAGCCTTATTCTTTCCGAGTGTTGTGGTGAAGATGGTCTTACTTAGGGACAATGCTTCTTGCTTGTGTTTCTCGCATCATTGAAGATGTCTCATTGTGAGGCCAGGTCTTCATCCACAGACTCCACACACTACTGTTGGAGCTATAATCCTCATACACACTACCTTCCCACTCAATTATATTAATGGGACGAAGACCCATGCAGTATCTTCTTCTTCACAGGAATGACATCATGATTTACTTGGTTGTCAATTAGATGAGATTAAGTCACCCCTTGGGCTTCAGTAAGACCACATTTGGGTGTGTTTTTAAGGGACTTTTCAGTGAGGTTTAGCTAAGGAGACAGATATACCTTAAATATGGGCAGCACTATTCAGGGCCTGAGGTACCACACTGGATAAAAAGAGAGAAAGGAGCAACCTGGGCACCCACATTCATTTTTTTCTTCTTCCTGACTCCTGAGATGTGGGCATGCTCCTTCCATAGGTCTGTTAATCCTTTCTGGCAGCATCCTTCCTTTCCATGATGGTGTACCCAAAATCTGGAGCTAAAACAAAACCTTCTTACCTTAGATTGTTTTGTCAAAACAGTGAGAATAGTAACTCACTAAATATCAAGTCTAGACCTTGTCTTGAGCTTAGTCTTGCCCTGAACTCTTTTCTAGACATGGAAAAGTTTGACCTCATATATCTACTAGGGTTAAACTGCCTTCTTTATGATATTATCTGATCAAAGAGCAAAGGTCCATATTCACCTAGTTAGCCAATTATTTGTTGACATGTGAGGTTGAGCCCTTGGATATTGATGGATACATGTCATCAAGAGCAGAACTGCAACTATGCCACCATGAAGAGGATGTTTGGAACTTAAGGTTGTCCTCTGGCCTCAATATACAGGTACACACACATCCACGTGCGCGCGCATGTGCACGCGCGCGCACACACACACACACACACACACACACACACACACACAGAGACAGGCACTTTGATGGTTTGAATGAAAATGGCCGCCATAAGCTCACAGGGAGTGGAACTATTTAAAAGGATGTATGACCTTGTTGGAGTAGGTCTGATATTAATGGTAGAAGTGTGTCACTGGGGTGGACTTCGAGGTTTCAAAAGCTCAAGCCAGGCCCACTGTCTCCCGAATCTGTTGCCTGTAGAACTCTCAGCTCAACCAGTACTATGTCCACCTGCATGCCTCCATGTTTCCTGCCATGACAACGGATTAAACCTCTGAACTGTAAGCATGCCCCAATTTAATGTTTTCTTTTGTAAGAGTTGCCATGGTCATGGTGTCTCTTTGCAGCAATAAAATATTGACTAAGACAGGCATATACATATGTACATACAGACAGGCACACACAGGCAGGCATGCATGCATTCTTATACACAAACAGGCACACACACATATGCATACACATATGTACACACATAAAAATTAAGGAAAAGCTCTTTTTATCCCATGAGTTGTCATAGAATGAACAAGAGATGAGCAAATGTCCAGTTCTTGGTAGGTAGCTGTATGTAGCCCACCCTGGCTTCCTCCTACACATGCAAACACTTCTCAGGCAGTCCCAGTGATTGCTCAGGGCTGTTGTGGGGCTGGGACATGTTTGACAGGAAGCTCACCGGTCTCTCATCTCTGGATCACCAGTCCCGGAAAACTTAACCTCCTGGACTCTTGCAGTCCAAAGGCAGGCTTTCCTGAAGCAGGACCAGATGGGGGAAACTGTCTCAGGCAAGGAGACTTTGGTTGGAAACATCCACTTCTAGTACTTGTGGTGCCAACCCTTGCTGGCAGGATGCTCTTTCCAAAAGGGGAACTCCCTTCATGATGGCTTAAGGCAAGAATCCAGACTTCTCCCTGTCTCTTTCCAGAAAACAAGAATCTCTCAGTTTGTGTTTACAAGAAGAATGTGGGTTTCACCCCGGGTGGAGGTGAAGGGAATGCCACTCACCCTCAGCAGCTCGGGTCCTAGTTGAGGGTGTGGAGATGTTTGGGGTGTGTGTGTGTTTGTATGTGGGGGGCGTCAGTTAGGAGCCACTCTGGAATGATGGCCTCAGAACTGGGGTTTGCCTCTCGCGCTGGTACACTGTGTATGTTGTGCATAGGGCTCGGAGGATGAGCCAGGAAAAATTCCCTGTGGAGACAGCAGGGCAGCTCCTACTGGCTCAGTCTGGGGAGGTGTTCCTTCCAGGGCCTTGCAGGAGCTGCTGTTGACAGGTTGCTGGGGCGGGGCGCTTTCAGTTCAGGCTTCCCAGTGGAGAGCAGGAGGGAGCACACGGGAAGGAAAGATGCAAGGCCTTGCTGCTGTGGGGTAGGATGCACCTGCGGCTCTAAGCCTTTGCAGCTCTAAGCCTCTGCTTCCCCTAAAGGGCCAATGGGTGCACTTTGTGTTCTGACCAGTTAGGACTCACTGGCAGGCTTCTTGCATCTGCAGCAGGCTGTGGCCTCCCAGTATCCGGTTTTTTTTACAACGCCTTGGATTTCTCTCCCAATAAAAGATGACTGAGAAATTGAATTATGGACAGTGTGGCTGAAGCTCCTGGTAACGTTTATGTTTGGAAAACTGGATGGATGAAGGAAGATGTTAAGGACACAATAATTCTCTGGGCAAAGCCAGTGAGGCTAACATGGAATGCTAACACGGATGGTGTGACCTGTCATCTATTGTCCTATCTACTCACTACTGATGTGGGATTCCCCTCTGTACGCTGTGAATACCATTGATTAATAAAGAACTGCTTTGAGCCTATAGCAGAGCAGGGCAGAACAGAGCTAGGCGGGGAAAACTAAACTGAATGCTGGGAGAAAGAAGAGTGGGTGGAGTCAAAGAGAAGCCATGGAGCCCTTGCCAGACACAGACGCTAGAACTTTACCTGGTAAGCCACTGTCACATGGGGATACACAGATTAATGGAGATGGGTTAAATTTATATGTAAGAGTTAGCTATTAAGAAGCTAGAGCTAATTGGCCAAGTAGTGATTTAATCAATACAGTTTCTGTGTGGTTATTTCGGGGCTGAGCAGCCGGGAACTAACTACGGGCCTCCATATAACATACTATCATTTATATAGTATGCCTCTATCATATATCTGTGTGTCTATCATTTATCAATCTATTATCTGCTTGTCTATTATCTGTCTATCATATATTTGCCAACAGTCTACTATCATCTATTAATCTATCAAATTTATTTACCGTATATCTGCCTACCTTCTATCATTTATCTGTTATATATAATCTAGCTATCATCTGTCTACTATCAATAACTTACTATTTATTATCTATATACTATCATTTGCCTATTTATCTATCAATTATCTATCTGCCTACATATTATCATTCATCCATTTATCATCTATCTGCCTACTGTCATGATCTACTATCTGTTTATCATCTATTTATCTATTATCTATTGTCTATTATCTACTTATCATCAATCCACGCACTAACTATTTATCATCTATCTATTCTCTTTCCCTGCCTCCTCTGTCTTCTGCCTTCGGGACGTTTGGGGACCCGAGCAGTGTCTTTGTACATGCTTCTCACCCTCCCAGTTCACTGGAGCCTAACATGCAGTTTTATTGGGCCGAATTCAATCTAAAAAGCCAACAAACCTCATTGTCTACTTCAGCCACCATACATTCCACCGCACTTACAAAACAAAGCAAGCCCTTCATTTGGTGGAAAGAGGCAACAGGAAACTCATTTTGCTTACCGTCGCAATCATACTGGGGAGCACCCTGGGATGAGTGGGGTTCTCCTGCGCTGCCATAGCTCCAGCTCGCCTCTGCCTGCTTGGCAGACTCTCCCTCTGCATCGGCCCCCTCCCCGTGTTGGCTGAGTTCCCACCCTCATCTTGGCTCCTGCAGCTCGATTCCTGGCCGGCTACAGTAAGCCCACATAATATTTTACGCAAATTCATAAGAACCCCCGATACAAAGCTCGACGAGGAGGCACGGCTTCATTTCCTTGCGGGAATTAATCATTTATAACTCTAAGAAGCCAGTCCAACTGGAGGGTCCTTGAGCTCAAAAGAAACATTACCAACCTCTCTCCAAGAGCAACAGACTTCCCATTCCCCTGCCCTGCCCTGCCCTGGCCCCCCAAAGTGCCGTCTCCTCTGGAAATTCCCACTCGTCTCATTTAGAGCGATGCTTACACAAGCTGCCTGGGAATTTCTCCCAGAAAGCCCCCTTCACCCCTGCCCTGTGGGGCCTGATTCCCACAGACCCTTGAGTGGTTTCTCTTGTTGTCTCCACCAACAGCGTGATAAACTTATTGTGGCTGCCCAAAGGGCTGTGGGAACGATTGGGGAATTACTTCTTTGATTTTTTTTTTCTAAACAAAATTCTGTTTCTCCTCTTGTTAAATGGCTGTTCCCAGAGCAGTTTCTGGGCATGGTGGCATTAAAGAGAAAGATGAGATCCTGGCTCCAAGTAAAATCAGAAGGCACCAAGCTCTGGCTTTTCAATCAGGGTAATTAAAGCTCAGTCAACAGCGCCTTTATCTGCCCCTGATGCCTCATGAATGAGGAAGGTCTTTCCCCACTTTAATTTTTTTTTAACTAAAGAGAATACCTAAGCACTAGGCTATGTGCTTTCTGCACATAAATACAACCTCCATGAATACACTGCTCTGGAAAAACAGATTAGAATTTCTCTGTTCTTATTTTCTTTGAGCAAGACCAATAGACTTTAGCATCCTAGCGCCTCAAACTTTTCAACAAGTTACAAGGATCACTCTCCGCGAGCAGTGTGGGTGGTGGCGGGGTTTTATATATTTATTTTGTATCTGGGGAGAACCGACGTTAGTTGTCTGTGTTTACAGTTTCAACTGTGGGGGTGTAAATTCCCCTCCATCTCAGCCTCATTGCCTTCATGTGTAGACAGAGTCCTGACTAAGCCTGTCAGGGTGGGGTAAACATCGTGGAACAGGAAACAGTGGATCTCTCTCATCGTTGTATGACCATTACTGCAATGTCTCTTTCTGACTGAGAAGAGTGATCTCATGACTCATGCCTGAGATATGGTTAACATACATGTGCGCAGTACATATACCAGCACAGGAGTCCGAACACAATGACACAGAAACGGTCTATGTAGTCAGGGAAGATGCATCCTACAAAGCGTAGCTAGATTACAGGCGGGCTCCCCAGGTTTTATGGAGAAGATATGCCACTGCTCTTTTTAAGTGGACTGTTTATTGTAACGCTAGATTTGATTTCCCCAAAGTCAGCAAAATGATACAGAGTCTTGCACAGGCAGAGTCCAGCCAGGCTGCTAGCGCCTCCCACTCACGTGACAAACTCTTCACAGTGAAAACCTGCTACAGGCCACGCTTGGCTCATGTCTTCATTCCTGCCTACCGGTTATCTTTTTCCACCCTAGAGTCCCACCCTGCATAGCTCCTTACATGCTCTACCCATGCTGGGGATTCAGGAAGCCTGGGCGTTTGATTACCTCATCAATTTAAGGTGCAAAGCTCAGACACTTGTAGAATGTCCATGCATTCCTGGCATCAGGTTGACAGAGCATGGTGGGGGGCAGGTTTGGTGGAGGAAGACCCTCAAGTCTGTGTGGCAGCAAGCAGGCCTACTGCCATCCATGACCATGGCTGCTGTCAGCCTGGGGCACTGCTTGCCAGGCTTTTCCAGCAGTCTGGTTGAATTTCCCTCCCCTTTCAATAATAAAGCACTCGAGGGGTGAGGTTGGTTTTATTTTTACTCTTTGACTTTTAGGGCCTGATACCCAGCTCCCAAATAAACAGTTGGAGACCTCATTCCTTCTTATGAATGCCCAGTCTTAGGTTGGCTTATTTCTAGTCATCTTTCTTAAGTTAAATTATCCCATCTATCTTTTGCCTCTGGGCTTTTTACCTTTCTCTATTCTGTATTCCTTTTTCATGTCTTACTCCATGGCTGGCTGTGTGGCTGCGTGGCTTGCCCCTGGTGTGCTGCCCTACTCCTTCTTTTGCTCCCTCCTCTTCTCCTCTCACATTTATTCTTTCTACCTGCCAGACCCACCTATTTCTCTCCCCATCTAGCTATTGGCCATTCAGCTCTTTCTTAGACCACTCAGGTTCTAACAGCTTCACAGTGTTAAACAAATTCAACACAAAAGAATGCAACACATCTTTGCATCATTCAACAAATGTTCCACAGCATAAACGAATGAAACACATTCTAAAGTAACACTCCACGACAGAGGGGCATCATACCTCCTCAAGAAGGCACCCTCTAGGTTGAACCATAATATGTATGCAATTAGTGTAGATATGATTGTAAGAAATAGTAGGGGGAGATCGGGCAATGGTGGGGCTCACCTTTCAATCCCAGCACTTGGGGGGCAGAGGCAGGTGGATCTCTGGAAGTATGAAGCCAGCCTGGTCTACAAGAGCTAGTTATAGGACAGGCTCCAAAGCTACACAGAGAATAAAGAAAGTAGCTGAGCATTAGAGGGTGGAAAAGAGAAGTATGAGTTCTCTGGAAACACCGACTTGTTTCCCTGATGGAGTGGAGACGGCTTACTAACTGACCTAATGGTGCTGGAGCAAGCTCAGTCTATAGAGGGTTTGCCATACAGGTGCAAGGACCAAGTCTGCATCCCGGCACACTCAGAAAATGCTGCTTGTGGTGGTGCATTTACAATCCCTGCGCTAGGACGGTAGAGTCAGGAGGATTCGATGGGCTCACTGGCAAGCCCATTTAGCTAAGCCAGTGAGCAGCAGGTTCACTGAAACTGTCTCAAAAAGCAAAACAAAACAGTGGTGGTGATCAATTGAGGAGATGCCCAACGTTGATCTCTGACATTCACCTGCACACAGGTTCGTGAGTCTCCTCACAAATAAACACACAACACGTATGATGTGGGATAATGCTCTTGTACACCGTAAAGATTTGTCACTCGTATTGGTTTAATAAAATGCTGATTACCCAGTAGCCAAGCAGGAACTATAGGCAGGGCAACAAGACTAGGAGAATCCTGGGAAGAGGAAAGGCAGAGACACAGCACCAGCCAAATGCAGAAGAAACAAGATGAGAATATGCCTTACTGAGAAACAGTACCAAGCCACATGGCTAAATATAGATAAGAATGATGGGTTAATTTGAGTTGTATGAGCTAGTTAGTAATAAGCCCGAGCAATAGGTCAAACAGCTTATAGTAAATATGAGCCTCTGTGTGTTTCTTTGGGACTGGATGACTGAAGGACTTGGTGGGATAGAAACTTCCATCTATACACACATGGAGAGAGAGAGAGAGAGAGAGAGAGAGAGAGAGAGAGAGAGAGAGAGCGAGAGAGAGAGAGAGAGAGAGAGAGAGAGAGAGAGAGAGAGAGAGAGAGAGAGACTGTTATTCACTCAGCGGCCATGTTTCTGTGCTGGTCTCTATCTCTTGAGTCACTGAGTCTCACTCTGTGAAGCAGCTGTCGCCTGTGTTCATCTAGGAACACCGTAACAGAATGTTTGTTTCGGGGGCCTTTAGTGCAAAGAATACCCAGCTCTCTGGATAAGAGCTCTCTTGACTAACCCAGAGTGTGCACAGTCCAGCACCTTCCAAAGAAGATAAGAGGGCAGCTTATACTGAACACTTTCCCCGTCAGCCCTTATTTGTGGAGTCGTATCTGCCACTGGGAATCCAGAATTCTCCCTGGTTTTCTTTGGCCGTCGTGGATTCTGACTGCTCCTCCACAGCTCCCGTCTTCGCCTGCGGCCCTGCCTTCTGTAAAGGGATCTGGCTGTCCTGTCTAGACATGTCTGCTGTGAGAGTTGGTTTTCGAGGAGCTCAGTTCACCCTGGCTCTGCGAAGATCAACTCCTCCGGGAAATGATGGCTATCCGCTATGCCCGCCACGTTCTAACCTGTTGGGGAAGCGTGGTCGGTCGGCAGTTCTAACAAGCTGCTGAAACAAATGCATGAAAACAAAGATGGTGGAAGGGCAATGGGAGCCCTGGGGAGCATGGGGTGCACCTTTCCATGGGGGGCCTCTGGGGATGCGGGGGGTGGGGCTGGTCTGCAGCAGTGACGCCTAGAGAAGGTGCTTCTGAGAGTCATGGAAGAGTCTGGACTGGAATGAGCTGGAAAGAGAGGGTTCCCCTGGGGAAAGGTGAGCAGTGGAGGACGGAACTAGTCTTCACTGATAGATCCCACGCTCCATTCCACATTCAGTGTGGGATCCTCCCCTCCCTCAGGCTTCTCTTGAGGTTTTCTCACAAAGGATTTGACGCCAGGAAAAGTGGTGGTTCATGCCTTCTGTGGAGTAATTTAAAGTCAATTGCAAATCCATATTCTTTTTTAAAATGTATATAAACTTTATTTTTTAAAAACACATTTAAATAAACAAAACGTCACACACCAAAACTAACCAGACCCAAACTCAAACTCAACACACACACACATACACACACACACACACACACACACACACACACACACGCACACACACATGTTAAATCATGCCCATTACATGCATTCAGTCCTTCCTCATCTGTCCCTTCTTGTTCTCCTCTTCTTCATTTTTATTATAATTACATGTACATTTTGTTTACATATATACATATATTATTCATTAGAGTTCACATATAAGACAGAATATGTGCTTTTTTCTGAGATTGTGTGACCTCTCTTAATAATATATACACCTACCATCCATCCATTTTACTACAAATTTTTAAGTTCAATTTTCTTTGTAGCTGTATAACATTTGCACACGCACATGCACACACACACACACATCAAATTTTCATCACGTATTTATCTACTGATGGGCAATTGGGTTGATTCCAATTCTCTGCTACAGGGAGATGAATGGATAACAGGGATGGAGACAGAGTCAGCTCATGTGAGTCCGATGCGTTGGCTTCTGACTTCAGAGAAAGCTGTTTTAATGCTGGAGAAAGAACTTCGGCAGATATCCGAAAGAAGGCAGCTCAAGTCTTGCCTCTGTCACATGACTTACAGTTCCCTTTCTCAGGACTGTGACCAAGCCCCTGACAAGAAATAACCTAAGGAAGTAAGGAAGGGATTCAAAGAGATTCGAAGAACCATCAAACATCTATTTCTGAACAACAGGTCTGGGTTTTACAGATTAAATTGAGACCACCCTACTCTTGTCTTCGGTCTTTCCAGTCTCCTTGCTATCTTGACTGCTTTTGGTGGAATCTGTGTAGAGGCCCATCAGGAGAACACTTCCACACATCTGTTATCGCTGCCCCTTCTCTCCCTGTGGGCACCGAGTTTGCTAATATCCAAGGTAAGTAATCCAGAGATTGAAGAAAAAAAAAGACACATTTCCTTCAAGGTTGGAATTCTTGTCCCATGTCACATAAAACAGAAGGCAAAAAGTTGTGATGGACCGAAGAATTCTGAAGCCCTGGACTCAAAAGACCCCACCATAAGGCATTTGTGTGGTGTGAGTGGATCATTAAAGACCTGGCAGTGAGACCACAAGTCCACATGTCTCTAAGACTCAGAAATAAAGAGAGAGAAGGAGAGAGAAAGAAGAAAGTCTTGGGGCTGGAGAGATGGCTCAGTGGTCAACAGCACTTACTGGTCTGGAGGCCTGAGTTGCGATCCCAGAACCAGAACCTCTGTCAGGCTGCTCACAACCACCTTTAACTCGAGCACCAGGAGATCTGATGCTTTCTTCTGTTTATAATGTGGTTCCATTCCTAGTGCTTTATGCTCCTGGTGCACAGGGTTGTGAGGGAGCTGCCTAAGACTCTTGACTCTGTAGCTTCAGATTTAATAAACACCTGCAGCCATGTCTTCTCTCTGTGACGGACTGTCCTCTCAAACCGTGAGTGAGGATAAACACCCTCCCTTAAGCCTTGTCTTGTTGGGTCACAGCCCTGAGAAAACTAACTGTAAATTATGAGGCAGAGGCAAGAGTCGAGTTGTTATCTTTCAGTCCAACAACAAAGTTCTTTCTACACATCAATAAACAGCTTTCTCAGTATGCAGCCATAAGCAAAAATATGAATTACTTATATGTTTGTCTTCATCATTCATTTATTCATTCATTTTGAGATAACATCTCATGTCATAGCCCAGGACGACCTTGAATTCATGATCTTTCTGCCTTTGTCTTCCAAGCACTGGAACTACAGGCACACACCACCACACCCAACTGCTAGTTATGTTATTTGGAGGAGTAATAAATCAGGGATAAAGAGGTGTCCATTTCAGTGTATATTAAATCTGAAGTGATCACAGAGTGGAGACCAGGTAAGTCTTCATGCATGAAGAGGGCTTGACTTTGGGTGTAAGGTTGAGAAGCTGGATGGAGCACAGGAAGCAGAGAAAGTCTCCACTTCTGCAGAAAGTGTACGGTTAAATCACTGGGAGACACAGTTCAAGGTGAACATAGAGTTTGCCATTTATGACAACAGCTATTTCCCTCTTAATATTTAGTTTTAAGATTAGGAACCTCTTTGCTGGGTTTGGTTCCATTTTTCTTCTAGTCTTAACTAGTTTAGGCTTCAAGATATAGATCAAATACCCCCTCTCTATTTTGAGACCAAGACTATGGGATGGCTCCCTGGGACTTGCTCACTAACAAACGATTTCCCAGAAGAAATGCTGAGAACTTAGCATATCCCTTAAAGTCTTCACTCACAATGAATACTTTGCTGCTTCCACTTACAACTTCCGGCAAACCCCAGGGGCATAGCCCAGATGGGGACGAGTAAGGTGAGGAAATACACAGTAGACAGATGAGAAGGAGATGTGGTGAAGGTGGGGTGTGGAGAAGGAATGGTGAATGACTCAAATTTCCACCCCAGTCTGGATACACTGTGGGTGCTGTTGAGGAGGCCGCACGCATGGGGAAGGGCTTTCCATGGCTGGAGCAGACATACGCTCTTCCATGGTAGGAAAGAGCAGAATGGAACTAGAACTACCCAGATAACGGCATCAGGTGGAACGAAGTTGGAAAGAAAGGGTTTCCCATAGAGAGCAGTGTCTGTCAGGCCATTGGCTGCTCCTTGTCACAAGCAATCAAGGTAAAGGATGTGCTTAAAACCCAATACTGACAGAGAACAGTTCATATAATTTTCTCTTTTAAGTTGTGGGACAGAGCCTCATACAGCTGAGGGTGGGCTTGAACTCATGATCCTCCTGACTTCACCTTTTAAGTACTGGGATCATTACCACACTCAGTCTCACTGAGAACACTGTAAGAAGGCATCCTGATATCTTAGTCTTGTGTCTTGGAAGCATTAAGAAGCCATGAGGAGGTAAATGAGTGGTGGTCATTAGGATAATGAGTCCCATTGGAGATTATTGGATCAAAGTACAGATGGCCTAATGAAGTGGCTCTCAACTGTGACCCCTCAAGTGTGGGGTCAAATAACCCTTCTAAAAGGGTCACCCAAGACCATCAGAAAGCATAGATATCTACATTACAATTCATAATAGTAGCAAAATTACAGTTGTAAAGTAAGAACAAAAAATAATTTTATGCTTGGGGAATTACCATAACACGAGGAACTGCATTAAAGGTCTGCAGCATCCGGAAGGTTGAGAACCACACAGAGGACTCTTAGAGTCCTCTGTATCAACACGTACCCTGAGTGCACATAATTTTCATCAAAGCGAATCGAATCACTTAGAAAGTTAGAAAAGTTACAGAACAGTTTGTAAAAATTCTTCAAATGATGAGGATTGTATGAATAATATGTTTTCTGCATTTAATACCATTTCTGCATTTCAAAGGTGGATTTTCTTTCTCTTTTGATGGATCTCAAACATGGCTGGCTATAAGATAGCCTCCCTGGGCCTTAGAAATCTTGTGTGACTAAGTGCAGGCTTTTTGCCAGCTAGAGAAAAGGTGGTAATTTCTATACCCGCTGTCAGGCAAGACAGAAGAAAGACTTTGAAGAGCAAACTTCCAAAGACCTGATGCTGCAAGTTCTGTTCACATCACTGAGCTAATTAGCATGGACTAGAATGGCCCTTGATTAAGATCCAGGCTAAGGATGCACTTGTGCAGGCTCAGGAGATGCTTTGTATGTTATTAAAATCTAGAGTTGATTTTATATGTAGTGAGAGAGGACACTCCATGCACCAAGATGCTACCAAAGTTCTGCCCATGACCCTTCTTCACCCATGCTCAGCAGGCCTGTACGAGACTTAAGATAGTAAAATGTGAGTTCACCATCAGCTTGGGCTTCTTAGCAAGACCCTGCCTATCTCAACCAAACAACATCAAAGAACAAAAGCCCTGATCAAGCAGCAGAGTTTCACACCCCTGTATTTCAGCACTGGGGAGGCTGAGGTAGAAAAACTGCTTTGAGACTGAGTCCGTCTTGAACAGCACAGGGGGTTTCAGGCTGGGATACACAGCAAGATCCTGTCTCACAGAATGAAACAAGCAAACAACACTTCATATATTACCCTCGCTCACGAAGGGTTCTTTCATATAAAGGCTAGAATTTTAGACTGTTCGCCTCCTTTTTTGAGGAGTTAGAAACAGAAAGCTGGGTGGCTTTTTCAAAGTAGAGGACATCATTTGAATGTTTGATTAAACCACCTTTGTCAGCAAAGGTGAGTCACATGACGTCACTCTCATGCTGCCATAGATAGATAGATAGATAGATAGATAGATAGATAGATAGATAGATAGATAGATAGATACATAGATACATAGATAGATAGATGATAGATAGATAGATAGATAGATAGATAGATAGATAGATAGATAGATCTTGGGGACTGGTTTCTCTCCACAAACACATATGCCCACAAAGAGACACACACAAGAATGCATACACATTCACACACTCACACGTACGCGCGTGCACACACACACACACACACACACACACACACACACACTCAGAGGACGCTGGCTTACTAGCACACCTAGGTTTTATGCTGTTTTGTAAAATACAAGCCCAGGTTTAAAAATCTTTGAGACACCAGAAGGTGCATGATTGCTACTTTTTAAATGGGGGAAGAGGAGGAGGAGGCATCGCAGGCAGCAGACCTAGGAACCTCACTGTGTGAACAGCCTTCAGGCTCTGGTGAGCAAAGTGTCCTGACTCTGAATATTTGCGCGACTTTGCTAGAACACACAGCCAAGGTCCCCAAGCTTTCGTGTGAATTCTGGCTGTGAACCTGTGTTAACTCTGGCTTGGGCTCAGAGCTATTTTCAGAACCTTGCAGCGACTTACAGGAAGTACCTTCCCTTTTATTTACATTCAGTATTGTTATTTTAAGTACTTGTTGCAGGGGAGGGCTTTTTCTCCCTGTGCCTTTATCAACAGTGTTTAAAAGCGTGAGCATCCAAGAAAAGTTGTTTTGGTTGATGTTGAGCTCTTCTCAAGAAAATAGAAACTAAAACATTTCAAGTCGGCTTGATTAAGATGCTAGACTGGACGGCTCTTTCTAGCAAAGCTCACAGACTTGGTCAGACGACAGAGTCTCCCTGGACTCCAGGGTGAGCTGTGACAAAATCAATAAACAAATAAATAAAGACCAAAGGCTCCATGGAGAGTGGGGGCTCCCTGGCTCTTTCATGAGTAATGAATGTGGCAACCACAGAGACTTGGACAGGGCTGCAGCTCTCAAGTCTGCACACTGAGTCTGAAGCAAGTCAGAGCCCTGTTACATGGGCTTTTAGAGTGTGTGGGGTCAGGAAAAAATGAGGAGAGGGGCCTTGGGCAAAGCAGATGGGATTTAGGAAGGCATATTTGAGAGGGATTGCTGGAGGCCACCCTACCCCACTCCTTCAATCTGTTTGTGTTAAGGTCTGAATACCCTGAAGCTGCTGTAGAATGTAACTAAGTGCCCCAGTCCTTCTCCAGAGAAAGAAAGTAACTTGTGCTCACAGAGGGCCCATCTGAGGAGGCCATGCCTCTCCAGCCTGCTATGCGGCCTGGGTGGTCTCAGGATCTTGAAGGAGAATGTGTCTCTCTTGAGAAATACACATGAAGTGAACGGAACAGAAGTTGGCACACAAACTGGCTTCTCCATTCCATCCCAACCCTGTGTGTTTGCGTCAGTACAGGGGAGCTTTCATAGGTCAGCTCCTGCATACATGGTCCTGAATGTCTGTTAGGAGAGAGGTAGGGGAGAGGAAAGAGGGGACAGAACCGCCTGAGAGTACTTGTTCATGACGCGAACCAAGCTACAGAATCATCATGACCTCTTCCCCTAGTTGTAAAAGATTGGAAGGACAGAAGAAACACCGTGTCTCATGCAAAACAACAAGCTGCTCTTTAAAAAAAAAGTATAAATGGTTCTGTTTTTACACTAAAGCTATTTTTGGGATACAAACATTAACCTGTTACTGTAACAATTTATAAAAGGAAAATAAGGAAGAAAAGGTTGATTTGGGTAGAGTTCTTCACACATCAGGGAAGCCACAGCAGCGGGAGCATGAAGCAGCTGGTCATATTCATCCATGTTCAGGAAGCAGAAAGAGATGGGCAATGGAGCTGAACTCACTTTCTCCTTTAAGAACATTTTGTTCATTTATTTATCTTGTTGGAAGCGGACACAGGCAAGCCACTGTCGTCTCTGGAGGTCAGAGGACAGCTTATGGGAGCTTGTTTTCTCCTTTGACCTTTTAGGGGCCAGGGATTGAAATACGGTTTTCAGAGTTGGTGGCAAGTACCTTTGTCCACAGCCATCTCACCAGCTCCTCTTCTGTCTATCCCATTGGGCACTACCATCGCATTTAGGGTGAGTCTTCCCTGCAGTTAAACTGACTTTTCTGGAAACACGTTCTGAGGCACACCAAAGAGGTATGCTTTCACAGTGGTTCTAAATCTGGTCAAGAGGAGCTCAACCATCGCATGCAGTTTGCATGAGGACTGACTTGTATTCAGAGAGACTGGGGAGAATGTGGCTTCTACTCTGATGTACGTGAAAGAATGTTTGCTCACCTCTACAACAGATGGTGTGGATGCTTAATGAACAGATCACCCTGTGTTGACTGAGGTTTCTGTACTATCTGGTCCCAAAGAAACACACAGAGACTTACATTAATTATAAACTGGTTGGCCTGTTAGCTCAGGCTTTCTTATTAAGTAACTCTTACATCTTAACCCATAATTCTTGTCTGTGTTACTCATGTGGCTTGTTACCTTTGTCAGTGAGGCATTTTCGTTTTGCTTCCTCTGCATCTAGGTGACAACTGCACACTGAGCCTTTCCTCTTCCTAGAATTCTCCTGTTCTGGTTGCCCCACCTATACTTCCTGCCTGGCTACTGGCCAATCAGCATTTTATTAAACCAGTACAAATGACAAATCATTACAGGGTACAGACCATTGTCCCACAGCACTCCTCCCCCCTTTTATTCAAAACAAGAACTCTGAATTGAATCTCCTTTGTTTAGCTTTTTTTTTTTCTGACCATTATCCATAACAATTTGGAACCAACATTCTAAACAAAGACAAACATTCATAATCCATTCGGGAATGTAGGCATAGTTTTCCAGGCTACTTCCTGTTGATTGGGACGACTGATAATCTTGTGGGGACCTAAAGACAATTTAGGATTATGCTCAAGTTCTGACTGGAGTGTTCTGTGAGGCTTAATCATCTCAGCCAGAAATCTTGAGACTGTTCTGGATGTAGAACTCAAAGAAAACTCCAACAGAGGTCCTCTGAAATGTTGGATCATCTGGGCCATCTGCTCGTATTGGAGATTTTTCAGGAGGTCTTCCTTGATCAAACATAATTTTTCTTAACCCAGAATGAATCCACAGCCTCTCATTTTCTGTGGAAGCAAAAGCAAAACCTCTTTTCCAAAGTAACATTTTTTTTTTTTTTTTTTTTTTGGTTTTTCGAGACAGGGTTTCTCTGTGGCTTTGGAGCCTGTCCTGCCAAAGTAACATATCTTTTGACTTAAATTTTGAAGTCAAGACATTTTCAAAATACATGTGTTGGATTAATTCAGCAGCATTTATAATCAAATATCTTTTAGCAGCTGTTGCTCCTTCCTTAGCCATTAAACAATTTAAAGAGAACACAATAACATATATTATTCAGACTCTCTCTGTATATTTCATCTTTATGTGGCTTTACTTTAAACTCTATCTCATTTATTTTTATTTTTAATTTTTGCTTTTTTGAGACAGGGTTTCTCTGGTATCTTTGGCTGTCCTTGAACTCACAGAGATCCACTTGCCTCTGCCTCCCAAGTGCTGGGATTAAAAGTCTGTGCCACCACACCCAACTACAATCTTTCTTTATTTTTAAGGACTTTCTTTTTATCTCCCAAGCTGACATTTATTTTTAAACATATCGTAAACCATTTAGAGGTTTTGTCATCTGAATCTATCTATACTGTATATCTCTCTTTTTCTGACCACATGAATCTTTAATTTTCTAAGCAATATACCTAGGATTAAAGCCATGGCTTTTATGGCTAGATCCACCTCATTCCTTAGCTTTCTAAGAGTCTAGGTTCATGACAGAGGTACTGGCAGGAATTGTGTTTACTACCACAACTCTATGGAATTTCAAAGTCGCTGCTACCACCAAGAAGCATGCTGTCCGTTACTCATAAACACCATTTAAGTGTTTTGTGGCAGGGCCTCTTAAAAGAGCTGCAAAGCTTCACAGCTAAAGCTGAGTCAGGAAGCGTCTCTTAAATGAAATATGCTTGCCTCTAGCAAAGAAATGCAAACCTGAGAAATTGCTGCTACCAAGAAACCATGCTTAACTCTGTGCTTTTGTGTCTAGAATTACTTCCCAAGCTCTCTCGGGTTTTATGTGACTGTAGCTGTCCACGTTGGTGCCATTTGTTAAATGAAGCAAGATGAAAATGCCTCACTGATGAAAGGTATCAAACCACATGCCTAACACAGACAAGAATTATGGGTTAAGATATAAGAGTTACTTAAAAGAAAGCCTGAGCTAACAAGCCAACCAGTTTATAATTAATGTAGGCCTCTGTGTGCTTCTTTGGGACCAAATGGCTGTGGGACCAGGTAGGACAGAAACTTCTGTCAACACCCTTGAACCACACTGTGCAGCTAAAACAGTTTATGATTCAAGGAAGATATTGAAAATTCTATAAAAAGCAGAGTCACATCACCCACGGCAAAGACCATTGGAGATAAAGCCTTAGGTGAGAGCCAAGGCTAAAAGCAGGTCACACTACCTTCTCTGGGAAGGGAGCAATAATGACAATAGCAAATCAGGTAATCACAGGGCTGGAGATGGCTTGGCAGGTAAAAGTACTGATGCTTTTGCAAGGGAATGGAATTAGTTCTCAGCACCCACATGACGGCTCACAACTGTCTTTAACTTTAGTTCCAGGGGATCCCACACCCTCTTCTGGCCTCTGCAGGCAGTCACATGATACAGAGAAATATATGCAGGCAAAATACCCATGTGCAAAAATGAAAATAAATAAATCTTTTTAAAAGTATAAACATCATGCAAAATCTGTGTAATATTATTAAAGGGGGAGACATTCAATTAATATCAGGAGTGAGAAGGCAGTCATCAAAGCAAGCCACGCAGACATTATAAGGACAATAATACAATAGCAATACTGACTTTATGTCAATAAATTTGAAAAGAAAAAAAAAACTGTTCAAATTCTTACAGAGCTTTATGCAGTTACAGAAGAAACGGAAGCTCTGCATAGTTACATGACTGCTAAACTCAGCGCATCCGTGTCCCCCAAGTCCTTCCATGTTCCACTCCAATGCTCATCAGCTCATACCATACCAGACATCTAGGAAGGAACTAGCTTTTGCCATCATGGATGCTCCCAGAGAGTTGATGCAGAAACACTTTTAATTTTATTTCCTTAAGAACACAAGCTTGATTCTATTATATGACAAGATATTACAAGAAAGAAAATCACTACATACATACATGCTAGAACAATTAGTCACGATGACTATCTAAAAGATCACAGATCTCAAACTGATTGTGATCAGGTCAGGACTGAATATTTGCTTAGCATCAGTAATCAATTATTGCACCTTCACCCTTAAACATTCAGTAAATACATTGGCTGCCGTGACATGGGCATCTCAGCACACTGTCTGCAGTGACACAGACATCTCAGCACACTGTCTGCAGTGACACAGACATCTCAGCACACTGTCTGCAGTGACACAGACATCTCAGCACACTGTCTGCAGTGACACAGACATCTCAGCACACTGTCTGCAGTGACATGAGCATCTCAGCACACTGTCTGCAGTGACACAGACATCTCAGCACACTGTCTGCAGTGACATGAGCATCTCAGCACACTGTCTGCAGTGACACAGACATCTCAGCACACTGTCTGCAGTGACACAGACATCTCAGCACACTGTCTGCAGTGACATGAGCATCTCAGCACACTGTCTGCAGTGACACAGACATCTCAGCACACTGTCTGCAGTGACACAGACATCTCAGCACACTGTCTGCAGTGACACAGACATCTCAGCACACTGTCTGCAGTGACATGAGCATCTCAGCACACTGTCTGCAGTGACACAGACATCTCAGCACACTGTCTGCTGTGACATGGGCATCTCAGCACACTGTCTGCAGTGACATAGACATCTCAGCACACTGTCTGCAGTGACACAGACATCTCAGCACACTGTCTGCAGTGACATGAGCATCTCAGCACACTGTCTGCAGTGACACAGACATCTCAGCACACTGTCTGCTGTGACACAGACATCTCAGCACACTGTCTGCTGTGACACAGACATCTCAGCACACTGTCTGCTGTGACACGGACATCTCAGCACACTGTCTGCAGTGACACAGACATCTCAGCACACTGTCTGCAGTGACACAGACATCTCAGCACACTGTCTGCAGTGACACAGACATCTCAGCACACTGTCTGCAGTGACATAGACATCTCAGCACACTGGTGCAGTGACATAGACATCTCAGCACACTGGTGCAGTGACATAGACATCTCAGCACACTGGCTGCAGTGACACGGGCATCTCAGCACACTGACTGCAGTGACATAGACATCTCAGCACACTGTCTGCAGTGACACAGACATCTCAGCACACTGTCTGCTGTGACATGGGCATCTCAGCACACTGTCTGCAGTGACACAGACATCTCAGCACACTGTCTGCAGTGACACAGACATCTCAGCACACTGTCTGCAGTGACACAGACATCTCAGCACTCTGGCTGCTGTGACACAGACATCTCAGCACACTGTCTGCAGTGACATGAGCATCTCAGCACACTGTCTGCAGTGACACAGACATCTCAGCACACTGTCTGCAGTGACATGAGCATCTCAGCACACTGTCTGCAGTGACACAGACATCTCAGCACACTGTCTGCAGTGACACAGACATCTCAGCACACTGTCTGCAGTGACACAGACATCTCAGCACACTGTCTGCAGTGACACAGACATCTCAGCACACTGTCTGCAGTGACACGGGCATCTCAGCACACTGTCTGCAGTGACATAGACATCTCAGCACACTGTCTGCTGTGACACAGACATCTCAGCACACTGTCTGCAGTGACACAGACATCTCAGCACACTGTCTGCAGTGACACAGACATCTCAGCACACTGTCTGCAGTGACACGGGCATCTCAGCACACTGTCTGCAGTGACATAGACATCTCAGCACACTGTCTGCTGTGACACAGACATCTCAGCACACTGTCTGCTGTGACACAGACATCTCAGCACACTGTCTGCTGTGACACAGACATCTCAGCACTCTGGCTGCTGTGACACAGACATCTCAGCACACTGGCTGCAGTGACACAGACATCTCAGCACACTGCAGTGACATGGTTGCTTAAAAGCATCTTAGGTGTCAGAGACAGAAATTTCTTGATGTGGTACAAACAAACAAAAATAAAAAATCACACGTCAAATATATTGACTGATGAACTATTGGAAGTGTGGCTGACAAACTGGGAATGAAGCCTCCAAACTCTCATTGTTCACTATTGCACAGAACATAACCATAGTCAGCCTGGGGTGCAAAGTGTAGTTTAAAATGTAGAAACAACATTCCTTGGAAAAGGCAACACAGGTCCCTTAAAACTCCAAAATTACTGATGGAGAAATCTTTTTGTATCTGCAGAAATAGTTCATTGTAAATATTAAAAAGTATATGAAAGAACTTCTAGAAGAAAACGGACTTCCAATGTACAACCCATTAACATGACATGGCATGTGATTAATTTTATGATTTAAGACTTTTATTTACTGATCTAGACAGAATAAAACTGCCAAAGTAGAAATCAATTTGCAAACTCTAGTTGCTACTTCTACATGTCAGTACCAAACAAATAGAAAATAAATGCAATTTCTTTATTCCCCCCAGATGATAAACATCCCAACAGTAAATCAAAGAGAACCAAAATAAATGGAGGGACCATGCCCCTCAGGAACTGCATCTGCTGTGAGCTGGCTGGATCAAGTACAGAAGAGCACGAGAAAAGACAGCATAGAATTAGTACAAGGATGATGAACAGACCACTGGGATATATCAGTTAGCTCGGTAAACAATCATATCATACCACATCAGAAAGGACAATACCATGTCCTTTTGTCAATTTTTCAATAAAGAACTCTAGGCCAAAAAAAAAAGAAAGCCACACATGCATGTACATATTGTAATATGTAACCCCTTTCATCAAAATGTGCACCAGTCACAGGTAGCTTCTGTTCTAAATATAAATAAAATAAAAAGTTGTCTAAACTCGCCTCGAGAGCGCTAGCCTCAAAGAAAATGGTGTGTAATTATTTTAACATTTAAAACTCATAGTCCCCCTGAATGCACCATTCTGAGTAAAAAGTCAGCCACAGGGCGGCAAAGATCACCAGTCCCTTTAACAGAGGACACACGTCTACATGTACACGTCAAATTACATACTACATATGTCATATAAAGCCATTGTGAGTAATGAAACAGAGAAAACGGTAGGATGGACCAACAGACTCAGCGATCTCACAAAGGAAGGTGTCTTTCAGTCAGGACAGAAATCTAGGTTACGCCCACAGGACCTGATGAGTAAGCAGAAAACACTGACAGAGTTGAGAAGCGGCTGCCATATGCAATACCGTAAGCAGAGATTAGTTAGCCCAGTGATTTGGGAACGGGATCTTAATACTTACTAAAGCTGAACATAAATGCATGACATAAAAGTCATAAAAGTCCTAGACAGAGCCCGCAGAAAAGTTTTCCTCTAAGCTTTATATACTAGACCGTTCCTAGCAATTTCGTCGGGAATGGCTCAAACTGGGAAACGGCTCAAGTATCCATGATTAAAAGGAGAGGGGCTGGAAGGTGGTTCAACAGTTAAGACCTTGTTGCTCCTGCAGAGGACCTGAGTTTCCAACAGTCGCCTGTAACTTCAACTCTGGAGTCTCTTCTGCCCTCCGTGGCCACCTGCGCATGTCCCTCCCTCACCCCACACATATAGATCTATTTAGTAAGTAAAGTAAAATCTTTAAAAATAATTAAAGTAAAGCAGTGTGCATGGAATGTTAGTATTTTTACACAATGCAATATTATGTGGTGATGACGGGGGGGGGGAATCCTCTAGACTGTTAAAAATAATGTGAATTTATCTCAGAAAAGTGACGGCAAACCAAAGAAGGCAAACAGGAGGGCCCTCTGTGACCACCTGTGTTTAATAGTGACAAAATTAATCAACATGCTTGGAAGTCAAAAAGAAAGTGATTGCCGTGGGGGCTGAGAAGGGGGAGAAGTCAGACAGAGCCCCACTTGGACTTCTTTAATGGTTCCTGCATCTGGCCAGAGGTCGGAAGGACTTGGTTGTTCTCTTACCATCGGTGGTTTAACCGTGTGTCACTTCTGCCTTTCTCCTATGTGTATTATATCACCTTCAACTAGCGGATGATTTAGAGTATGTCCTGAACCCCAGCGAGGATTTTATTTTTATAGAAGTATTTTTGGCTGGGTTAATTAAAATAAAAGTTGACTGATTTATGTGTTAATTTACAAATGCTTTCTGTGGCTCTTCAAACTACTAAACCTTCTGCCAAAGCAGGCTCTCCACGGCTCCCTGCTGCCATCACAAACAACGCCACAGGAGAAGGCATTTTGCTGCTTAGAGACGTTTCAATCGCACCGAACTTGTTAATTACCAAAACCTCCCCTTCGGTTGGCTATAGGCATTGTTCATTCCAAAGCTTTTGACAGGGGAGCAGGCTTCAAGAACTGGGGTAGGAAGTCTGGCAGGTGCTCCCATGCCTGGTGTTGGCCTAAAACTTTTGTTCCTAGGTGGGATGGCAAATCAGAGAGACCACACTGGAGAAAAGGTCACTGGTTCTCTGACCCAGAGACATGCTGGGTAAAGAAACAAGCCACTTCCAAAGGCCAGATGTCCTATGATTCCACGGCTCTGAGCTCCCCAGAGTGACGTAATTCAGGGGCACGGAGTGCAGGGTGGAGGTTCCCCATGGCTCAGGGACAAAGGAGCAGGAAGCTCATAACAGTACAGAAGTTCATTTAGAGATGACCAAAGGACTGGCAGTGGGTGGTTGAGACTGTAAGGCAAGAACGCCAAGTGTGTGAAACCCCCCAGAACTGAGCTATCTAAAAAGGATTTATTTTCATTTTATTTTTTGTGTACAGATGTTTCACCTGCATGTATGTCTGCACACCATAAGCATGCAGTGCCTTCAGAGGCCAGAGAGGGGCTCCGGATCCCCCTGGAACTAGAGGTACAGGCAGCTGCCAACTGCATTGTGGATGCTGGGAACCAGATTCAGATCCTCTGGAAGAGCGGCCAAGGCTCTTAAACCTCTGAGCCATATCTCTAGCCACTCAGAACTCCACTCTCAAAAACAAAAACAAAGAAATAAACCCCCAAATGGTAAAGTTTATGTGATGTACATTTTATCACAATGAAGCTATTTTTTAAAATTCTAAGTCTCGTTCTTGGCACTAAATGGCACCCACAGTCTCACATTTGGAAAGTTTGGTCCCCAGCTAGTAGAGTTGATATGGGGGACTATGGAGACTTTCGGAAGGGGAACTGGCAGGAGGAAGTGGGTACCCTGGGGACCAGACCTTGGGAGCATATCATCCCTGGCTTCTTGCCTTGCCCTCTGCTCCCTTGTCAACCATGAGGGGCGCAATGAATGCCCCAGGCCACATGTTCGCTCCACCATGATGTTCTGCCCAAGTGCATGAGGCCGTACATCCATAGACCAAACTCTCCGCAACTGTGAGCCAAAGTCAGTCTTTTCATTATCTCCATCAGATAGTTTGCCATAGTAGTGTGAGCATCACCAAACGCAAGTCTTAAACTCAAAATGCAAAAGATGTTATCAGAAAAAAACCTATGAAGGCATTTCCTTGTTGCATTATTTCAGAGTAGAGAGATTAGTTATGAATCAGTTTCACAGAGAATCTGTTTGTCCTGACAATTCATTGAATGACAGACAGAAGATAAGAAGACAAAGAAATAATGAGAAAAATGTTATAGCTAGAACCAAAGGAGGCCACACATTTTCTGTTTTAGAGAATAAATTTGTGTTTTGAAATGGAAAGGCAGCTCATAAAACTGTATATTTCATCATAAAAGAAGATACAATTCAAGTTGAAAGAGAAAAGCAGTATTCTGTCCATTGGCGTTGTTTCAAATCGCTATGTTAATTGTTAGAATGTGAACATCCACCTGCCCCTATATAACTTTCTCTCACTCATTCCATGCAGAAAACTCTTCAAAACTGACCACATGAGACCCAGCCCCAGCTGCTCTAGAACTCACTGTGTAGACCTGGGTGTCCTAGAACTCACTGTGTAGACCTGTCTGTCCTGGAACTCACTGTGTAGACCTGTCTGTCCTGGAACTCACTGTGTAGACCTGGGTGTCCTAGAACTCACTATGTAGACCTGTCTGTCCTGGAACTCACTGTGTAGACCTGGGTGTCCTAGAACTCACTATGTAGACCTGGCTGTCTTGGAATTCTCTGTGTAGACCTGGGTGTTCTAGAACTCTCTCTATAGACCTGGGTGTTCTAGAACTCACTGTGTAGACCTGTCTGTCCTAGAACTCACTGTGTAGACCTGGCTCTCCTGGAACTCACTGTGTAGACCTGTCTGTCCTAGAACTGACTGTGTAGACCTGTCTGTCCTGGAACTCACTGTGTAGACCTGTCTGTCCTAGAACTGACTGTGTAGACCTGTCTGTCCTAGAACTCACTGTGTAGACCTGGGTGTCCTAGAACTCACTGTGTAGACCTGTCTGTCCTAGAACTCACTGTGTAGACCTGGCTCTCCTGGAACTCACTGTGTAGACCTGGGTGTTCTCGAACTCACTGTGTAGACCCGGATATCCTGGGACTCACTGTGTAGCCCTGGCTGGCTTGAAGCTCACTGTGTAGACCTGGCTGGACTAGAATTCACAGAGGTCCACCTACTACTGCTTCCTGAGTATTGGTGTCAAAGGCACTGCCTACCATGCCCAGAAAAAGTTTATATTCTTTATTAGAGAATATAGTCATCATAACCTGCCCTGATATATTTGTCTTTCTTCTCTCAATTCTGACACAACCCATGCCAGAACCACTCCAATTCTGTCATATGATCAGTTCCCAGAAAGGTCCTTTCTCTGCATGATGCCAGTTCTGACCTCAGCACGTCCTCGCTCTTCTCTGTGTGACAGGTTTGCGTCACCTTTGAAGCAAGTCCATAATCACCGTCTGTGAAACACTCTGTCCTACTATCCCTCATGGTGACCTCCTCCTCTTCCCTGACTCCTCAGTGATGCAAAAAACTCTAGTGGTCTGTACATTTCAGCATTTAGACCACAAGAGTTTTCCATGTGGATGTGTACCATCGCTTCATCTGCCCTAGAACAAGGCCTTCGGCAGACTCTCAGCCTTGTTGAATATATGGGTGGGTAAGAATGGAAGAATAAACCCTCCTTAGCCATAAGCATTGGCCTTTATAGGTTTAACTGAGAAGATGCAGAGACTCCTGTTCAAAGACAGGAAAAAGTGTATGGATTACACCTTTTCTGCGTCTGTGGTAAAACTCCATGACAATTTTATAGAAAGGTTTCTTCGGGCTGTGATTCCAAAGGGACAGAAGTCTATCGCCATCACAGAAGGGAAACGTGGCAACAGACAGACAAGGCCCTGAAGTGGCGAGCTGAGAGCTCACAGCCCAAACAGGAAGTAGGAAGAAAAGAGAACAAACGGAATGGCTAAAGGCCTTGAAGCCTCAAAGCCCACCCCTGAGTGGAGCACTTCCTCTAGCAAAGCTACACCCCCCTAAGCTCCCCTAAGAGCACCACCAGATATTCAAATATTTGAGTGTGTGGTGGACAGTCTCTCGTTCAAACCACCAGTTAGGTTAAAGTCATTTCTAACTAAGAAGGAAGAGTTTTTATTGTGAACTTGTTCACCCCGCTAAGTCCAACTCTCCCGTGCTGCTGCGTATCCACAGAGCAGGGCTTACTAACGTGGCTTACAGGAGTCTTGCTATAATCAATTTACAACAGCTCACTGCTTCAAAGTCAAGAAAGTCATAACTTATTTTTGTATATAAAATAAGAACAGTATTTTCCTCTAGTGTCTTTGTTTTTAAATACAAACATTTCTACACAGAAAACAAGTGATAGAAAAACAATCTGGAATTGTTTCCACATGCAGTCTCCTTAAGGTATATCCCTGGAGCCACCTGGATTGGGATACAGGGAGGAAGGAAAGGGTTTCATGCACACACACGTTCATCCACAGTATGCTCTTATGTGAACCAGGCAGTGACAAGTTACTTGGATGGCTGGGTCCACTCAACAGAATTGCGTCCTGTGCTGGAAAAGCATCGGAACTGTTGGGCTTGAAGGTTTGCCTTGGCGTGGGATCCTCCTCAACAGAAAGAGGAAATAGGTGGTGTCTACTAAAGAGTGATAGCCAGGGCAGAGGAGAAAGTGTATTTTTACCTATGGTCCCATGGGAACATTGTGGAAAGTCATTGGTAGCATAGATGACACTCCAAACTCTCTAGTAATGAGCAGCATTTAGAGAGCATCCCAGCAGGCCAAGGGACAGGAAAACAGATAAAGCTTGAGCTCTGGGAATGCAGAACCGCATCTACTTCATATAGGCTCTGTGATAGTCACGTGAATTCACATGTAAAGAACTTTGAATAGCACACCACTGTTGGCAGAGGCTGCTCATTCGTTCCCAGCTGCCCCAGACTCAAAATAACCACACAGAAACTATATTAAGTGCAATACTGTTTGGCCAATAGCTTAAGTATATTTCTGGCTAACTCATATCTTAAATTAACCCATTTCCATTATTTTATATTCTACCATGAGGTTTGTGGTTTACCAGCAAGATTCTGGCCCATCTGTCTCCTGCAGCGGCTACATGGTATCCCATTGACCCTGCCTTCCTTCTCCCAGCATTCGTTTTAGTTTTCCTGCCTAGCTCTATTCTGCTAAACAACTGACCGAAATGGCTTTATTCATTAACTAATAAAAGCAACACATAAACAGAAGGACTTCCCACACCACACTGCACTGCTAGCTCCCATTGTAATGTCTGACCCTATGTAGTAGGGCTACTTCACTGCTTTGAGCTGCCCTGGAGTGTGAGGTAGGAAGGTGATCAGCACTTCAACAATGGACTAGAACCTTGGCAGTTCTTGGTGCTCAGACGTGCACACATAAACCTAAGAAATGGTGTGCCAAAACAAAAACAGACAAACAAACAAACAGCAGCAGCAACAACAAAAAGCAACTATGGAGCCTACCTCCAGATCCCTTAAAGATTTCCAGATCTGTGCCCATTAGCAGTGAGCTGATTTCAGTCCTTGCCCTGTGAGCAGGCAAGACCATTTTAAACATGTATCGATATTACCTAGCCATGTTTGGCTCCAGCTTTTGGGCTTATTCCTTATGTATTTCCCCTCTCCAAAATTCATTCACTATCTCGATTCCTTATGCAGCAAATTCTATTATGAGGATTTCTTGCCTGATGGAGTTGTCCTCCTATATTACCATCAGGGTTTCTGTGTGGCACAAACAGACTTCAGCCATTATATGGCAATAAGCCCTACACTGAGTTCCTAGTTGGCACGAGGAAGCAGCTAGTGTCTGCTTTCACCCCACCTGTGCTTGGTACTCAGGAAGAGAGAACTGGTCTATATGTGGGCAGTTACAAGGTTCTTCCTTCTTGCTTAAAAAAAATGAAACAAAGTTAAAGAAGTATTCAACCACTTTGCTGTTTTGTTTTTTATCTTAGCAGGAAAATCTACTTCTTTGAAGCTTTGGGAAAGGTATCGTTTCACAGAAAAAGCAAAGAAGTGAAGACAGCAACTAACGGGAAAGTTCTGTCAGGGCCAGTGTCGGGCATGGACTGGGCCCTTCATGAAGGCAGGGATGAGGACCCAGCATGCTCAGAGCTGTAGAATGTTCTATCATTGCTCAATATGTCCTCATTTTTTCTAGCACTTGAGCTAACGTGAAGCAGCTGATGAATTTTCAATCTTTGCAATGTTGGGGAATCAGATGACAACTTGAGCATCAACTTATGTCAGGTACCCAAAATGCTGGATCTAGTGCCATAATTTATTGTAAACACACAACTAAATTTGTAAGAACAAAAATAAATCTATCTCTGTGTCTGTCTCTGCGTGTTAACTTGAGCCTATGAGACCTCAAAGCCCAACCCCCACAGTGGTTCCTCCAGCAAGGCCACACCTCCTCCAACAAGGCCACACCTCCTAATAGTGCCATTCCCTATGAGCCAAGCATTCAAACACAAGAGTCTATGGGGGCCATATTTATTCAAACCATCACAGCCATGATTATTCAGAGTCATGCTTCCAAGCATAAATTGTCCTCCTGACTATATACGGGAAACTCATGTGACCTTGCCCTTATGACTGTATACAACTTGAATTCAAGTGACTTTTGCTCACATGACCTTGCTTAACCTTCAGAATTCCCACAGAATATAAATTGTCTGCCACCTGAATAAAATTGGCTACTTCATGAGACTTTAGACTGCCTCATTTTTAGGCCCCACTCTCCCAGGTTTGTGTCACCAGATAGAATGGCAACAGTAAGTAAAGAGAAATGACTCAAAAGTAGAGTAGGTCAAGGATTTGGCTTCAAAACCTACCCCTCTTTTTCTTTATGGACTCTAAAGTTACAGAGAGAAAAGTACTGAGAACCATAACTAGAGCTGGGGAGGCAGGCAGGGGAATGGCCGGTAGGTGAAACTGTAAGGGTAGAATTGGGGAAGATCTATTTATATGGGGTGGGGTTTACACTGGAGTTAACAACAGTGTGAAAGTATATGCAACATTTTAAGTGTCTTGTCCATCTTAAGAGTCACGGAGCCAGGCAATGGTGCTGCACGCCTTTAATCCCAGTACTTGGGAGGCAGAAACAGGTGGATCTCTGTGAGTTAGAGAACAGCCTGGTCTATAGAGTGAGTTTCAGGACAGCCAGGCTATACAGAGAAACCCTGTCTTGAAAACAAAACAAAACAAAACAACAGAAGAGTCGTAAGACCAGCTAAAGAAACATTATCAACCAAGAAAAGTGTTGGGGCTTGTCGGATGAATATGAATTACTTTTAATGATAAGAATTTGGAAGAGAATGTTAGGAGCATTGTTGAAACATGCAACAATCCTGAATTACAGGCTGGTGACTCACGCTGCTCTTATTGCACCAGGGTGTGACACCCATTCACATCTCAGTACATATGGCCTATTGTCTCACGGGGATGAGGTGTTTATGGAATCAGCCTCACTCATGTCTATGACCCCTTTTGCAAGCATTACGCAAAGGCCGTCGATTTGCCTCAAACTGTCTTTTCACGCACATTCTCCAGCTCTCTCGAGACTTCAGAATATCGCTCTATCATTGTCTCACACTGCATCTGCAATCTGTCATGCAAGACACTCACATCCTTAGCAGCCTCAGCTTACCTTTGGAAGGATTTAGGAAGGGCATTAGTCGGCCTGGAGGGATGGCTCAGCCATTAAAGGCTAGGCTCACAACCAAAAATATAGGAAGGGCATTAGTTACTCTTCTCACTGTTGTGACGAAACCCCTTACAGAAGCAGTTAGAGGGAGGAAGGTGTGCTGTGGCTCAGATAGTTGAATCCTGGCGTAAGCTTGGGTGCAGCTGGTTACATTGTGTCTATCTTGGGGGCAGCTGGTTACATTGTGTCTATCTTGGGGGCAGCTGGTTACATTGTGTCTATCTTGGGGGCAGCTGGTTACATTGCGTCTATCTTGGGGGCAGCTGGTTACATTGTGTCTATCTTGGGGCAGCTGGTTACATTGTGTCTATCTTGGGGCAGCTGGTTACATTGTGTCTATCTTGGGTGCAGCTGGTTACATTGTGTCTATCTTGGGGGCAGCTGGTTACATTGTGTCTATCATCTTGGGGCAGCTGGTTACATTGTGTCTATCATCTTGGGGGCAGCTGGTTACATTGTGTCTACAGCCAGTGTATTAGTTACTTTTATTGCCTGGACAAACACGGTGGCCAGAGACACTCACAAACGAAAGCATTAATTGGGCTGAACAGTTTCAGAGGGTTAGAGTTCATGATAGAGGGGCAGAAGCCTGGCGGCAGGAAAAGCCCAGAGCTCACATCTCCATAAGCAGGATGCAAACAAAAAGCACAAAACAAAAGCACACTCGAAGTGATGGAGTCTTTTGAAACTGCAAATCCCATCCCCAGTGATACTTCCTCCAACAAAGCCACTCATCCTAATCCTTTTCAAATAGTTCCATCAACTGAGACAAAACATTTAAAGCAGTGAGCCAGTGGGGCCATTTTCCTTCAAACCATCACAGCCAGGAAGCAGAGAGATATGAACTGTGATGGTCAGCTCACTTTCTCCTCTTTATTATTGCTATGCAGTCTAGGACTCCAGCCATCAGGATGGTTGTAGTAAAAAGGGAAGCGGGTTGCATCCAGTTGCCCAGCTAGCTTAACCCCCGAAATAACCACACAGTAATTGTATTAATTAAATTACTGCTTGGCCCATAAGTTCTAGCTTCTTATTGGCTAACTCTCACATCTTGATTAACCCATTTCTATTAAACCTGTGTGACGCCACATGACTGTGGCTTACCGGCAAGATTCTAACCTATGTCCATCTCAGGCTGGAGATTCATGGTGTCTGCCACATTTCCCTTCTTCCCAGCATTCTGTTCTGTCTACTCTGTCTACTTAAGGACTGCCCTATCAAAAGACCAAGGCAGTCTCTTTATTCAACCAATGAAAGCAACACACAAACAGAAGAACCTCCTACACCAGGTGGTCTGCCCACATTTAGGGTAGGTCTTCTGACTTGAATTAACCTAGTCTAGAAACTCCTTCACAGAAATGCCCAGAAGCTTGTGTCTCAGGTGATTCTAGATCCTGTCAAGTTAGTGAGATCAGACATCAGAGAAAGAACTTCTTTTTTCTTCTGGCTGTAGTTTGGCCTCTTGGACTTGGAGCATTATCCCTCTTTGCTATGGAGACCTTATTGTCTCTAGAAAAATCTGTCATCTGAATTGATTTTTGGGTACTGGTATGCTTTGTGTGATCTTACCATGGGATAGTTGGTTGGTCTTGCTAACTCAATTTTACTTAGAATATCCCAGGAGACACAGCTCCAGGCATGCCTGTGAGGGTGTCTCCGGAGGACTGAGGAGGAGGGAAGACCAGTCTCGAAGTGAGCACCTTCCAACAGGGACCAGCTATGAAGAGGAGTGAGGCACATGGACCTGCCTACCTCCACTTCTTGCACAAGTGTTTCCAATACCTCTGCTGAGTTCTCTGATATTAGACCCCAGTTTTCACATATGGACTCCAGGTTCTAAGCACCATATTGTGACTGGTGAGACGCACAGCTTCTGGGCTGAACAGCTAGTGGTTTCTTAGTATCTGCAGCATGCACTCAGGCACTGCTAACATACTCAGCTTCTATCATTTAATCCAATCTAGTACACACCCTTTTATAATATTCATACAGTCCATCTCTTCTGATCCTCTGGAGAACTCTGCCTAACACACACTCAAACTGCTGATAGGATTATTGAATCCTATCAATAATGGGATCGATGACAAAACTATCATGAAGACAGATCTAAGGGGAGTAACTTCATGTGTCAGGTAAAGGTATAGTTAATGGCATCTCTATCTGTGTGTAGAAAATTATGTTGCCTAGCCAGGTTGTGTGTCAATTTGTATGAAATTATGAATTATATATAATATTTTATAATTATATTACGTTTATTTTGTAATTAAGTACATTAATAGTTACATATGATTCCATATAATATGGAGTTAGAGGAACTTCCTGAAACTGAAGACTGAAGATGTGTCTGTGATATTAATATTTTGCATCATTTATTCAAATCCAAGGAGGTTCTAGCCATAGGCCTAGTTCTTCTCTGAGTAAGTGAGCTATGTTTTTAAGGAGCAGACAGGAGTTCCTTTGAGTCCTGATTGACATCTGTCAGAGCCCTAGTCCTGGAAGTTTGAGTTAAAGCAACAGGAGGGACCCACAGTTAGGCTGTCTTCTAGAAATGGTCCTTGCTGTGAAACTCAGAGTCATCTATGTCATGTTAGAGTTATAAACACGAGTAAGGTTCCACAGAGAAAGATGTGCTCAGGTAGAAGTTCAGCAGTCCCGGGAGACTCGGCTGGAAGCAGGAGACTTTTAGTGCCTTTGGGAGGAGCTCTGAAACCAGGGAGAGGGCAGTGGATCCTGGTGGTGGGGACACTGCCGTGGCTTCTGGAAGACCAACTGAGGTGGGACGAGAGACTTTCCTGTCACCCTGCTTTACTGAGCTCAGAGTCTCAGCACCCAACCCCAGAGTTCCTCCTCGCTGAATCCTCGTCTCCAGCAGGTAGGGGTACATAAAGGATCGAATCCACACTCTGGGAAAGAGAGAAAAACTTAAGTTGTTCTTGGCCCAGAGCAGCGTTTCTCAAGAGGAGCTCTCTACGTGGCTCTCTACCACAAAGCACAATTGTTTTGAATGACAACATTTCTATAGGCTGCATTCAAGTCAGGCGTAGTAGCTCATGCCTGTAATCCCAACACACAGAAAGCTGAGACAGGAGGGCAGCCTGGGACACAAAGCAAGACTTGGGTTTTTGAAAAAAAAGCAATAATGAGAATTTAAAAGTAAATAAATAAAAGGTTGCTCATGTAATCTCTTCTCATTTCTCATCTGACTGTGGCCATTCAGAAGGGGCAGAGCAGGGGCACAGTCTCTTCTCTGGCCTGGAAAGGGGTAGCGTCCTGGTTTTCTGCATCCCCCTCTACTCTCTGAAAACCCTTTACTCATCAGAGTGTCAGAGATGAGAGAGAAAGCAAAGAATTCTACGTTCAGTCTGTTGTACCACAGTGGAGGAGCCTTTGGTGAGAAGCTGGGTGGTTCTGGGTGTGGGGGCTTACTCTGTGGTACACAAACCCAGCCTGGGGGCTGTCTACGGGGACATGAGAATGTCAAGGCATGCCTTCAGTGTTCTGGTCATCAGAGTTACGTCATCCAGCTAGACTCCAAGTTTCTGCCTCCCTGCCCCAGAATGACCCCAAGGCCCCTCTTCCAGAAGAAACTCAGATCTTCCCATTTTCTCACCCATGACTTCTCCCACACACTAGAGGTCAGAAGTGTCTTATTACAAAGATGACTTTATAATCTAGTGGGCTACCACCCTGCAGAGACTCCCGCTGAGATCACCCTCTCAGAAGTCTGTACACTAACCCACAGAGTCTCAGAAAACAGAAAGTCAGGGTCTTCCTTGGGATGCTGGATCTTAGCTGTCGACAGTATGCCCAGGACAGCAGCATTTATCCTAAGTGATAACTTTTTAAAAGAGGTCTTGGGTCTCTTAACACGTGCATCTTCCACCCAGCCCAGAAGGTACTGGAGTTAGGTAGACATCCCTTTCCTGGAAACTTGTCTGTCAGTTCTCAAAGAAAGAGAAGGAAATGCTGGGTTACACCATCAGCGAAGTCAGAATAGTGACCAGCAGAAACAGATTCCTACGCCACGTGGCCCAACTGACTGTAGTTAGAACAAAAAAAAACATAAACACAGCTAAGGATGTAGCTCTGTCTGTGGAGGGCTGGCTTAGTACACATGAACTCCTCAGCACCAGATTTGCAAGCCAATGCTTACTCTAGAGGTGGAGAAGATTAAGAACTGAAAAAAACAAAACAAACAAACAAAAAGAAAAAAACAAAAATGAGATCGGTACCATGGCCTGTTCCCCCACAGTCAGTACCACAGCCTGACCCCACCTTTACTGCTATCCTGCTCTGACTCCACCCTCATCTCAGCAGGACTGGGGCTGTAAATCTCCCAAGTGTTTGGGGCTGGACAGATGAAGCAGCAATTAAGGGCATATTCTGCTCTTCTAGGGGACCAGAGTGCAGTTCCTAGCATCCACACGGGGAAGCTCATAGCTTCCTGTAACTTCAGGTCCGTCCAGGGAGTCCAACACCCTCTTCTGGCATGCAAGAACACTCACAAACATGTGGCACACATTCACACAAACAAATACACATACACGTAAGTGAACAGAGGTGAGGGCACGGAGCTGTCTGCGCAGAAGCTGTACGCAGAACACGCAGCAGCGTAGATGCTGTACGGAGAACATGCAGAAGCATAGAAGCTGTACGTAGAACACGCAGCAGCGGTAGATGCCCCATGGAAGGGGAAGCGGGAATTTCTTAGCATGTGATTTTGTAGATCACAGACAAAAGAGAAACAGAGATTAAAAGTTTGAAATGGTGTAAAAAGCAAAGCAGGGAACATGTTCTTAAAAGGTGTCTGACAAGGGAGGGCAGGCATAAAGATTTATGTGATAAACGCTATCCAGTGGGGTCAGGAGGAGGCTAATCCAGCTTAAACCTCCGGCAGAATGTACTATGACAAGCTTCTGTTTAGCTGGGAACTGTTCCTTGGAGGAATAAAACCTTCTCTTCAGGCTTTGAGGGACTTTAGTGGAAGCCTGTCCCCAGCAGAAACAAACAGAAACCTTATGGCCCCGCTTCACTGTCAGAATGGTTGATTTGGAAACACCTAGGAGACAAACCTCTAGGCGTGTCTACAGGCTCTTCCAGAGAGGTTTAGCAGAGGAGACACAGCCCGAATGTGGGCACACCAACGAGCTGAGGTCGCAGAATGAATCCAAAGAAGAGAGCCTGCTGGTTGCCAGTGTCCTGAAAGACCCCGAGTGTCGGGAGACTCCCACTCACGTCTTGGGATAACATGACCCCCCCCCCCCCAGGAACTCACGAGAGACCGTCCTTGCTGCAATCACACGAGGTTTATTTGACAGGTACCAGTGCACTGGGGCCGAGACTAATAACCCACGCAGGGGAGGACTCGACCCCAAGTGACTGGGAGAAGGGGTTTTTAAGGGAAGAAACCACAGCCCAGTGATTCGAAGGGGGTAGGGAGGGCATCATAGAAAATTCCGAAAATACCAGTGATGATCACAAGGGGGGCAACTCCCTGTTTCTCAAGATTATACCCAAGATTACAATCTAACTTTATCTTCAGCTAGTTCCTGAAACTGAACCGGCTAATCCTAGATTTCTGATTCTCTCTCCCTGCTTAGATTTTTGGCTCTATTTTTTTTTCCTGCAAGGGGGGTCTGGATTTATCCAGGTCTTTCAGTTCCTTTCTCTCTGCTTCCTGGTCTGCCGAGATGTGAGCAGTTCCAGCCACACACTCCCACTGCCACACAAACTCAGCTGGGCTTTCTCTGCAGTGATGGGCTCCAGCCTCTCAGACCATGAACCAGAGCAGATTTGTTTGGGATGTCTAGTCACAGACACGGGGATGGAGGCAGGTTTCTGTGGTGAACGTCCATCAGGTGGTCCTATCTGACTGTGCTGAAGGTCAGAAATGAACCTCATCCCACTCCCGACACCTCTTACAGAGTGGTCCAACTTTTTGGTTCTCCCAGCCACTAGCATCAGGTTTGTCTTTGCCAAGAGCAAAGCAAAAAGAGGACCAGAAGCTGCCTGTGGCCACACAGCTCTGTGGTGTTTGTTCAGCTCTGAGGAGTTACATGTCCCTTATCTGACACCCGTTTACCTCAAACTTCCCTGCTTATACTTTGTGTTGCTCCTTAGAGATGTCCAAGATGGAATCAGTCCAGTCAACGGATGTTTACTGAATGGATGAACAACACCAGAGTGGAATGCAAGCCTAAAAGAGGCACTCAGTTCCTTGAAAATTCAAAGGAAAGGAAACAGAAATGTTCAAAGGAAGAAAATGGGGAGATGTGGTTAATTGTCCACGATGTCTCAGAACACTGTTTTAGAACATCACAATGAGCAAACGCAGGAGAATCCCTTGGAACTGTGGTGTCTAATGCTGTGACTCACTCCCAGTCTAGAGGCTGAGGCTGCACACAGGGCTCTGTTGACAGGCAGTGTGCGGAGGTGCCAGGCTGAGCATTGAGGAAGAGGGCAGGGCCTGACAAAAGGCTTTTGGGAAAGGAAGCCACAGGGGGAAACTGGATCCTAAGGACACAGGGAGCCTCACCAAAGAACACTGTCTCAGAGATGACGAACAACTCATGATACTAAAGGGAGGTCTGAGGGGCAGGGACGGGGAGCCGCTCAGTTGGAAAATGCCTGTCAAGCACTCGTAAGAACCTGAATTCAATCTCCAGCACCCACATTAAACAAAGAAAGCAAGAACTGATATGGCGGTGCACACTTGTAATCCCAGCATTGAGGAGGCATGGATTGAGAGAGCATGGATTTGGCCAGCATTAACTAAATCAATGAGTCTGTCTCCAATATTAAGGCAGACGACGTTTCTGAGGTCTCCTACGGAGCAACACTCCAGGATAATTTCTGCCCTACACACACACACACACACACACACACACACACACACACACGTGTGAGCTAAGGAGGAAAGAGGTGAATATAAGCTCCCCTCTGCTTCTAGAGTTTTGCATACTCCAGTTGCATGGGAGGGAAGGGTGGGTACGCTATGAACAAAGCTGCTGTCAAATGCTTGCATTTAAGTTGTTATCTGTACGGTGTTTTAGCACCGCTATGCATTGTTCTTCTGTGGTGTTGACAATCATAAGGATTTTTCCTCTTATTGTAGAAGACACAAGAAGTGACGGACATCCATGTTATAACTGCCTATGCCAAGACCCCATGATTCTTGCCCTCGAAGTCCTTGAATGGAGTCTTATTGTCCTCGAGATGAACTTAAAGCTTGTGGGAGCCAAGATCCCTTCATGGCTCCTCCTTCTGCAACAGTTCAGCTCCTAACCTTCCTGCGGTAATTCTGAAAGTGCTCTTCAATGACCAACAGCCCAGCTTAGGGAGTTGGGGGCCTGGAAGAAGAATGACGGAGGGCTGGGTGTCTCCATCCTGAGAGTGAGAGCTGATTCAGTTACACTGACTGGCTGGCATTAGCTCCTCCTGAGCTGAGACCTGCGTGGCCATGAACACGGGCTCTTCACAGACACGGGTGCACATGGTGATATCTTTCCTGTTCCAACACGGAAGCCCCATGATCAAAGCTTCTTGAATTGCTCGGATTCCCTGTTGAGCAGACAGTGAAGGAATGCTGTTAAAACTCTTAACGTCTGTTTGGACATTGTCAAAGCATGGCCACCACACCATTCCAGACACGGGTTTTCTGAAAGTCACCCTTGGCTTAGATGTGAGGCTTCCAAGGAAAAGCACGAGTTGGAAAAGAGACCACGTCAAGTGGACACGGTAGCAGCTTTTAAAAGGTGCGGCTTCTGAAGAACGGGGTTGGCTTTGCTCTTTAGACGTTGGACAGCTTTGGTCGAAGACCGGAAACGGGACGTGAAAGTGTGTCACGCGTGAGTGTTGGCATGCCAGGCCGGTGATGAAAACACATGCAGACCTGCTTCTTTGGACTTTACCATGGCAGGCTTTACCTTCCTTACCCCACATGCTCGGTTCTGAAGAGGGTTTTTCTTTCAAGATTTCTGTCTCAATGTCATCCCAGGAGACTTCAGAATGTTAGTCATGATGACCCATGATGATTGTCACTGTGGTGGGATCTGGAATCACCTGGGAAACACAGCTTTGGGCTGTACTTTCCAGTGGGTGACTTTACCCTCCAGAGGTTGGGGACAGCAGTGTTGCCTGCCTACCCCTCTTTCTGGGCAGGCGTATTGGTCACTGTTATGGTTTTGGTCCCTGGTTCCTTTAAGAGACAAGCCACGCCCACTCCCTCCCCATCCGCTGAGGCAGGCTGATCTTCAGCTTCCGGCCTGAGCTCGTTTTCTTTCCCATCTTCCTCCCGGAGAGGCAGCTTCGCTTCTGCCTTTCTCCCCACTTCTCTGCTTCCCCCCCTCTCCTCTTCTCTCTCTCTCTCTCTCTCTCTCTCTCTCTCTCTCTCTCTCTCTCTCTCTCTCTCTCTCTCTCTCTTTTCTTGGTTTTTCGAGACAGGGTTTCTCTGTAGCTTTGGAGCCTGTCCTGGAACTTGCTCTGTAGGCCAGGCTGGTCTCGAACTCATAGAGATCCGCCTGCCTCTGCCTCCCAAGTGGCTGTGATTAAAGGTGTGCACCACCACTGCCCGGCTTTGTCTTCTTTTGTCTTCTCTTTTCTACATAAACATCTATCCTTTTAGGTCTTCTCGGGCTCAGGTTACAATAAACCTATCTAGAAGACAGGAAACAGTTGTTATCCCTACAATTCTAAATGAGTAGTTTGTTTCATAATCTAATTTTTATATTTGCCTTTATCATTTCCTTACAACACAGCTGAATGGAACATGCACGGACTTGGATTCAGGTCGTGAATCTCCCGCTCATCTTGGCATGGTGAGTTCGATTGAGCCTATTCCTCTCCAGGCACACACCTGAGCTCTGACCAAACACACAGATTCCACACTGGAGAGAATTATAGAAGATTCTCCTCTTACTAATATATAATTATCTGTGTCGTTTGGGATACAGTGGTTTTATTACTTGTTAGCAAGTGCTTTTCAGGCAATGTGGCACATCGAAATCACTGGGGCATTAAAAAAAAATCCAAATCCAAATGTCTGTGCCTCAGTGATTTTCATTCCATTCATTAGTCTGGGGAGGGATGGGTTCCATATCGGTGAACCTCGCTGGTGACTCAATGGGCAGCCTGTGTTAAATCCCCTGGATCTCAAATAAGTGAGTATAAGCGATCACCATCTCAAGGAAGGAAAAGAGTTTCAGTGCTGCAGCCTCCAGGAGGAAGGTGCCAATGTGTGTGCTTCAGAAAGAATCAGTTCATTCATCCACCCCCACCGCTCAGGCTCACCCTGCCGGAGAAAAGAAAGCACTGTAGGGCTCTCCCTCTCCCCTGGCCTCTGCTCCGGTGATGGCACAGAGAGTGGTTCCCTGGGTTCTGTGACAATTAATATACATCGTAGTATCGTAGTTCTTAATGCTAGCAAGACTTATTTTATTTAACTGTTTTGGTTTTGAGGCTGTCTTTTGAGATAGTGTCTCTCTATGTAGCCCAGCCTGGCTTGAAGCTAATGGTATATAGTCCAGGCTGACCTCAAACTCATAGAATACTCCTGCTTCAGCCTCCCAAGTGCTGAGATTATTGGCATGGTTCGAAAATAAAAAAAAAAAACAATGTTGTTTAGGATTCATTACCCAGACACACTTCAATATAACTGTCTAAAAATTTTGATGTAAAAAAATGATAGCAATAAAATTTTTTTAAAATAAGTCAAAATAATTATGACATGTCAATGAAGAGCTCCACCAAGCAGAACCTGTTAAAATGTTGGTACTTCTCTTCAACGCATCAAAGGGAAAGGAAGTTACATAGGTCTTAGTCTACTATGCAGACTAAGGAAATCTAAAGCTACCGTGGGATAGACATTAGGAGTTGTCTTTTGCTTACTGTCCACCCCAAACTCCTATAAATCCCACAGCAATTTGTTGCTAGTATTGAGGGGTCTGTGATTGAGTTGTTCTGTGCATTAAAGGTAACCTTATAATGAACAGCAGAACAAACATTGGCCATGCTGACAGCGTCTGATCAGGGGCAAGGCCACCAGGGGAGAAAATGGATCCCCTCCTTTTTACAGCTTGTCCAGAGGCCTGGATGCTAGGAGAGTTGATACATTGTGTCAAACGCAAGTGCATGATTATTTTTATTATTACTACTAATAAATTTGTCCACTGGGCCAGAGGAGACTGTGGAAACAACCAAAAATAAGCACTTAGAGGAATTACTGCAGTGTTTGGAAATGTTTTTAAAACATGTTCAATAGGGCATTTGTTCCAGAACATACACACACATTCACTCACTCAAGGGCACACGGTGAAACAGCGTAGGTCGCACACCAAGTGAACCCATCAGGTAGCGTTAAAACACTCACTTTGCTACTAACCGTGCTAGACACGGTAGGAAACGGGTTATTCTATTTGGCCCTCACCACAACCTAAACCGCTGGCCCTGTTTCACAGACGGGGAAACTGAGGTTGGGAGGCCTTAGGTTGCTGATACACAAGATGTGGTCCAGAAGTCACAGCGCATCACCTGAAACCCTATAGAGAAAGTGGGGTGATGGGCTTAGTCCTCCTCTGTAGGCGGTGATGACGTCATTATGCTGCCCAGGTCAGAACTGAACTCAGACACTGGACATGTCAGCCAGGATCTGACATATGTGCCCTAGGAAGCCCACGGCAACATTACTATTTATGAGTGATCTGAATAGACAGGACTGGGGTCCAGGAGGTGGCTTAGTCAGTAAAGTACTTGCCTTGCAAGCGTGAGGACTTGAACTCAATTCCCGACACCCTCATAAAGCCAGCATGGTAGGTAGCATGTGCTTGCGATCCCACTGATAAAGACATGAGATCCCTGGAGCTTGCTGGTCAGCCAGGCTCGCCTGATTGGTATGCTCCAGGATCTGGTGACAGGTTTTGTCCTTTTTAGAAAAGCAAGGTGGGTGGCTCCTGTTGACCAATAGCCAAGGCTGACTTACGACTTCCACACACGTACGTTCTCTCTCTCTCTCTCTCTCTCTCTCTCTCTCTCTCTCTCTCTCTCTCTCTCTCTATCTCCGTGTGTGTGTATATAGGTGTGCACACACATACACTCTTCACATAGGCACATACACATGTTATATTCATGTTGTGATGAGTCGAGCAGCGAGTGGGCCTGCTTTTTGTATCATCCGGCTCCCATAGCTTAGCCCTGGAAATAACACACACACACACACACACACACACACACACACACACACACACACACACAGAGAGAGAGAGAGAGAGAGAGAGAGAGAGAGAGAGAGAGAGAGAGGACTGAAAATGGTCTCTGTGCACACACGCGTGGACCAGCTCAGGGTGGGGGCACAGTGGCAGCGGAGAGGACCGCCTCTGCTTTTGTGGCCCTTTTCTCTGACTCTAAGGATGAGTGATCCCTGTTGGTCTTCACCTTTTCCTATTCATGACTTTCTCTATGTCCAGGAACACTACCAGCTCCCACTCCTCCCCCCAAAAAACTTCCTGTGTCTGCATCCAGACAAGCCATAAAAAAGGAGGGGACCCTTTTTCTCCCCTGGTGGCCTTGCCCCTGATCAGATGCTTTCAGCATGGTAAATGTTTGTTCTGCTGTTCATTATAGGGTTACCTTTAATGCACAGAACAACTCAGTCACAGACCCCTCAATACCAGCAACTAAAGGCTATTAGAGCTTGTGCAGCCTGCAGGAGGCAATGCACACCAGTCCTGGTCCCCCAGGGCACATCTCTGGGAAGTCATCAAAATCCAACCACACAGCTCGTGGCCCCTTAACCCCTCACCTGGTTCTTCCCTCCTGTTTCACCTTCCTTTGCTGAGTCTCTTTCTGTAGAATAGTTCGTCAATATTGCTATGTACCACCTATAATGTTACAGATCTTCTAAAGTACTGGCCACTCCAAATGTGTGACTCATTTACCCCTTTAGTTCTTTATGCAAATTCTCATAGTCTGCCCGCCAAACCATCAGAAACACCTAGACATGTCCCAGCCACCCTGACAGAAGCAAATTAGCTTACTTTGTGAGACAGGGTCTCACGTAACCTAGGGTGGCCTCGAACCCACTGTGAAGCCAAAGATGGTTTTGAACTTCTGATCCTCCTGCCTCTACCTCCCAAGTGTTGTGAGTACAGGTGTGTGTCGCCACATCTGATTAGGAAAAAGAATTCGAAAAGGACCACTATGATTAACACTTAGCCAGGAGTCTCTCCCACGCTTGTCTTTTTAGAACCACAGCGAGAGGGAATGTGTTTCCAGTTCTCCCCACTACACACTGGCCATCCATGGTGTCTGGGGTGCACAGCCAGAAGCTGTGTCTTCTGAGACTCTTTACTCAGGGGTTCAAATGTCCTCAAGGTCTCAGCCGACTTTCCTGGCTCATGGATGATATGGCCAGATGGACCTTAGGAACACCACCCACCCTTCAGCAAAGGCTGACTCTACAGAAGCCCAGATGCCCAAGAAACCTTTACCAGAGAGAGAGGACTCTTCACAGTGACTTTCACCTCCTGCCGCCCAATCAGAGTTCAAAAGCCCAGAAGAATATGATTATTGTCACTTTGGCCTCATTTCTTTCTGTTATAAGGAATAAATTATCAATGACAAAGTGAAGTTAATATGGCCCTTACTATGAGATGAGCAGCTGTTAGGTCAGGAACTGCCCTGAGCCAGGTTTCTCTGATGCTCAGAGCTAAGAAATCATATTGGTAAGTGGGGCTAAAATCACACCTGTTGGCTTGCTCTCCTGCCTGTCGTTTGGCAAATGTGGACACCAGTCTAGGTGTCAAGGGAGTTCTATCCTCTTGAGATGTACGCTCTTCTCAAACCCAGAAAGCGTCCACAACTCTGGGGCTCTAGGTCTCAATAACCTATAATGTTCTCTGGAACATTTGGGTTCAGCTAACCAACATGTCAGTCACTGACTGGTGTGAAATAAGTCCTAACGAAACGTTCAGCTGGGTCCCCACCATGGGCAGCGAGTTCAATTGGTGTTTAAACATCCTACCTACTAGTCATCAAGTGACTGTCAGAAAATGGAAAACGGTGTGGGTGGATGAACAGTGTTGACAGAGAATATTGCAGTCACAGCTAGCGGGTGGCCATGCCAGCAAGGGCCACCATCCTTAGATCTTGGGAATGAGACATACCTGGGACTCCATTCCCGACCAGAGCCGTCTCCACTGGAACCTATTCCCCTAGAGTCTGTGTGGAGGCTTCCCACAGTCCCTATCCCTGGGAGACAGCCCAAGGCCACCACTGGGAGCCCCAGATAACACGGAGTCTGGGGAGTCCTGGCTCCCTCACCATTCCCAGGGTGAGTCACGCTTGTGTGGATAGAACTTGATGTTTCAGGAAACTCCTCGTGAGGCTGAATAACAAATTCCTAAATGAAAGCCTGGCAGGGTCAGAGGCACTGAAACTTGAGGACTGGGGAGCCTTCAACATAGAATTCCAGTCTTGCCTGGGCTTTAAGGGAGTCGGGGCTGCAGAAGGGCTCCAGGGTATCATTTGCCGCTTTGGCTTTGGAGTATGTGGCCAACGACTGCTTACAGCAAGTGGTCTCTTTCCCATTTCCACCTTGTCATCACAGCCGTGACTGCCTCTCTCCCCAAAACCATCAGACGATTTGAATCTCCAGGCACCTCTGTTTCTGATGTCTACTTTTGAAGTGTGAGCTAATTCCCTCCTGGTATTTCTGGATGTTTCTCTAAGACTCCTGCTTTGCTCCTTATTACCAAATACTTTTTCTGGGAGTTTTATTTACCAGGCTTTGGTTAAGGGCCCCCAGACTCCTGTCAATCAGCTAGGTTGGCCTCCAGTGTGGCCCATTCTTTCATCATCAGAGCCCTGTTTGGAGCTGGTTTTGCTGTTCCTGTTCACTAAATGTTCTCTTCACGTCCCCACCACCCAAACACTTCTCTCTCCACCTTCACCCAGAAACACCCTTGGTGATGTTGACTTAGAGTAAGTTACCTTTTTCACAGAGCTTGGGAAACGCTCAAGGAAAAACTTAGTCACTGGCGGAGGCTTCTTTAAACTCTATCACCCGCTCAGTTTCCAGGTAATTACTGCTAACTAAGATGCGTGTGGCCTGAGAGCTTGCTCGGGTTACCTCATCAGAGCAGGCCAAGACCGTTCCCAGGGTATTAGAATTTCCAAGCGGGCGAGGGGTTGCTGTTGCTGTGACGAAACGCTGCTGCCAGCAAAGCAACCTGGAGAAGAAAGGGTTGATTTCACTCACAGTTCCACGAAACAGTTCATCATGAAAAGCGGTGGGTGCAGGAACTCATGCAGGGCAGAAACCTGCAGCAGGAGCTGATGCCAAGGCCATGGATGGGCGCTGTCTTACTCCCAGCGGCTTACTGGGTCTGCTATCTTCCTGGAACCTAAGACCACTGCCAGCCCACCAGTGGCCCCACCCACAATGCGCGGAGCTCTTACCTGCTGCCAGATCTTTTCTCAATTGAAGCTCGCTCTTCTCCGATGACTCTAGCTTGTATCAAGTTGACATAGAGTTAGCCAGCACAACAGGTTTGTGAGTAAAAATCATCTTAGTTCAAGCATATCCTGCTATCTTCTGCATTTTCAGAATACAATAGTTTTTAAAAATTTTTTGGATCGTTTGTTTTAGCAGGAAATAGAATTTTTGATTGATAGCCTTCTATGTCAGCATATGGCCTATTGACCTTGGGGGTTTTAATGAGAAATAATCATGGCCTTTATCAGGTCGAGAGTGACTTTTTTTGGTTAAAGGGTCCCTCTGCCTTGACATAGGCAGTCTGGCATTGAACCATCTAGGTATAAAGCTCATTTAGTTTATTCGGTTTAGAGTGTGTGTAGATTAACAATTGGGTGTGTAGATTAACAATTCTTAAGAAGTAGGAGGATTTTCCAACTAGTCCTTTATGAGTGGTTCTCAACCTGTGGGTCATGACCCTTTAGGCAAACCTCTATAGCCAAAAATATTTACATTGCAATCCATAACAGTATCAAAATTACAGTTATGAAGTAGCAATGAAAATAATTTTATGGTTGGTGGTCCACCACAACATGAGGAACTGTATTAAAGGCTCATAGCATCTGGAAGGTTGAGAACCACTGCTTTAGATATTATTTTGTTCGTCCCTTACGATCTGGGACACGTATCATGTGTCTCTTGATACATGACTTTCCTGTGAATATCTTGGTGGTGTTTTATTCCACAGAGGTTCTGTTCACCTTCCTCCTTTATTTCCTCCCTCCCTCCCTCTCTCCCTCCCTCCCTCCCTCCCTCCCTCCCTCCCTCCCTCCCTCTCTCCTCCCTTCCCCCTCTTTATTTCGTTCTTTCTCTTTTTATTTCATCCCTCAGACTGGGAAATGTCAGTTGATCACTGGTCCCCTGACTCTTCCTTATCTTTGAAATCTAATTCTGAGGGTGTTTAGTGATTATTTAACTTCCTTTATCATTTTCAACTTCAGAATTTGAATTTGTTCTTTATGTTTTTATTTCTTCAGTGATATTTTCTAGGCAATGAATGGCGTGTGCATCCTTTCCTTCAGTTCCTCCACAAAGAACTATTTAAATTATCCCACGCAAAGCCTTTATATAGTACGTGTACAAACGGAGCTTTCTTTTGGTCACTTTCTCTTGATTGATTTGTGCATGATGATGTGTGTATGTGTGCGCGCGCGCCTCATTTTTTTGTTAGTTTTAAATATCTAGATATTTAAAATACCGGGAATTCTCAAAGTCATATCCTGCCGCCTCGGCGTGATTGTCAATACTATCGAGGAGCACTTGGTTGGTTTGGTAACTTTTTTGAAAGAGTTCTGGAAAGTGTATGTTTGTCACTTTCGGCAGTCAAAGGCTCTACTTGGTTTGCAGAATGGTCAGTTAGTAACAGGGCAGCTAGAAACTTTGTCTCTAGTTTTTTGGTAACTTTTGTAGGAATTTTAAGCAGGTTTCAACACTCAACAAGGCACTATGCAACTCTATTTTGGTCTGAACTTTCTGCTCCCACAGAACTTCATATGAGCCAGTGGTAAGGCTTCCGGGTCTTTTGACTTAGCATGCATACAGCCTTGGCCATGGCAAAGCCCTTTACATATGTGTGGCCTCCCGGGTCTGGATGAGGGTTTCAGAGCTGTGCTAAACTCCACAGACGCCTCATTCTCCAATTTTTATTCTTCAGCACTTTCTTTGACCTCTGTTTATTCTGACTTCCATCCACTTTTTAAGAGACAGGTCCCCTTAGACAACTGTATTTGTGTTTTTGTTTTCTTTTCTCCCCAGTCATCCTAGGAATGAAACTGCACATTCGCAATGAGTGAGCTCAGAGTTAGTTAATATAGAGGCAGCCTTGCAAGTGGGGTCTTCCAGGAAACCACTAGGGAGGAGAAATCAAAATTCTCTGGGAATGAGGTTTTGAAAACTCTCCAGTCCCATTCCTTCCCATCCAGTGGTCAGCAGATTGCTGGTTTTCACTGTGATTATGGGCTGTAAGGCTTCAAAGACCATGGCGTCAGGAAAGGGAAAGTTGGACAGTGACAAGCTAAAATGCTGCAAATCTCCTTGTCATTGCTGAGGTCCCATTATTTTTCTCGAATAAATGTTCTATATTTTATAGGCCACAGTTCTGAAAAGATCAATTCTGATTTTTTTTTTTTAATCAGCGTTATTATTTCTCCTAGGGAACAAAGCATTTTGGGATGTCCATCAGGTACACTAATGTAACTATATGATCTGAGTTTTAGGGAAAAAAAATGTGTCACCCAAGTTAACTATAAAATATAATGTTGGAAATGTGTAAGTGATAGCTGCATATTCTAATTTTATTCACTATTAAATACATAAGGACTTTCAGTCAATGATTCAAACAGTCATTTTCAGGACAGAAGTTAATGATGGACATGAAGATATAATAACATAATACATGGGATATATCCAGACTCCCTGAACAAGGTGGACAATGAGGGATGCTGAGAAGGCAAGGACAATGGCACTGGGTTTTGATTCTACTGCATGTACTGGCTTTGTGGGAGCCTAGCCTGTTTGGATGCTCATCTTCCTAGACCTGGATGGAGGGGGGAGGACCCAGGAATCCCAACAGGGCAGGGAACCCTGACTACTCTTTGGACTGTAGAGGGAGGGGAAGGGAATGGGGGGAGGGGAAGGGAAATGGGAGGCGGGGAGGAGGCAGAAATTTTTTAATAAAAAAATTAATACACTTTATTATACTAGCTACTCCTTTTACTTCCCCTAGAGGTGTGGTTTATCATCTTTTATTGGGCTCTGAGAATATCCTTCTCTTTGCAATAAAATGCTGTCCCTTTTTAATGTTTGTTCCTCTCCTCTTTGTTCTTCAGGACTCAAATTGGGTTTTTATCCCTTTAGGAGACAGTGCTGGACAACCAAGCCTGATGAAGTCAGGTGATTCTAAGTGAGTCTGTGACATCTGGTGTTTGCCCAGTTACTACATGTGACACCATCAGTTGTATGTCGCATAAATGTTTTATTCCCAATAGAACATCAGTGTTGGAATGAGCTATCATCAGTGGATCCAGAAATAATAGAACGAGTCAGGAAGAAGGACAAATCTCAGAGGAAGCAAACTCATTGTTCAGGTGGTAAGGGTCAGGTTTCGAGGCTTGAGTTTGCGGGTGGGCAATGTTAGAGTCTGAATCACAGAAAGCAATTTTTGTATTAAATGGATTGGAAATTTTGATATCTGAAACTTGAGAATATTTGTTGACTTAAAAATGTCTGGGGAAAAAGAGGAGTCAGTACAAGACCATATCTGAGATTTGTTAAGAATAACTCAAAAAGGTTTATTTAAAAAGGAATAAATGAGCTTTCTCCTATAACTTCCTGGGCCTGTGCTTTTAATCAACTGACTGTATCAAGGCAGGGGCCTCATCATGCATGGGAATTGAACACAGTGTATATGAGGGTAAGAATAGCTGCAGGAAAAAAACAAAACAAACAAACAAAAGCTATCAGTGAGGAGGTAGGATATAGGGGCCTTTCTGGGTTGCTGATGGGAATGTAAATTAGTGCAGCCACTATGGCAAATGATATGGAAACACCACAGAAAACTGCAAAGAGAACGACTATGTAACCCAGTTATACCACTCCTGGATATATATCCAAAGGACACTAAGTCAGCATTCCACAGAAATGACTACACACATCCACGTGTGTGCTGCACTGCTCACCACAGCCAAATAATGGAACCAGCCTCGGTGCTCGTCATGGGATGGATGGATGGGTGGATGGGTGGATAGATGGATGGATGGATGGATGGATGATATTCCTTAGTCATTATGATGAGCAATTCCATATCATTTGTGGGAAACGGGATAGAATTGGAGATCATGTTAAGGGAAATAAGCCTGACCCAGGAAGCAAAGCATTACATGTTTTTCTTCATATTTAGAGTTTTAAAAGGCTTAAAATCAGACATGTCAATGATTGAGAAATAGATCAGCAGGAAGGGGTAAATACTATCAACACACCTTATGTACAGTTATAAAAAATATCAAAATGAAACAAATGATTTTGTACAACTAATACACACGAATCAAAAGTTAGTTGTTATAGTTTGAATCACATTGAAATGCAATTATCACAACAGCCTGAAGTACTGGGTTATTTAAGGGAAGGATTAACACCATCATCAAGGGAGCGGGTTAGTTATGATGGAAGTGGAGTTTTTAAGTGTTTCTCCTCATTTCCCTTCTTTCTGTCTCATGTGTCTGCACTGCACCTCCACCACGGTAAGACACTGCATGAAGACCCTGGAAAGAGGCTAAGCCAAGATTTTGGACTTAGCAGACCCTGTAATGGTGAGAAACACTTTCTTTATCAGTTATTCAGTTTCCATTATTACAGCAGATGGCCTGAGATAGCCATAGAGCGTGCACATGTGCACGCTCCCCACACACACATGAGAGGGGGAGAACACTGAGTACAGGTGTCTCCACATGCCAACAAATGCCAACCTGTTCCCAGAAAAAAGTTCCCAAACCTAGGAAACTAGGCACAGTTCAAACTTCCCGGCAGCCCTCAAAAAGACCTCAAGAATTGGACTTTGCTCTCAGACTGAGAAATAGGCATCCATGTTAAGTCCCTCATTCATGATACTTGGTCATGCCAACACCAGGAAATAAACCCTGTGCTCTCACTTCCTTCCCTTGGTGTGGTGATCTTCTTTGCATATTTTTCCCTTTCTCTCCAGGGAGTCACTTCCAGGGTCTCGTAGGGGCTGTTCTCCGTGATACATTCTTGAGGGAGTTCACCTCCCATTTACGTTTCAAAACAGAAAGTTATTCATCTCTCCCTCTGGGTCACTGTGTTGGAGCAGTTGATGGCATCCGTGTTTTTCAGAGTCTGTCGTCATTCCTGTATCTCCTTATTTAGTCCATCGGGTTGCCAAAGGGTGTACGGAAATGAACAGAGGAGGTTTCATAGTTTTAATGAACCGGTTACACTCAGAATTTAAATAGCTTGTTTGGTTTCAGTGTCATTTTCTTCCTATTAAGAACAAGTAATAGGGTCCTGTGACCCCCAACTTATACTGATCAACGGGTATGGTCCCTCTGGGGTATGGCAGAGAAGAACCCCATGTTACAGCTGTTACAGATCATAGAGCCCCAGATAGGGTTGGAGAAGATGAGCAGAGAAGTCAAAAGATGAAATATTACATCCCATGCTTTGTTCCAGAAAAGAACATGCTGTCCTCTTTAGAGAGAAGGATGATTGAAAGAGAAGTTCAGCCAGTGGCCATCTGCATTAGAGCGAGACTAGAGCCAACCTGGACATCTCTACCATCCACAGAGGCCTGCCAAGCCACAGAGCCATCTTGGCCTGTCTTCACACAGGCGCTTTGAGTATGCATAGAGTTGCATTAAGAAGACTAAATGCCAGTTAGTGTTTTCTGTAATTCAATTCTATACAAGCCACATTTATCAATGTTTCTACATGGCATGCTCTATGCTCTAACTGCACAGCCATGAAGGAGGGTTGAGCTATGCATTATCTGGTTCACATTCTGGTGAGGGATATAATATGTTATGTATACAGTCTGCCAGATTTGAGATGTATTAAGAACTAGAATTAAATTGTATTTGCCTTTATATCTGCAATGTACAGGACCCCACACATGCCTGCACACGGTCTCGCATGCAGTGGGTCCCTCATCAAAGTTAAATAACAGATGTTTATGGGTCAGCATTATGCTTAATCAGCTTTGTCAACTTGACTGGGTTAGAATTACCCCAGAGACACAGTTCTGGGTGTGTCTGTGAGGATGTCTTTAGGGACCTATTCTGACTGTGGACAGCACCATCCCATGGGCATTCGTCTCCTTTACCTCCCAGTCTGCCCAGATTCTCTTTAAAATGTATACATTTACCATGAAGTACTTCTGCACCTACTGGTGCAGTAGGATTGTGTGTTCCGGGTATGTATGTGAAAATTCCTTTCTTAACTCAGTGTGCAAGCGTTAGGGTAGCAGCCTACTGCTACCATGCGTTGCTATGATACAGTGTGCCCTTAAGAGCTAAAAGCCATCATTCTCTTAAGTTCTTTTTGGTCAAGAGTTTCATCACAGAGGTGAGAAAAGTAACTAACTGTTGGCTATAAGAACCCAGAGAAAAGAAGTTTACTCTGCCAGAAGACATCTGGGGAGGGGCTTGGGGCTTAAATGCATTAGTTCAGTTGGTCAATACGTAGGGGGAAATGGTTGAGACTAAAATTAGGCAGGTAAGTAACCATGGCTTGACTTAAATAAAATATTTTTCCTCATGTGTGAAAGCATGTTAGTCTCATGACCATTGAATATCAGGCATGAACCACGAGCAGCTGGTTCTAAAGTGTTCCATGAAAGGGAAATCATGCATGTGATCCTACAGGGTTCCCTCAGGAACACGGCAAAGTCTGGCTTATTTTCAGCTAGAGAGAAGCATAATAAGAAGATGGAGAGCTCTCAAGATTCCTTCAGCCAGATCCAAAAGTTAACTCAGAAAACACAAGCCTGGGTGCCTAACGCTTGCACACTGAGTTGAAGGAAAAACTCTTTACACACCTGGAACGCATAATCCTACCGCACCAGTGGGAGCAGAAGCACTTCACTGCAAATGTATACATTTTAAAGAGAATTATTTTGATCATGTGTATGTGTGTTCATGCACATACATGTGAGTGCAATGCCTGTGGAAGCCATGAGAGGGCGCTGAACCTCCCTGAAGCTAGAGTTATGGGCGGTTGTGAGCTGCCTGATATGGGTGCTGGGAATTCAGTTCAGATTCTCTGCAAGACAGCCGGAATTTGAAACCCCTGAGCAGTATTTTCAGTTCTGCAAATTTGTAATTCTTTAAGATGAACACACATCCAGGTACATACACAGGAGACACACAGCAGCTGCATAGAGAGGCTTCTTTTTTTTTTTAATTTGTTTCCTTTTCGTTTTCAGATTCTAGATTTTTAGTTTATTTTTGAAAGTCCTTTGTCGATGCGGTCTGGGAAAATGAATATTGATTATGAACAAATTCATGGGCTACTGATGAGCAATAGAAATGAATGAATTCAGTTTATATGAAGCAATGTGGATGAGTATGTCGGAACTTACTGTCAAGGATAAAAAGCAGGTTGAAAGAAAATCATACAGTTCAAAAACTATGTAAAATATAATACATATGTAATATAGTGTAAAATAGACATTAAATATGTAGGGGATGTGTGAACACGCAAGGAAATTGGAAAGATCAAATTAATCTAAATTTCTACAACCTTTTCTTTGTTGACACATCACAAAGGCATTCAAGGATGCATTTGGAGCTTGGCTTTTCATAAACGCTTATGGCAGGTGTCTGTGTGGTGTGCTACCTAAGGAAAATGAGTTGAGGGATGGCAGTCAATGGTGGTTCTTAATGCCCATCTGTGGTGCCTGCTGCACTTATTTTTATTTTTCTTGGATTCGTGCTGGTCACCAGACTTTGTATAGTTATATAAGGAAATATTTAAATTTTACCTAGTTGCCTTTGTCATTTTTTCTTATTTTTTAATTTGAGTTAGAATTTCCTCTAGGATAACTGCAAAATTGCCATTTTTTTCATTTTAAACATTTTCAATGATTTTTATTTTAGGTGTTTCTGCCTTAAGCCTGACAGAAGCATTTTCAACATGAAAATAATATTTTAATATGTATTTTTATGCTTGTGATATTTTAAATAGTTGAATTTGTTTTAATCATTTTAGTTTCCTATTTTTTATCTTCTATTTTACATTAACTTCTTTTCTATGCTTGGCTAATACTAAAATGATTGGAACAGATATTCTAGATCTTAGTCAAAAGGCAAGGAAGTGATTGGTGTGCTTGGCTATGATTGTATTGTTATGTTTCTTCTTTTTTTTTATTTTGGTTTTTTCGAGACAGGGTTTCTCTGTAGCTTTGGACTTTGGAGCCTGTCCTGGAACTAGCTCTTGTAGACCAGGCTGGTCTCGAACTCACAGAGATCCGCCTGCCTCTGCCTCCCGAGTGCTGGGATTAAAGGCGTGCACCACCACTGCCCGGCTATTGTTATGTTTCTAAGCATTGCACCATTAACACCTCTGCTGCTTTAAATAGACATAGTATTAGCATTTCTACCCTTAGTTATTTCCCTCAGAATATATAAACTCACCCAATTTTATCCTCCCTCTTCCTAAGACTTGGGAAGAAGCTTGGAATGCTTAAAGCGTCCTTTATTTTATCATTGTATTTTTTTGAGATCATATATAATTACACCATTTCCTTATTTCCTTTTCTTTCTCCAACCCTTCCCATATACTTGCTTTTACTTTCTTTCAAAGTCATGGTCTCTTTTTCTGTTAATTTTTGCTATGTTATGCTATATGTACATTGTATATACATATTGTACACAGGACAACCCTAAGTTCAACCTGCACCTTCTGTATAACGTTACCAGTATGTATGTTTTTAGGGCTGATCAATTAGTGTTGGATGACCAATTGATGTGCCCTTCCCTAGAGAAGGACTGTTTCTCCTTCTCTCAGCATTCCCTAGTTGCCTGCAGATGTCTGTGTAGGGGTCTGTTCCACATACTTTGGCATGTTTATTGTTATTACTCTTGTTCAGTTCATGTTTAGGCAGTCATGGTGGTGAAAGTTTATGGGTGTAGCTTCCGACATTACCAGGAGACAACTCCCCGATCTTCTGGCTCTTACACTCTTCCTGCACCTCGTCCACAGTGATCTCTGGGCCTTAGGTGTGGCACCTTGTCCACAGCGCTCTCTGAGCCTTAGGTGTGGCAGTATTTTGCATCTATTGGGACCAGGTCCCACAACTCTGCATTTTGATTGGTTGTGGTTTTCTGTATTGGTCTCCATCTGTTGCAAAGAGGAGTCTTCTTGATGAGGGCCTGCACCCTGGAGGAGAAGGTAGAAGGTCTGTCTGGCCAGTTGAGAGGGTTGGATGCAGCACAGAAGGGCTACATGGACATTTCCAAAATTATTTTGAAAATTTTTATTTTCATTTTGGTTGAAAAAATAATATATGTGTATATCTGTGGAATACAACATGCATATTCTTAGTGCATTTGGCTGATATAGTCAACAAATCCGTCACTTTGACAGTATATCTTGCTGTGGTAAGAATGTCAGAATCTGTGCCAGCCATCTTTAAGCTGTATGACTATACATTGCATCCTCACATGAGGAAATATGTCACTTAGAGACTTTGCCCTCACCCCTACTCCCTCCTCCTCTCCATCCTCTATCCTTTCTACTTTTTGTTTCTATGAGTTCCTTTTTTTTTTAAAAAAAAAAAAAACTTTCACATATAAGTAAGATCAGACAGTAATATTCTTTTCATGGCTAATTTCCTTAGACTAATGTCCTCCAACAGCATCCTTATTGTCAAATATGATAGACACCCTTCTTTTCAAAGACTGTGTGTATGCCACTGTGTGTAGCTGCCACATTTTCTTTGCTCGCTGGTCTGTGGATAGGCTCTCACGGTGTGTGGATGCTGTGAAGGAGCCTGAGGAAACTTGGTGGGGCAGACAGAGCTGCTGCCCACATGGAGAAGAGAGACTGCTGGCTCATGTGACTGCAGATGTCATGAGGAGCCTCTCCAATAAATGTGCATTGCAGCTGTCTAGCTTGCCTTCCCACTAACAGTGCACAGGAATTCCCTGTTCATGTTCTCGGCAACTCTGTGTGTGTGTGTGTGTGTGTGTGTGTGTGTGCATGCGCTCGAGTGTTTGTGTGTGTGTAGGGGAGTAGTCTCATGCCACAGTGCATGTAAAGTGTCAGAGAACAATCTGGGTGTCTCTACCTTATTTGAAGCAAAGGTCTCTATGTTGTTCCCCATGGTACACCCCCTAACTGGCCCCAATTGCCCAAGGGTTCTCCTGTCTGTGCCTCACACCTCACCATAAGAGGGCAGGGATTACAAACACACATTACTGTGCCCAGCTTTGCATTGGTTCTTGGGATTCAGTCTTAGGTGCTCACACTGAAAGCAAGCACTGTATTCACTGAGTCATCTCTACACACACACACACACACACACACACACACACACACACACACACACACCACAACCCTTTCCTAGCCACTCTTGGGGGCATGAGGCCATGTCTTGACGTGATATTGTTTGTTTGTTCGTTTATGACGGGGTCTCTTTGTATAACCTTAGCCACCCCATAACTCACTATGTAGACCAGGCTGGCCTAGCGCTCACAAGCAATTGCCTCTCTAGCGCTGGGGTTCAAGGTGTGCACTACCATGTCCCATGTTAACCGGAGAGGCTAAACATTGGCTGCATCTATTTCTTGGTCATTTCTCTTTTGTGACAACGACCCCTTGCTGCTGTAGAAAACCCTTTGTTACCCTGCAAAGATGTGTTGCTCTCATTGTTAATAAAATGTTGATTGGCCAATCACTAGGCAGGATTGGGGGATAGAAACAATACTGAGGAGAGTCAGAGGCCATGCCATGGGATAAAGAGAGAGAGCAGAATGGGAAGTACATATATGAGGTAAACCAGCCTTGGGGCAGCATATAGATAAATAGAAATTGGTTAGTTTAAGTTATAAGAGATAGCTAAAAACAAGTCTAAACTACTGACTAAGCATTTATAATTGGTATTAGGTCTCTATGTGGTTATTTGGGAACTGGCTGTCGGGACATAAAGGTTCACCTACACTTTCTTGTTCAGAAATCACTTTCTGTTTTCCTATTATTTGCTCTGTTCATTGTTTTTTGTCATGCACAAAACAATTCAATTTGATGCGATCACACTTCTCATTTAAAAATATTATAAAGCTATTATATTTAAAACATATATAGAACAGACATGAAGCAGACATGTAAGTAAATACATGCAGCCAGACATAAAACCAATTATTAACATGAGAATTTGATAAAGCTCTAGGGTACTAAGTAGCTAGAAGGCAGTGTCTGTCTCTCTGACAAACGGTGCTGGGGACGCTGAGTATCTACTTGAAGAAGAATGAAATTGTACCCTTCTCTCTTATCATGAAAGCAATCAACTGAAACTCCATAACAATCTTTGGAGTATGTTCTGGAGCTGTGAACTTTCTGGGGGAGAGAAAGTGTCTGACGCTGGTATGGGCAGTTCAGCCATGGGTAGAACTTTATTATATTTTTAGAGATTTATTTTATTTCATATGTATGAATATTTTGCCCGTATGTATTTGGATATGTGTGTGGAAAGCCCACAGAAGTCAGGAACGGACATCATTTCCTCTAGAATTGGAGTTATGGATGGAACCACATGTGGGTGCTGGGAATTGAACCCAGGTCCTCTGCAGAAGTAGCAAGCACACTAGATCACTGAGTCATCTCTCTCACCCTAGAGATAGAGCTTTAAAAACATGGGGCAATGAATGTAAACCCAATAAAGTCCCTTTTCAAAGGGTGACCTAATAAAGAGCAGTCATTTAAAATCTGCATCCCTAAACAGATTTCATCCTTTGAGAGCTAGACTTGCAATTGCTGGATGCCACTTTTGAAAGATATACTGTACCCTGCACTGATGTCTTTACATTTACTGCAATGGTGACCAAGTTTTTCTGTCCTGCCTGGTCCTGTAGCCGTTAAGTCCCAAAGAAACACACAGAAGTCTACATTAATTATAAAACTGATTGGCCCATTAGCTCGGGCTTCTTATTAACTCCTATAACTTACATTAGCCCATTATTTTTGCCTATGTTAGCCATGTGGCTAGGTACCTTTTTCGGCGAGGCAGTCACATCTTGCTTCCTCTGCGTCTGGGTCACAACTGCAGAATGAAACTTCCCTTTTCCCAGAATTCTCTTTTCTCTGCCTCTACTTCCTGCCTGGCTACTGGCCAATCAGCATTTTATTAAAAATAATACAAGCAGCAGGATAAAAGACCATCGTCCCACAGCACTCCAGGGTATGAGCACTCTCTCCTCTAGTTGCAGGGACTCTTGTTGTCTGTGCAGCTCTTTGCACATGGAGTGCAGAGCACGGCTTGGATGCCTTCAAGGTTCTGTTCACAGAACTAGTGTCATTCCTCCTTCTCACCTTCAGCTCACCACAAGAGCAACTGGATTTCTAAAGTTTGACAATTTCCAAAGAAGCTCTTCATCAGAACTCTTGGAGACCCCCAACAATCATTAAAACACAGAGAATTAGAAATTATTGGAAGTGAACTGTGTCCTTTGCTTTACAGAAGCTTTTCAGTTTCGGGAGGTCCCATTTATTAATTGTTTCTCTCAGTGTCTGTGCTGCTGGGGTTATATTTAGGAAGTAGTTCCCTGTGCCAACGCGTTCAAGTGTACTTCCTACTTTCTCTTCTATGAGGTTCAGTGTGGCTGGCTTTATGTTGAGGTCCTTGATCCATTTGAACTTGAGTTTTGTGCATGGTAATAGATATAGATCAATTTTCATTCTTCTATATGTTGGTATCCAATTATGTCAGCACCATTTGTTAAATATGCTTTCTTTTTTCCATTTATTTTTTTTTGCTTCTTTGTCAAAGATCAGGTGTTCGAAGGTGTGTGGATTGATATCCAGGTTTTCTATTCAGTTCCATTGGTCATCCTGTCTGTTTTTATGCCAATACCAGGCTGTTTTCAGTACTGCAGCTTTGTAGTAGAGTTTGAAGTCAGGGACTGTGATACCTCCAGAAGTTCTTTTATTGTACAGGATTGTTTTGGCTGTCCTGGGTTTTTTGCTTTTCCATATGAATTTCAGTGTTGTTCTTTGAGGTATGTGAAGAATTTTGCTGGGATTTTGATGGGCATTGCATTGAATCTGTAGATTGCTTTTGATAAGATTGCTATTTTTACTATGTTAATTCTGTCTACCCAAGAGCATGGGAGATCTTTCCACTTTCTGGTGTCTTATTCAATTTCTCTTTTCAAAGATTTAAAGTTTTTGTCCTACAAGTCTTCAAACAACAGCCTACAGAATGGTAAACTAACCCACATCAGACAGAGATCTGATCTCCAAAATATACAAAGAACTCAAGAAATTGGTATTCAAAAGAACAAATAATCCAGTAAAAAATGGAGTACAGACCTAAACAGAGATCTCTCAACAAAGGAATCTAAAATGGCTGAAAGACACTTAAGGAAATGTTCAACATCCTTAGTCATCAGAGAAATGCAAATCAAAACAACTCTGAGATTCCGTCTTATATCTATAAGAATGGCCAAGATTAAAAACACTGATGACAACTTATGCTGGAGAGGTTGTGGGATAAAGGTAACACTCCAGCATCGCTGGTGAAAATTCAAGCTGGTATAGCCCCTTTGGATATTAGTGTGGAAATTTCTCAGAAAATTAGGAGACAACCTTCCTCAAGATCCAGTAATACCACTTTTGGGTATATAGTCAAAGGATGCTCAATCGTGCCACAAGGACATGTGCTCAACTATGTTCATAGCAGCCTTGTTTGTCATAGCCAGAACCTGGAAACAACCTAAATGTCCCTTGACCGAAGAATGGATAAAGGAAATGTGGTACATTTACACAATGGAGTACTACACAGAAGAAAAAAAAATGACATCTTGAATTTTTCAGTCAAATGGATAGAGCTAGAAAACATCATTTTGAGTGAGGTAATCCAGACCCAGAAAGACAATTATCACCTGTACTCACTCATAAGTGGTTTTTAAACATAAAGCAAAGAAAACCAGTCCACAAATCCAATCCCAGAGAACCTAGACAACAATGAGGACCCTAAGAGAGACATACATGGACCTAATCTACATGGGTAGTAGAAAAAGACAAGATCTCCTGAGTAAATTGGGAGTGTGGGGACCTTAGGAGAGGGTTGAAGGGGAGGGCAGAGGCAGGGAAGAGAGCAGAGAAAAATGTAGAGCTCAATAAAAATTAATAAAAAAAATTAAAGAAAGAAATTATTGGAAGTGAAGAAATGAGAACTCTTTTGAAATATCACAATGGTAGCATAGTAACCCACCTCTGACCAGCCTGTCCACAGGTAAATACTAACATCTAGTTACTTTCAAAGTATTTGTCTTCTTCCAGAAATTATTTATATTGTTTTAGGGGAAAAGAAAAACAACATTTGTTTGTGTCCTCTATTCCTCTATTTCCGTCAAAGCCAATTATTAACATTATTAACATTATTGTCTCCCTGCATTTCATACTGTTCCACTCTCTTGTTGGCAACGGACACTGCATTAATCTGACACCCTTTCAAACCGCACCTGGCAGAGATCCGCAGACAAGTTGGGCAAAAATAGTGGCTGCAAAGTCAAATTATAATTTTTTTAAAAAAAATCCTCGTAAAATGGGTGTGGTGGAATACAACTTTAATTCCAGCACTTGGTGGACAGAGGCAGATGGATCTCTATGAGTTCAAGGCTAACCTACTCTACATAGTGAGTGGGCCAGCCAGGGCTACATAGTAAGACTGTCTCAAAACAAAACCACCCTCCTAATCCCTAGAGGGAGAATGGATGTGGCCATTTTCACTGCAATGGGATTTCAAGTAGACACCAGCATGCATAGCCTTCAATATAGGTGCTGGGGGTTCACCTAGGTCTTCATGCTCACTCCAGTGTCTAACCAGACCTCTTTATGTTGATTCTCTTCATCTTTGGATGTTAACATCTCACTCAAAGCACAGCATCTGGCGACTGCTCCAGGAGTTTTCTTGTATGTGTAGACATCATTTATAAATATCTGAGGGTTGCTATGGTCTTCTACTAGCAATGACTCCTTGGGGAAGAACAAGAGTAATTAAAGCAGGAGGTTTGGGGAAAAGCATTTTAATAAAAAGATGATCATTTTACTGAAAGGGCTGTGTGTATTCTGTCAGTAACGAAGAGCTGTGATTTAGTCTAATTGACTCTTATTAACATCTTTGGAGTTTTGCACTTAAATAGAAAAAGTAGTAGAAATGGTAATGGCTAAAAATTGAGGAGCAGAAAGGCTGACATGCTCACAGAGTAGCACTTAGAACCTAGGCAACACCAAGGCAAGGAGCAGGGTGGCGAAGTTCATGGGATGGACCTTGCTGCATGCTGGCCTTCAGGAAGATGCCTTTTCCTTTCAGATTCCAAGGGCTTGATATGATGCCGTGTGCAATCCAAAACACATAAACCTAGAAGCTGTCCCATCCCAAGCAGTAACAAGATCTCTCAGAGAAATATACCCAGAATAAATATCTTATTGCTCAACACAATTCCTCAAAGCATCTTCAAGGGTTTTTAAAATTATATTCCAAGTCCTTGATGCAAAAGTTGGCATGGTGTTAAAAAACAGTTCGGTGGAGTGAGGGCCTACCCGTAATCCTGTTTCAGGATCCAGAGTTCCTGGTTGTAGATTTTTCCTTCTTGTGGTCTTCATACATCAAGAAGGCTAGTTATTTTTTTAATATATTTTGGAAAGTCAAGTGAAGTATTTAAGGTATTGCTACAATATATTAATCCTCTTCCTTCATATTACACGTATTTGAGGAGAAAAAAACCACTCAATGTTCTCTCCCTTTTCCCTTAGGAGAGGCTGATTCAAAGGCTCCTTTCAGCTGACCTTCTCCTCAGACAGATCTCAACGTTGTATGCCCAGCAATGAGGGCTCCCTGGCTCCCACACCCTTACTACTCCCTTGCCAGGGAGATTTCCTGGGCACCTATTTATGCCTCCCTGTCTTTGCTCACACCTAGTTTTTGGTGATCTACATTAGCTGTGTAATCATAAACTCCAACTCCATAACACACTACAGGAAACAGACACATGAGAGGCAATCCAGGACTTTGGATTACCAGCAGTTAGCCACTCATTCTAAGCAGACAAGCAAGAGAAATACTAAGTATATTGTAGATTTACTGGATGGAATGAAAAATGAAATGCTTATGGAAACACAGGCTTAGACATCTAGAATGCTACAATGAGGACATGCATTAGATGCCGTGTGGTTTTATTTTTACTGTCATTTTACAGATGAAAACAGCATCTTCCTGACACTTGAGGACTTCAGCAAGAGTCACACGTGAGCTCCCATGAGTGGTCAGGGTCTGATACTGGCGGATTTTCTGCATGTGGTCTGATTGCTGTTACCCTCCAAGGCACATGTACTGAAGGCTGGATCTCAAGCCTGTGTTCCTAGGAAGTAGGTGGAGCCTAAACAGCAGAATGTGAAGCCAATGGAAGTGAACCCTTGGCGTAGCCTGCAACCTTCACCCCTTCACTCTCTCTGCTTCCTGGCAGTGAAGAAATGAACAGCTTTGCTCTACCGTGCACACCACATTCTCAACCCTACTGAGCAAAGTAAGAATGAACCGGAGTCCCAGAAACTGAAGCCTCCAGTAAGGCTCCCTCCCCTTTCAATTGATTTACTGCAATAAAGCATGATTAATAAAAACACAGTCAGATATTAGGATTCGACCTGAAGATCCAAAAAGCAAAGCAGCCAGCCACCGGCTCTTACCTCGAACTCAGTCTAAAATGGTGATCCTACCTCCCAGAATCTCAGAATGAGACTGTGTCTGAGAGCTGTCTCCTCCCATTTTATGATCCTCCCTAGTGCTGGGATTAAAGGCATGCACCCCTGGGATCAAAGACATGTGCCATCTGGTTTCTAAGACAACTAGTGTGACTACTGGGGTTACAGGTGTGTGTCACCACTGCCTGGTCTGTAAGGCTGACCAGTGGGGATTTTTTACTCTCTGATCTTCAGGCAAGCTTTATTTATTAAAATACAAATGAAATGCCACTACATTTCCCCTTTTGTCTAAAATAAAAAAGAAGGCTATGACTAATATAAGAGAAACTATAGACAATAACTATAAATAATATATAAGGCAATAAATATATCAACAATTTCCAGTCCATTTGGATTTGACAAATTCAGGAAAATACTCCATATCTATTCTATCTTGGTGAGTAGAAATTCTTGTATCTAATTTACTTTCCATCATAACTTGATTTCTGCACCAGCTAAACAAGGAAAACTATAACTATAACTATCTAGTCTTCAACTCCCTCAGAGACTCAAGAAGGAAATAATATTACCCAAGTAAACAGGAAGTGCATTGTAAGCAACTTCCAAAGTTCTAGAAATGACAGAGACATCTTGCTGCCTGAACAGTCACCCAAAGTTCTTTTGCAATGTTGGGGTATCCATCTTCAGCCTGTAGGTTCATAACATCTGGCAGACTTTTTAGTGAAGCAGGAAATTTGAAGATCTGAGCCCAAATGTTTGGCAAGAATTTTCACATAAATCCCAAGAAAGCTTTAGAATAATGAAAAAATAATCTAGATATACAAGAACAGAGTCAAGCACAACTTCTGGGTAACTGTCTTTTCTCTTGTAAGCTCTGTTTACTGGTGGCAAGCAGAGATGCACTTCTTTTAAGAGAGGCTTCCTGACTCAGTGTTAACAGCAAAAACCTTGCAGATCTTTTAAGAGGTTCTACCATCAAACACTTAAGTGGTGTTTATGGGTAGCTGGCATCAGGCTTCTTAATGGTGGCATAGACCTAGAAACTCTACAGAGTTATGACAATAAACACGGCTCTTGCCAGCACTTCCACCATTAAGCTAGACTCTCAAAAAGCTAAGGAATGGGGTGGAGCCAGCTGCCAAAGATGCAGTTTTAATCCTAGCCATACTTCTTAGCAGATTAAAGACTCATGGGCTCAGAAAAAGATATATAATAAAGACAAATTCAGAAAAAAATAACTCTAAATGGTTTACAGTGTTTAAAAATATATGTAGGCTTTGGAGAAAAAAGAATGGAGGAAGTCTTTAGAAAAAAACAATAGTTGGGTATAGTGGCACATGCTTTAAATCCCAGCACTTGGGAGGCAGAGGTAGGCAGATCTCTGTAAGTTCAAGGGCAGCCTGGTATAGAGAGTGAGTGCCAGGACAGCCAAAGATATACAAAGAAACCCTGTCTCCAAAAGCTAAAACATAAAATAAAAGAGTAAGAAGTCACATAAAGATGGAAAATACACAGAGAGTCTGGACACTGTATGTTATTGTGTTGTCTTTGCATTGTTTGACTGCTAAGGAAGGAGCAACAGCTGCTGAAAGATATTTAATTATAAATGCTGCTGGATTAATCCAACCTATATATTTTAAAAATGCATTGACTTCAAAACTTATTCAAAAGATATGTTACTTTGGAGAAGAAGTTTAGTTTTTGTTTCCTAATGGGAGACTATGGATTCATTCTGGGTTAACAAAAGTCAGTTTTGATTGAGGAAGACCCCCTGAAAAATCCCCAATAGGAGCAGATGGCCCAGATGATCCAATATTTCAGAGGACCTCTGCTGGAGTTTCCCCTGGGTTCTACATTCAAAATAACTTCAAGACTGAGATAATCAAGCCTCACAAAATACTCCTGTCAGGACTTGACCATAAATTTAAATTATCTTTGTGTCCCCATAAGATTATCAGCATCCCCAATTAGCAGTAAGTAGCCTAGAAAACTACACCTACATTCCCCAAAACATGGATTATAGATGTTTGTCTTTGTTTACAGTGTGGTTACAAGCTGTTAAGGATAATAGTCAAGAAAAATGCTAAACAAAGGAGATTAGATTCAGAGTTCTTATTGTGAAAAGAAAAAAAGGGAAGTGTTGTGGGATAATGCTCTTGTGCTCTGTAAAGATTTGATACTTGTATTGGTTTAATAAAATGTTAATTGGCCAGTAGCCAGGCAGGAAGTATATATAAGGTAGCCAGACTTGAGGGATTCTGGGAAGAGAAAAGGCTCAGTCTAAAGTTACCACCCAGACACAGAGGAAGCAAGATGAGAATGCTGCACTGAAAAAAGGTACCAAGCCATGTGACTAAACATAGACAAGAATTATGAGTTAACTTAATTTGTAAGAGCGAGTTAATAATAAGCCTGAGCTACTAGGTCAAACAGTTTATAATTAATATAAGCCTTTCTGTTTCTTTGGGACTGAATAGCTGTGGGATTAGGCTGGACAGAAACTTCCATTCACACTACAATATTTATTAAGTAGCTAAACACACTTACTATGATGCATTTGCTCTAAAACTGCTCTAGACAAAACTCTGATGGAAAAGTTCCCAGAAGGGCTTTTCCAAAGAAGGAAAATTCCATTTCCACTTTATTTTGCTCAGTAGAATCCCCCACCAAAATTATTTAATTCGGTCCTGCTCTCGAGATAGAGTGAGGAGGTAGAAGAGGAAAAGTTTCTGACAACTGCTCATCAGATGAGAAGTAAGTAACTAGCGTACATAAAGGCCTGGAAAAACTACAGCCCCCAGTTATCCAAGTGGGCAAGGGAATTTAGCAAACAAATTTTAATTTATTTTATTTTTTATGTGTACAGTTTTTTGCTTGCATATATGTCTGTACATCATGTATATACCTAGTGCCTGCAGAACCCCCAAAAAGAGGGCATCAAAGTCTCTAGCTACAGACAGTTGAAAGTCACCATGTAGTAGCTGGAAATTGAACCTGGGTCTTCTGTAAGAGTCACCTCTCTAGCCCAACACAAACAATCTTTAAAATAAGAAGCACAAATGGCTATTAAATGTTAACATATTTAACATTTTTTTGTTTGTTTTTTCGAGATAGGGTTTCTCTGTAGTTCTGGCTGTCCTGGAACTCATTCTGTAGATCAGGCTGGCCTTGAACTCATAGATATTTTCCTGCCTCTGCTTCCTGAGTGCTGGGATTAAAGGCATGCACCATCACTGCCCAGCCAACATCTTTAGCTATTAGAGAAATGAAAATGACTTTCAGATTCTGTGTCACTCCAAGAAGAATGGATTTCGTGAGGAAAAAAACAACAAATGCTGGCAAGAATATAGGAGAATGGAACCTTTATCCACCTAGATGGGAATGTAAACTGGGTCACCACTGAAGACATAACTACCATTTATCCCAGCTGTACCAACCAGTCTTGGTTCTACATCTAATGTATTCTAAGTCAACATATGTTAGAATTACAATCATGACTACATTTATGGTGACATTGTTATGGTAACCAAGATGTGGAAATGGTGCAGATGTTCACCAGTGGATTAATGTGGAATTTCCCTCTGTATGCTATGAATACCATTAATGAATAAAGAAACTGCTTTGGACCTATAGAAGAGCTATAGGGGAACAGAGCTAGGTGGGGAAAACTAAACAGAATGCTGGGAGAAAGGAGGTGGAGACAGAGAAGCCATGTAGCCCTGCCAGAGCCAAATGGAACTTTAGCCGGTAAGATACAGCCATACAGACGAATCTGTGGTGATGCACAGATTAATAGAAATGGGTTAAATTGATATGTAAGAGTCAACCAATAAGAAGCTAGAGCTAATGGGCAAGCAGTGATTTAAATAATAGAGTTTCTGTGTGATTTGGGGGCTAAGTGGCCAGGAATCAACAAGCGGGCCTCCTTACAACAGTGGGTGAACAGTTAATGAACAATGAGTTATTTGTAAACAACCAAGTTTAGTTCAGTCACAGAGAAGAATGAACTTCATCCTTCTGGAAAATGCATAGACGCAGAGATCATCATGGTAAGTCGATGAAGCCATTCTTAAGAAGCCAATATGGCATGTTTTCTCTCACACAGAGAATCTAAATTTACAATGTGTGCATCTATGTCATGGTAGAAGAAGGAAGTGTGTGGGCAGATAAGGGAAGAAGAGATGGTAAGTGTGCTAGACAAACACTGCTTCCTTGTGTGTGGATTCTACGTTAGTCTATGTTTACAGCCATCTACACAGAATATAAAAGCAAGGGGACAGGACAAGAATAGCCTCATAGGCATTAATATTCCAATTAGGGTCTTCCTTTTTTTTTTTAACAATGTCAGCATTCAGGGTGCAGGATGATGGGTTTCGGTATCCCTGACATTTGAGATAAAGAGGTAGGAGGATCACAAGTTTGGGGCCAGCTTGAGTTGCACAGTAAGACTTTGTCTCAAAAAAAAAAAAAACAAAAAAAAGTTAAGTCAACATATCAACATACAGATAATTGTTGCGTCTTAGGGCTTTAAGTGCTTGGTGTCTGGTTACTATCAACTCTCATTGTTGTTTTAATTGTACATGTTTTTGTTTCATACTTCACAGGCATGGCCAATATCAAAAGATTTTATTTTCTTTGGGGGGATTTATTACACATCTCTCTATTCCTATTGTCTACTGCTTCTTTGCTAGACTATTGAGGTAAACTGGCTTCTTACAAATCTTCCCAAGATTTCTTCAAGAGGAGAAAAATCTACTTTGTACAACATGTTAGTCCTTTGCTTCCCCACTCCATAACAATGGTCTACATTATATATTATACTATACTATACTATATATTATACTGTATTCCAGGTTCTCTGTGCTCCATGTATTCCTGGCTGCAGGTGCAATGTCAAAGGTTTTGCTTCCTTATTGGATATATTATTCATATTCAGTGCATCTTTGGGAGGCTGTTGATTCAGAGTTGGTGTTACACAAAAACCAAGCTCTGTCTTTGCATACATACAAAGTCACACTTCCCTGGACCTGGAGCTAACTGAACCGCTGTGCTCAGTTTGTGCCTCATTCATGTTGCCTGGGAAATTTGTTTTATTCTAATCACGGAGGTAGAAACAGCAGAACACAAACCTTGGGATTTTGCTGGTATATCTACATTAAAATGTTGAACTTGGAATTTCAGAGGTGCCTCTTGTGCTGTAATAAGATGGGGCAGGGACTGCACATATGGGGGGGTTCATAACTAGTGAAAGATATAAAAACCCAAATCATTTTCATTAATCACGCAAATTAGTGCCAAGGCTGTGCATGCTTGTTCACAATCTAAAATCTTACATAAATATATAAGCAAGTTACGTGTGGGTCCCAGGCTCCTGACTAGGTTCCAAGTGTGCCTTGGGGTATAGAATTGAGCTCAGAATTTACAGCTGAGGTCCATTTTGGTGCCTTCTCTTTCCTGTTTTGTCTTCTGGGGCCAGCACTGCTCTGAAGTATACCTTTAGGATTTGATCTCCCCATTCGAGACAGCCAATCAACAAAAGGGCAAAAGAAAGCCAGTTGTTTATTCTATTTCAAGGTCTTCTATTAAAACTTATTTTAAATGCCTTCATTTGATAATCATTGAATAAACAGAAGGCAAAGAGGTGGACAAATTCCCTCAAATTTCAAGTTCTTCATAGGAAAGTTTACCTTCCAAAATGGTTGGCCTTGTGAATGTAAGGTTGAGCCTCATTTATTCTCTGATCACCCACTTGGCAAACTCTGCGAGCTGGCTCCCAAGTCCCTGGAAGAAAGCCTATAAAAACACTCAAAATTGATTTAGCAGTTTCTGTGCCAAGGATCACGCATTAGAGTCATGAAAGGGACTTTCTGACAGTCAATCAGAGCCCGTTGTCCTCACGCTCCACCCTCTGCCCTACTGTGTTTAGCTCAGATGTTTCCAGGTCCACACCAGCCTGGCCGCAATCATTCAGGTAGAGCCAGTTTAAGACCAGGTTCTCCAGAACTGTTTCAAGAACGTATGTGAAAAGGAAAGAGGAAAGAAACCAGCCACAGAGAGCAAATGAGCACACAAGGGCATCAGTGAGGACTTCTGTTGCTACGGAGTCTGAAGCGGTGCTCATTTTCACAGGCTGTGACGTTCTCACAGCCTTACCACACCATAAAGATTGTTCTTAGAAAAGACATACCTGGATTGGAGCAAGAAAACCAATGGAAAGTATTTAACACTCTTAAATATTTTTTTTCAAACCATCTAGAATAGCAAACTGGAACAGTTAGGGAATGCAGTGGGAACCAACAGGAAGGAGGAGCTGGTGTGTGGAAGGCCTTATGGATAAGCAATGTTTCAGACTGACCTCAGGAGACACCAGAGAACGCTTCAGGCTGATAAAGGAGCAGAGAGAACAGGAAATCGGGCATCTTGGAGGCTTTGACCCAGTTATGTGGCTTTAGCCTTAAGTTCCAGAGATAAAAAGCGATTGAGATGTGCATGGAGGTGTTGAATGTAGAGCTGCTGAAGTCCCCATCCTGACTGGCACTGCATACCACCGTCAGAGGCTCCGCCTTCTAAGAGCAGCCTTGCTGTAGCTTGGGTCTACGGTCGAAAGGCTCATGTATTGAAAATGTAGGTCCTACTTTGTGACTTTGAGAGTTAGAAGAAACTTTATGAGGTGAGGCCTCATGGGGCATGCTTAGATGGCTGGAGATGTGTGTAAGAAGTTTAGCTGCCACGAGGGCCTAAAGCACCAGGGCCAGTTAACCACAGATGGAAACCTTTGCGACCAGGAACCAAATCAAGCTTTTATCCTTACAAGTTGATTATTCTCAGTATTTTACTAATTACTGGAAAGCTGACTAACCAGGCCCTCGGTCAACAACTAGCAAGAAGCTAATTTTCCCTCACTCGTATGAGGACAAAGAACAATTGGAGCAGCGTGAGGCTGTGAGCGTCTCTTTCTTGGTTAGGCTTCAGTGAGAGGAGGCAGCTGGCCAGCACTGGGATTTCATTTTAGCGAGACCCTAAGTGAAGGACCTGCTATAATCGTGCTGGAATCACAGTAACTATGAGATCATAAATACATGTAAAATGGAGCAGCTGTTTCTCTAGTTCATTACACACCCACAATAAAGTGAATTCAGAATTTCTAGGGAGCATAAAACACTCAAACCTTCCCCAGTTGTGGGTAGGCAGACACGAGGATAGAGGGACATATAGGGAGGAGAAAATCAGGGGTCTGAGACATGATGGGAGAGAAATCTGATCTCTGGGGGCCACTGACGATGGTTAATGGCAAAGGTGACAATAACAGTTTCGTTTTGGACAATGAGTGCTAGTCAAGGTGACAAGCACAGATTGACAGGGGAGGTGACAGATGAGAATCGAGTTAGATCTGCACTGGAATAGATTTAGCAAATGGCTACAGGGCTTCTTCAGTGGCAGCGGTGTGGTGGGAGATAAGAGAGGGAAACTGGCAAGGGCTTTACAGTGTGAAGCCCACACTGGCCAACGTGGAAGAAAACTTGGAGAAGGAGGTCAAGTCTCTTCCTCTCAGCGGAGTGCGAATTATGGGAATTTTGGATTTGGGAAATGGCGTGTGTACCTTTCTTCTTGCTATGGCAAAATGGCTGGACAAAAGCAGCTTAGAGAAGAAAGGTTTTATTTTGGCTCAGGAGTTAAGAAGAGAGATGGGGTGCACCGTGGCACGGACGACAGGCTGAGAGGAGCATAGAGTGTCTGGTCATCTCAGAGTCAGGAAGCAGAGAGGCAAATGCTGGTGCTTGCCGGCTTTCTCCTTTTTATTCAGTCTGAGACCCAGCCCATGGGGATGGCACTGCCAATATTAGGGTTATGTCTTCCCTCCTCAATTAAACCTTTCTGGAACCCCACCTCCCCATACACACAAATGACGTGGGAGTTTCCTCTGCGTGCTGTGATTACCATTAATGAATAAAGAAACTGCTTTGGACCTATAGCAAGGCAGAACCTTGGTAGGCAGGGAAAGCTAGGCTGAATGCTGGGAGAAAGAAGGGCAGAGTCAGAGAGATGCCATGGAGCCATTGCCGGAGATAGACATGGTGAAACTTTGCCGGGAGGCCACGACCTCGTAGCGATGCACAGATTAATGGAGATGGCCTAAATTAAAATGTAAGGGTTAGCCATTAAGAAGCTAGAGCTAATGGGCCAAGCGGCAGTTTAAATAATATGGTTTCTGTGTGGTTATTTCGGGGTTAAGTGGCCAGGAACCAACCAGCAGCCCTCCTCCAACACACAGGCACACCCACCGGCATGTCACCTAGGCGACTCCTAATCCAGTCAAGCTGACAGCCACAGTTAGACAACCCAACTTGTGTCAGCTGTTGGCAGCATTTCTGAGTAGTTAAGAGAATTGATCTTAACCGGCAATTAAGACACAGCGAAGAAGCAAGGTGGAAGCTGAAGACTGGTTTGGGGCAATATCAGTAGAGCTGAGGACACAGAAATAAATAACTTAAGAAGAATACATATGTTGAATATGGTGATGGAGTTCTAGAGAAGGCCAGCACTTAACTCATCAAGTTAAAATGAGAACCGTTTCAAAGAGGGGCTTCTAAGAGGGTAAATGTGGAAGAGAGTGTCATGGGAATGAAGAGAGGAGGGTTTGTCAAGGGGTTGAAGGCTGGGAAGGGGAAATGGGCAAGAGAAAAGTGGGACTGTGGTGGGGAAGAGAAGGAAGAAGGGGTTGGTATGGGGAGAAGGGGAGGGGGAATAGGGAACAAGATGGTAGAGATGGGGAAGGACAGAGAGGGAGAGCAAGGAAAGAGATATCTTGATTGAGGGAATCATTTTGGGCTAGCACAGAACCTGTCACTATGGAAATTTCCAGAAATGCACAGAGATGACCCCAGCTAAGACCCTAAGCAATGGTGGAGAGGATGCCTGATCTGGCCTTCCCCTGTAATCAGATTGATGACTACCTTAATTGTCATCATAGAACCTTCATCCAGCAACTGATAGAAGCAGATGCGGAGATCCACAGGTAAGCTCTGGGCCGAGCTCCTGGAGTCCAATCGAAGAGAGAGAGGGAGGGTGATAATATGAGCAAAGGGGTTAAGACCATGATGGGGAAACCCACAGAAACAGCTGATCTGAGCAAGTGGGAACTCACTGACTCCCGACTGACAGGAGGGGGGCCTTCATAGGATCAAACTAGGCCCTCTGAATGTGGGTGACAGTTATGTGGCTTGGGTAGCCTGTGGGGCCACTGGCAGTAGGACCAGAATTCATCCCTAGTGCTTGAACTGGCTTTTTGGAGCCCATTCTCTTTGGAGGAATAAACCTTGCTCAACCTTGATATAGGTGGAGGGCAATGGTCCTGTCTCAAGATGATGTGCCAGACCCTCTCAGAGGAAAGCCTTATCCTCTCTGAGGAATGAATGGGGTGGGGTGGGGGAAGGTGGGAAGAGTAGGAGGATGGGAGGGAGTGGGAACTGGGTGTAAAAGATGAGAAAAGATTGTTCGAAAAAATTTTTTAAGTCCATAAAAAAAGAAAATTGGATGTTGCCAAGCATGACCTGGAAAGTGAGTGGCCACTGGGGAGAGGTCCTACCGGGAAGTGCACACTGCTAACACACAAGAGCTTAGCTTCAGTAGTAAAACTCTCCAAAGACATAGGGCAAGGAAGGAGGAAGGTAAAGCCACGTTTCTCTGGGTGCTGTGAAGCAATAGGATCAACGGAACATAGAGAAGCATACACATCTTTGTTTATTATAGCATTGTTGTTAATAACTGAGTTACGGAACCAGCCTAGGTATCCATCAACAGAGGGGTGAAGGAAGGACAGGTGGGGTGTATATACAATGAAATTTCTTGTTGGCCACTAGAATTAAATTCTACTGTTTGTATGAAAGTGGATGCAGCAGGAGATGCCATATTAAGTAAATTAAATCAGTTCCAGGAAGACAAATATATTTTCTCTCATTTATGCAGTCTAAATTTTATAACAATACATAAAGTCATGTACGTATGTGTGATGTGAAAACAGAATTGAAACTGTCTGAGGCACAAAGGGAGCTAGTAGGAGAGAAGGAGAAAAGAGAGGGTCCAGGAACATCAGGTAGAATATGCTCAGCATACAGAACATGCATGTATAAACACTTATGTACTTGAAAAACAATGAATGAATGGTTGGTGGAGGAAGACTAGAAACCAAGGGATTTCAAGGTCTTCTTTTAAATAACTGGGCAAAAGAAGAGAAAATAAATTAAATGGAAAAGAAGAAACAACTGAGAAGTTTAAAGGTAGTCCACAAGATGGACTTGTGAAGCACGTATCTGAGACTTGTCTTAGTGATATGAAAACCCTTCATAGCCTGTTCACAGAAAGGATATCACTCAATTAAAAGCAACCAAAATATTCTAACAGACATTTTGCCAGAGAATTTAAACCAGTGGCCAAAAGGCACATGAAATGATACTGAGCGCCCATCACCACTAGAGGAGCAAGTCAGCTTGGAGGAGCACCTTCATGTGCACCAGGAGATGGCCCGAGAGTGAAGGTAGAAAAGGAACATTGGCAGCCACATGGGTTAACTGGAGCTTTCAAACAGTACCAGTAGGCTGGGCTGCTGACGTGGTTGCTGCAGCTGAGGGAGAGGTCAACCCTATGTGTCTGTCAAACCTGACAACAGCTTAGATAACTACACTTAGGATTACGCATGACTCAGCCATTTCATGTGTAGATCCAAGAAAGCTCATAGACATTCAAACACAGCCCTGGATATGAAAGCAGAATTGCTCCCGAAAGCCAAAGATGGAGGGAACTCAAGCATCCATGTGGCCCCAAGGAGTTAAGTATTCATATATGAAGCAGCGCAGATGAATCTTGAAAGCAGATGTCCAGTTGGAGAATGCTTACATAGAAAAGGCCACAGGTTATGAGATGCTGTTCAGAGGAAAGTCCGGGATGAGGAGTTAGACACAGAAGATAGTGTTTGATTTGACCTAGTGATGGGGACGTCTCAAAGGACAGGGGAATGTCAGGTACAGGCTACAGATTTCCCCTTGAAAATGCTCCAAAATGAACATAGTAACAACCATACCCTGAGAACATGCATGCATGAACAGTTCAGCATGCAAATTATATCTGAATAAATCAGTTTTTAGAAAAGAAAGTTGAGGGCAGTTTAATGTAGAGAAGATGTCTGACCAGTGAGAGCCCAGCATGTTATGCTCCGGGAGAGAGTTGGTAGCTGTCAGCATGATGGATAGCCAGGGAGATAACCGACTCCTTGGGAAGCTGGGGCTCTGCTTGGTCCGTAGGTCACTGACAAGAAGTTCCAGCAAAAATACCTAATGAAATTGACTCCTTTGAACATGAAACTGGCTTTCTCTTATTGGAAAATTAATTTTTGAGCTACACAAATTCTCTCAATGGTGATGGACAAATGAGGTGCTATTCTAAGTAGAGAAATAATGGTTACCAAAGAGTGTCTTTTTACAAAATTATTTTTTTATTCCTGAGACTTTGAGGGATTTTTTTTTCTGGCTATGAAAAAAGACAAGGGGAAAAAAAATCAAATCTCATGATTCCCATATGGTTGCTAACCACATCTGGGCTAGCTTTTAGCTATCTTAAAATCTAAATTATCTTGCTAGATTTTAAAACAGCATAACTTCTGGTACTCTGTGTTTCAGCCAAATTAATTTCTGCCTCCATATTCTCTCTTTCTGCCTTGTGCTGGCATTGTTACTGCTTTTGTTTACTGTCCACAGAGTACTTTGCGATGCCTGAGGTTGTAGCATAGAGTCTGGCTGTTACAGACATGTCTAAACTTGGTAAACACTTGCTGGCAAAAGCCCAGAAGAGCTGCAGAAATGTTTATTTTTATGATTTATTAAAATTCACTGGATGCAGATTAATTTTTGCTTGCTCAATCTTTGCTATTGTATCACCTGCCATTAAGTGGGAACTACATCTGGGAAGGGCTTTGTTTTGCTTAGGTTACCAAGGTCTATCAAAATTGTTTCAAAGTGCCTAAATTTTTTTTTTAACTGGAATGATCTAATTTCAAATGATCAGGGTGTCCAGATGTCTTGGGTGAGGAGTAACTATCACACTTCTCAAAAAAAAAAAAAAAAAAAAAAAAAAAAAAAAAAAAAAAAAAAAAAAAAAAAAAAAGACAAGGTCCTTTGGGAACTTGGCTGCTGCTCAATCCACTAAGGGAAATAACTTTCCAATCCCCTCTACCGAGGACCAAGGAAAACGGCTGGCTGGATTCGGAGTATGGGAACCGGCAGCTGAGCCTTCCACATGTGGGAAGCCAGGAAAAACACTAGTCTGGCTCTGCAGGGGCAAGCCAGATCTGAGCGACCCTTGGGAGGGAGAACCACGGGCACAGGTTCGACTCTGGGAAGCGCCCCATCCGAGAGCTGCGCGTCCTGGATGTTTCGTCTGATTTGACTGATGCTTCATGTCCAGATTATGTAGTTTCCCCCAAGTTAAAACAAACATAAAGATAAGAGGAAAGAAGGGACGAAGAACTCCATTTTAGCAAAAACAGTGAGTTTGGTGTCTACTGGTTCTGCGAAGGCTCCAGAGACAAAGATTCCTCGTTAGACCTGTCTGCAACGTCCTGGCGCCTAAACTCTCTCTAGGCGATTTGCTCTGTGGACATTGCATTCTGTTTCTAACCTGAGGCCGGAAGCCCTGGCGTATCCCTTTCACTACACTGTCGGGTCAGAACAGAATGGGACTGAGGAAACTGGGTTCTAGGACGTTTCTCACTTGAAACTGCAGCCACAGTCGGAGTCAGGGTTGGAAGCATGATCACATGAAGTTTGAAATCTTTATTTATTCTTAGGCCATTAGCAGCAGAGCGACTTCTGTAAGGCCAGCTGCTTTTGCTTTGTTCCCCACTATGATGCGTTCTCCAGCATCAGATGATGGCACATGTTAGTCACAAAACACAAAATCCTGCTACCAGCTGTCAAAAGGAAAATATTCCTGAACAGATCTCATCCAGTTTGATAGTGTCCGAATCTGAGCATCGAGGGAGCGTTACCCCAGTGTTGGGTGTTCCTCTTTCTCTCTTGCTTTCTCTTCCTCCCCTTTCCCCGTCATCTAAAATCGCCTTGTCAGTTGATAAACTACCCCGGACTATTATCAATACATAAAGTATTTTTCTTTGTGTGGCTCTAAACAGGGTGAGACCTTTCTCTTTTCTGGCAAAGAACTGGTCGTTTTCTGTGAAAACAAGGCACAGGGACCTGATCTACCTCATAAATTAGACAGCTGTGGGTTTTCAGGGATTTCATTCTGCCATTGCTAACAGCTTATTGACCGCCTTCAGTGAGACAGTCATCATGTTCGACGTTAGACCCTCAGGGGGAACAGTCATGAGCAAAGTAGTAATGTTTCCTGTGCTTCCGGGGTGTGGTGTAGAGGAAGAAGGCAGAAGGTGACGGCATAAACGCCAAACCAAGCTTTTATAATGGGAGGGTAGGGAGAACGCCCTAGAGGAGATACCTGCAAGCTTTCATCCAATGGGAGGGTAGGGAGAATGCCCTAGAGGAGATACCTGCAAGCTTTCGTCCAATGGGAGGCCTAGGGAGAACGCCCTAGAGGAGGGAGTGGCCAGTGCTGTAGAAAGCCAATGAGGTATCTGCTTTGGGATGCAAAAGATACTGGAGTCTGCTGTAGGCTGGAAAGTTGCCTTTGATACTCCATACAGTGTCAGGCCAAGAGCAAAGTTAGGGAGAAGGGGCTATTCAAAAGTGTTAGAAAAACACAGAGTGACTCCCTTTGCCTAGATGGGAGACATTGCTCACCTACAAAGTTTCTCCCACAGTGAGCTGCTTCAGAAAAAGACCAGGCGCTGAGTATGAAAGGAGCCGTAAGGTGCCCCATTCTTACTGTGGGTGGCAAGGGCAATGCGGAACCATTGCTGCTATCCTTGTAGGAAGAGGAGAATCCACCACCGTTGGCGTCAGTCCTATCTCTGCGACAGAGCCAAACACGCGAGAATGACTTCAGAGGAACAAGATTTCTTTTGGCTCATGGCTGGTTCCATTGCTGTGTGAGGCCTGAGGTGAGGCTGGCATCATGGTGGGGTCACATGGTGGAGTGTGCTCACCTCACGGGGGACAGGATAAAGACAGGCTTAGATGCAGGTGTGGGGACAGGGTTGATCTATGTTTGCAGAACACCGGCTCACACCTCCTAACAAGGCTACACCTCCTGGTTAGACCTCTCCTCAATAGGAGACCAACGGTAGATCACACTATGAATGGAGACTCCTCCCCACAGCTCTCCCTCTGGGTGCTGCCTGCCCAAGGGACCACGTCCTCTGGAGCGGAGCCTTCAGAAAGGGGAAATTTATATTCAGATAATGACATAAACCAACTCTTTTTTTTTTTCTGAAGAGAATGAAATTTATTCCTTTACTGCATACGTGTTAAAGTGATACCTTTGGGCTTTTAGCTGTAAAATGAGATGAAGGGCATAACTTGCTCAGCAGACATGTAATGTATCACTCAAAGAGGTACCCAGAGGATTGCAGAGATATCTCAACTGTTGAGAGCACTTGAGGCTCTTCTGGAGAACTTGATTCAGGTCTCAGGGCCCACGTGGTAGTGGGTCACAACCAACTGCAACTCTAGTTCCAGGGGATTGATTCTACACCCTCTTCTGGCCTCCTTGGTCACCAGGCATGCACATGGTACACATACATACAAGGAGGCAAACACTCGTCCTCAGAAAAATAACTAGATATTTAAGATAAATAAGTAAATAGATATATTAGAGTCCTGTGTGGAAGGAGACAGAGTAGATTCACCTGCCATTCATATCGTGCCAGGGTTCTGAGGACTTTGTAGACCCCAGTGAACAGCATATTTTAAAAGAAAGAAAGGTTGAAGCCCAGAGACATGAAAGGACTCTAGGGGTTGACTGCCCAGATGTCCCGCTTCCCAGGCCAAAGTTCTTCACTGTTTCAGGGAGCCAATTGCTCTTCCCAAAGCTGGTGTTTATTTAGGAAATTGATAGTCTTCTCGCAGCTGGGCTTGCCCGGCCCCTAATGGCCTTATGTGGCTGCACAGCAGGCGGAGGACGATTCCTTCCTGTGGGTGAGAGCAGTTGGGTGTAGGCTGTCAGGGTCAGGGACTCCAGACAGACCTCCTGAGTGTCCATTCTAGACTCTATCCTGTGCGTGAGAAAAATCAAAGAACTCGTTTGGGGAAAGAACACAAGGATCCAAGGAGGGGCCACTCAGGAAAGACTTCATTCCAAGAGAGAGGGCAGCCAAGGTGCACTCACTGGGGTTAAAATGCTCCAACCAGGTCTGGGAGAGAAAGCATGGACTGTGGCCTTGTCCCCTCTGCCTTCTAGCCACTTCCATTGCTGGGAAAAGGACAAGGAGAGGGGTCTCTGTCTCTGTCATCTCTGGGGGAGGGACACTAAGTGTGGGGAGGGTCTGCCAGCCTCAGCACCATGGGCTGGGCAGTGGTAGAGACAGCCTGAGCTGATTGTAACCGAGTACTAGCACTTGGCTTCAGATATAACATTACCAATGCTGGCAAAGGCAGTAAGTAGGATTGTCTTGGCATCTGGTATCTCCACTGTCACCTTTACCTTGGCATCATAGTGGGTAAGAAATGGGCACAAATGATGAAGTATGCTTGTGGCCTTTATGTGGGTGGTCTTGGTGTCACTAATTCAGAAAATGGATTTTCTTATTGAGATAGATGGTGAATTCTTTTGCTGACTATAATTCTTCTACAGGTAAAAAAACAAGTATAAATTTCATTCTATCATCAAACATAATCCTCCTATTATCTTGGATGTAAACAACATGAAGGTCTGTGTTTAAACCCCAACACTGAAGAAACTGAGTATGGTAGGCAAACCTGTAATCCCAGCACTCAGATGACAGGGTAGGGAGATCAGAAGGTCAAGCTCATTCTCAGCTAAACTAACTTCAAGGGCCAGCCTGGGCTACCTGACACTCTGCCTTAAACTAAAACAATTATCTCTGCAACTGCTAAGAGTTTGCTCAGCGTTTGGTCACTGGTTGAGTTCATGTTTGTGAGCAGCACAGTTTTTGTAGAATCAGATCTCAAAAGTCAAAGAAGTCTGAACTGATTGGTTTCCTTCAGCTGTAGTTAGACAAGTCAGTTTCCAAGTGCTGATATAGAGCAAGGGTTCTAGGTTGGCCTTGAAAAAGGTTTGTCTTGAAAAAGACCTTGAGAAATTCATTTGCTTTTCACCACCTGACAGTTTTATCTTTAAAGCTAGAGATTGTGGTGCTGGAGAGATGGCTCCAAGTTCAGAGCAATTGCTGGCTTTGCAGAGGAACCAGGTTCATTTCCCAGCGCTCACATGGTGACTCACAATAGCCTGTTTGTGTAGTTCCAGAGAATCTGATGCCCTCTTCTGGCCTCCACAAGTAGTGCAGGCACACAGGCAGAAAGACTCATACAAAGCAACACTACTTAAAAGAGATCATGGTTGAACCTTAGCTAGTCTTTCTGGAATTCTGATCAAATACTGTTGAGTAAGATAAGATATGCTTGCCTTTAGCACCAGGATGCACCTATACTACACTACACTACACTACTTACACACACACACACACACACACACACACACACATACCTACATACATACCCATACATATACCTACCTACTTACACACACACACACACACACACACACATACACACACACAGACACACACACACAGACACAGACACACACACACACACACATACCTACATACATACCCATACATATACCTACCTACTTACACACACACACACACACACACACACACATTTGCAGCACTGTTTCCCATTCTGTTTGCTACTGTACTAATACGTTCAAGACACGGAACTTTGTAGCGGCATTTCAAATGTATTTTAATAAATAAAGACTGCCTGAAGATCTGAGAGTAAAACAGTCCCACTGGTCAGGCTTACAGACCAGGTTATGGTGACACACACCTTTAATCCCAGTAGCCACACTAGTTGCTATAGAAATTGGGTGGTGCATGTTTTTAATCCCAGTGGCGCACACCTTTGATCCCAGCACTAATATAATATAAGATGAGGTGAGATAGCTCTCAGGGACAGTCTCTTCTGCAATTTTGGGAGGCAGGATCGCCATTTCAGACTGAGGTTGAGGTAAGAGCTGGCTGTTTTGCTTTTCAGATCTTCAGGTGGAACCCCAGTATCTGACCCTGAGCTTTCATTAATCATGCTTCAAACCTTCAGTTAGATTGATGTCCAATCAAAGAACAGCTGGTCCTACTGACTCAGAACCTTACATCATTAAAAAAAAAAAACTCCGTAATTTATTGTCCATGGTAATAACATAAGGGTCACTAGAATCCTATGACCGAATGGTCCAGAACCATAACTCCAAGCAGAAAACACATTAAAAGACACTATAGCCTCCTCGGCTTCTCTCACTTCCAGCTGGTGACGCTCTGTGGCAAATCTGCATTGTGAGCAGGCGATTGACCCAGTCCTCTCTGAAGATCTCTGGAGTTTCTCATGCATAACCAATGCAGGGGCCACACACTCATAGGAGTTGACGGCGCGACCTTCTCTGTGAGAGTTCACTGGCTAATTCGAGTCTGGCATCTCTTTGGAACATCTCTGAGCATCATCTTCTTACCACCCTACATGGCCCTAGCCACACGAGTTTCCTTCCAGAACTTTACATTGCCTATATTCTTTGCCAATATCCAAGAGGAACACAGTAGAGAATTCTCATCTAACTCAAGCATTTTCCAGAACATGCAGTGGATCTGTTTACAGTACTGGCATTTTACAAATATGCTAATGGACCATTCACTTAGACTATCAAAAATTAATAAAAATGTATTATGGAGTCATGCCGCTTCATGGCCACCATTGAACGATGAGATTTCAATTGCCTAAAATAATGCTCTAGAATATGCAGACATTTTTTAAACTGTTATTTTTTTTGAGGGTCGACTTGGGAATCCAGGGGCATGAGCTGGAGATCACAGGGGATCTGCACAGTTCAGTGTAGACAGAAGGCAGAGATTAGCAGAGAGGGAGCAGCAAAGGAACAAAGCAGGGAGTGGAACCAAGGCCAGTCCCGGGACACTGCTGGTGTACTGAAGGGGAATCCACCACGGATCTTCTGCCCTCTGCTCCCACACACCTACGCTGAAGCCCAGAGCCGCACCTCCTGCCCCCTTCCGGAATAAGCAAGTCTTTCTGATTATTCTCCAACCATCCCTTTCCTCAGAAGGGCTGGCATGTATGAGTTATGTATAATAAAATCAGCTTCACGAAGACCTAGCCAGCACTTCCCCTGCTGCCAGGACTTCTCAGAACTCCGAGAAGGGCAAGACTTAATGCATGCTCACTATCCCTAGTGGTGCAATTGGTTCATGTTGCTTAGCCTTCCACCCCTTTACCCAGAACAATTCTGGAGCCGTCCCTCTTTCTTGGCTTCTTTCAGGTATTTGGAAAGGGAAGTTCAACACTGCCATCATGGCTGCTAAAAAAATCCTTCTGCCTTTGACACTTGATTGAGAAAATGGTCTTCAGTCCACCTATGCTTTGCTTTTTTTACTTGGTTATTGACCATGACTCTGCCTCCACCTCCTTTCTCATATTGGCTTTTTGACCCCAGTAGAAGTTTTTGCGTCTGTTGCCAAAGATAATGGTAGAGAGGAGAGGGTCCATTCCTACAGGACAGAAGAGAACTCACATGAACATGTTTGGAGCAGGCGATGAAACCGGAAGTTCTCTGAATTATGAGGAAGGAAGGAGAGACAGCCAGCTAGAGACTGGAGAAGAAGATAAACTAGGTTTGCTCATCCTCTGCATGTGGGAAGCTGGCACATTCCATAATCAAATTCTGCTTTTTCTCTCAACCAACACAGGGAAATATGTCTCTTGGTATCCATGACTCTTTCATTTGGGTTAGGAAATCCAGAAGCTTCTGCTAAAGATGCCAGAAGTTATATTCTCTGTCAAGAAACAAAACAGGTTCAGGGGAATTGGCTCAGTCTAATTTGAGAGGTAACAGGAGCATAGAACACAGAAGGAGCTGGAATGGAGAGAAGGCAGGGTGGAAATAATGTAAATATAAAAGTATAACACAAATGAAATTCTCAAAATGTAAACAAATGTTTTAAAAGTGTCATCAAAGAGAAATAATCAAATAAAACAAAAGGCCAGGTGTGGTGGTATACACCCATAATTCCAGTGCTGGAGGAACCTGAGACAAGCTAGCTAGCAAGCGTGATTGAACCAATGAGCCCCAGGTTCAACAAGAGACCATGTCTCAAAACAACAAGGGAAACAATTCAGAAGAATAACAAATATGTAAACACATACACATGCACACACATGCATGTATACATGTGTATGCACATGGGCACGTGCACGTGCACACACATACATGCATGCATACACCAACCAACCAAACAAAAAACATGTTCCAACTCTTGGGTAGAGATACATTGTTTTGAGACCATATCCTTCCTTTCTCATTTGGTGGTTCATTCTTTAAATGACACATCTGTGTTAAGAATTTTCTTCACTGTAACTCTGCTTCTTTCATGCGTCAATTGAATATGGCAGTTCTATTCTATTTTTCAGCTCCCAGGGTCACATAAGGATGGTGAGATAGAGTCCTTGCATTCAGCGCTCAGCTTTGAAATACCGCCTTAGTTTTGCTGCTTTTAACCAAGTGATACTCTTGGCACCCACGAGCAGCGTAGCTGCCTTATCGGCGACATGGGATTTAGTTTATAGGTACTGAGGAGGGAAACTAAAAATTAAATTGAATTATGAATAAAGAAAGTTTTCTCTCCAACTTATTTTCTGCATTAATGGCAACTCTACAATTTTCAATTAGTGTAAAGAAAATCAAAACCCGTCCTATAGAGAGGTAGGATCAGTAAGATAATGATCAATTTATAAAGGACCTTGTTAATGAAGATGATGAAATTAGGAATGAGTTCAAGAAGATGAGGAAAAGAAATGTGTCCTGAAGGTTGGACTCACAGGAAGGATGGACGACAGCTACTGTGGAGAAAGGCAGCATTGTACAGCAACAAGGCTGCGACCTGCCTCTCTGACACATGAGGCTTTAGGTTCAAAATGCCTCCTTACTGAGAGACATAGCTACCCCAGACTGAGCTGGGTTTATCATTGTGCATGCGGATAACTCCGTCTCAGACTCAGTGTGCACGCCCGTTCTCAGAAGGACTTATATACAGATCACCTGACCCCCCCTCCCACCATATCTAGCTTTGCAGGGCTGGCTAGGAATCCTGGAGCCCCAACAAGGCACAGGTGTGCCTGGTTTAGATGCCCCGTGTTGGCTGCCTGCAAGGTTTTGCACCCATGCAGAATAGACACTTGCTACAGAACTGAACTACTGATTATTTTGCTATCTTTTCTGAGAAAGTGAAGTCTTATTCCACCCAGCACTTGCCTCTACAGGAAATCGATGTGCTCAGACTTCTGGCAGTCTCTCCTGTGTGCCACCTGCCTGCCAGCTAGAGAAAGCTGAGACTCCAGAGCAGCCACTGTGGGAAATGTACCCCCAACAAAAACCAAGCTCGAGGCAGCCTGACTCCATGTGCATGCAGAACACTCTCAAATAGCTAGTCTTCTCTTTTTATTTGTACAATAATATGCCTCATCCCACTGTCTTGGTTCACTGTCTAAATAAAGCCAAATGAATGGATTAAGTAAAAGTACTGCAAGGCAGTCATTTAATAATTAGAAATTACATAATACATAATGAACAAGCCACCAGAGAAGATTATTCCAGTGGGGACAGAGTGAAGACCTAGGGACCAGAGTGTTACAGAAATAACCAGAGAGTCTATGCGCCGTGACTGTGTGGAATGCACCACTCATCCAGCCCCCTGAGCTCACCGGCTCCCATGTGACAAGCATTTTGGACAAGTGCTGGAGATATGGAATACAAGACATAGCCCCCCCCACTTTAAGAATGTAATGATTGTAGGTGGGGGTGATATACATAATAATTTAATATAATATAATTTAATGTATATAATATAATTTAATATAACCATCCAGCCGGGGCCGGTAATTGGAAGAGAGAAAACTGAAATGGAAATTGGGAGATGCTATGTGCTCTGCTCATGGATGTCCCTGTCTTTCAGTTGAGGGAGCATTTTGAGATGAGTAGTTTGCCAGCCGAAGAGATGGATACTTTCCTGCTGAAGGGAGGGTCTTAAAAGAAGCCCAGCTCACAGATGAGCACTGTGTGACCTGAGAAGCTGTGGGGTGTGACAGAGCACAGTAAGACGGGGTAGGGGAAGGTAGGACCAGAAGACACACCCCCTGTCTTTTCTTGGTTAAGAATCATGGGTTTGAGGGCTGAGACACAGCTCAGAAGTTAAGAGCATTTCTGCTTTTGTAGAGGACCTGAGTTCAGTTCCGATCACCCACATGGTGACTTAAAACAATTCATTAACTCCACTTCCAGAGGATCCAACACTGCCTTCTCCATGAGCAACAGGCATGATATACATACATATTAACTGGCAAAATAATCGTACACATAAAATAAAACAAAAAGTCTCAAAAAATTTTTTAAAAGGAATCTTGTGCTTGACATTTTTAGGTGTTAAAGGTTTGTGATCTGGATTGTATTTTTTCCATTTTCCCCACTTCCTTGTAGTAGGGAAACAGGCAGAAGTGTGTCTTTAGAGAGTTAAGTTATGAAGACAGGGAGTGGGTTCAAGAAAGGATAGAGAGTGGTGGGAAAAGAATGTTTTGCCACAGAGATCCTACATGGTCAATAACTGTTGCATATACAAAGATTGTGGCAAGAAAGACAGAAAGGAAGTGTTCAAAGAATGTACTTAGGCACAGGATATGAAATGGTTAGTGACTGGACTCAAATGTTGTGATTGAAAAAGTTCATAACATAAGGATTTCCAGCCTAAGTAACCAGACAGCCGTTCACTGCACTGGAACCTGGGAAGGAGCACGCTCAGAAGAGACTGCAATGAGCAAGTCCTTTCTGGCACATGTCAAAGGGACAGGACGTCTATACAGCATCCAAGACAACCCATCTTTTAGGGAAGTAGAAACAGGCAGGAGGGCTTGTAAAAGCTGGGTGGGGGAGCTGGAAACATTCTTTTGGTGGCCACTGGTGTAAGAGGAAGTTTTGGGGTTGTGAGTGTGGTTGAAGTCATCTGGCAGAATCCTAATGCACTCTGCAACTGCGGAGAGAAAATATCAAAAGAGCTGAAGGGGAGGGGGAGAAACAGGAAGCAGATGGAGGGGTGATGCTCTCCAGGTGAGTGTGCAAGCAGACGTGCTAAGCTGGGCCAGGGGAGGCTCGGTGGTCAAGAGCACTGGTTGCTTGTGCAGAGGACCTGAGTTTAGTTTCTAACACATTGGGTGGCTCACAACTGCCTGTCACTCTAGCTCCAGGGGAGCTAGCACCTTCTTCCAGCCTCTCTGAGCCTCTGTACACATGTAACACACACACACACACACACACACACACACACACACACACACGAGAGAGAGAGAGAGAGAGAGAGAGAGAGAGAGAGAGAGAGAGAGAGACTCACACATATCCACATAAATGAAAATAGTGAATCTTTTAAAAAAGATACCAAATTCCATAAAGAAGTCACGTGAGGACAGAAGTCTCTTTGGAACTTGCTAATTACTGACCATCTCAGGAAATCCCATCGCCTGGACGGAGCAGAAGCTAACCCAGTAGCTGTGAAGAGTGGAAGGAAGGTGGGGGAATAAAGATCAATGATACGGAGATTTCTGGAGAGAGCAAGATGAAAAGGAACAGTTGGCATGTTTGTAGCCGGCAGAAAACTCTGAAAGGAAGGCCCAGTAAGATTTGAATGAGAACCGTGGCCACAAGCCAGCCCATGGACTCCTGTGTTTAGCAGTATAGACCAGCCTACATTGCAGCTTTGTTGGGGACAGAATAGTGGCCAACACTGACAGAATCTATAGCGGGATCTGCTTGGGTGGGGATGATGTGTTTTGTTTCTAAAGCAAAAACAATTGCGAACTTATGAACCATTTATAGTTCTTTTTCCCTCCATAAACTATTCAAGTTAACAGTGAAAAATAAAGTTTCTAAATAAAGTCTTCCCTTAAGATTGTGTTTTTCACTTGCCAAGCCAAACGAACCAAATCTTTTGTTTCTCTAGCGATCTCACTTCCCAAGAAAAATACACCTGCAAACATCAGGGGCCAGGTTTTCCCCACCCTGACCATTTTTTCTCTTACCCTTAAAGCACTGTTGGGGGGTTGTACTTCCACATTGTCATGTGCTCTGGGTTAGCCAAGAAGGTTAAGTAGGGCTAACCTAAAACAGTCAAGCCATTCTTTTCACTCTGGGGATAAAGTAATTGCCCCCTTATTTGCTCCCAACAATGTTCAGCCTGGAAGTGATGTCTCCAACATCTTCCTGGAGGGTACAGTGTGGTTCAGCAGCTGCCAATCATCACGGGCTCATGCTTGTCATAACAGCTATTGTCTGTGCCATCCAATTATCTGCCTGGCCCCCCACATCAGTCATTCTTCCACGGCTCCAGAAGAAGAGAACTCTTCACATTTTACACGCAACTTGGAGACACTGATTCCCCAAGAGCAAAATCCAGGCACTTTATTATGAAGCTCTGGCATGCAAGCTTCATAAAATTCCAAACAACAGAAACCTTACCCAGTGTGTTTTATTTTGGAACTTTGGGGTTTTGAAGAAAAAAAAAATGAGAGCAAGAGAAAGAGAACCAAGAGGGGTCATTCTTGAGATTATTCTGGTTTTTAGAAGTTTTCATCCACCTAGATGTGGTTAGCTGGTGGCAAGTTTCTGTAGTTATGAAGGGAAAATAAAGGCAGCTAACAATGTCTGGATGTCTGCTCGCATGCTAGGCACCAGGAAAAGCTCCTCATTTGCTTTCTCGGAGGACCCCTGCGAGTCCTCTGTTCTCCCCAGGGGGTATGAGTAGAAACTGAGGCTTACCGTCAAACAGCTCACTCCTGAAAGCTAGCGAGCAGGTGGCAGAGCTGAAAATTGATCCATGCTTGCCTGAACAACTGCCACTACCCCTTTCTGGTGTCGTCTGGAGGCATTTCTTTAGGTATGCGTCTGAAAACCAACACAACACGATAAAGTACCATGTGAATGTGGACAGCAGCGGGAAGAGACGTCCATCACATACTGCAGATGCTTCACAAAAGCGCCCGACATTCTTGGCAGTGCAACTTTCCATTGCCTCTCCACTCTTCCCAGAGGGTCCTTCACTTACTGCACAGACACACCCAATGATCGCACTGCCCACCCTCCTCTCTCCCTTGGTCCAACTCCATCTAGTCCAGCTCATGCTCCTTTCCCCACTCAGCCAGCTGGGAGTGTGCAGTTCACCAGCAAACAGCCCTTGTCTGGTTTCAGAAAGGGTTGGGCACGTGGTTGCTCCTGTCAATGGTGTGAACCTTGGCCCAGCGCCTGTGTGCATCCAGCCTCCTTTATATTGATTGGTACTCATCGTAAGCTGAGGCCTAACCCAAGATGCAGGAAGAAGGTGCTGAGTTTTGGATGAGCAGAAGTCTACTTTATCTATGTCGTTCTGACGGAAGTGGGGGGAGAAAACATACAAAAGAAAAATAAAAATAAAATATGCAATCAAGTCACCAGCATACCACTTAAGACGGGTCCACAGATTTCTGACAAATGAAGATCTACTTAAGCCAGCCTCAAGAAATCCCTAATGTCACCCACTCCCACATGACCTTGGGCTATGTGGAAGCCCAGCAGAGGCCAGTGTAGCCCATCACAATGGGCAACGTGGTGACCCCAAATGCTGACACCCCGAAGCTCCTGGTGCTTGGTACCTGTTTCCACTCTGCCCAAGCCATCTCTCACATTTGCAGGGATGGAAGCTTTCAAGACTCAATCCCCACAGGACTGGGTCCTTGTCAAGTACTAATAGATGTCAAAGCCTCTTTGTGCAGCTATAGTTCCTCAAGTCTCTTGGCCTTTGGTGCAGCCGTGTTAGCTGAATGTTTCTTGCTGAAGAGGAAAAAAAAATGTAAAACATTTACTCTTTCAATTTTCTGAGTACAGGGTTCTCTTTGTTTAAAACACCTAGAATGGCTTTTGAAGTTTCAGAATTCGCTTCCAGAGATGAGAGAACAGGAAACAATCACGAATAAAACTTGCCCCTCCCTTCCTTCCCCTCTCCTCCTCTTTCCCCTCTTCCCCGCCCCTCTCCATCTTCTATTCTTCCCTTCCCTTCCATCCTTCCTTTCTTTCTTTCTCCCTTTTCTCCTTCTTTCTTTCCTTCCTTTTGGCTTTTTGCGACTGTATTTTACTCTGCAGCCCAGGTCAGTCTCAAACCTGCCGTATTCTCCTGCCTCAGTGTCCTGAGTTCCGGGATCACAGGAGGGGACCACGGCTCAAGCCGCCTCCCTCTGATGTCTCTACAGGAGGCCTCTCTATTGCACAGAAGTACAGTTTGGCCTGGATGCCCCCTGTCTCCCTGCTCTCTCTGTCCATGGCTCCTCCTATTCCAGCTGCTGCCAGATGCCCAGTGCTGCTGGCCAGCTACCCCCAGCAGCTCCTGGCAACTAACCACCTCTGCTTCCATAGCACTTGGAGTTGAGCTAAGTTCTGACTGAGTGGTGAGCAACCCAGTAATCGGAGTCTGACTCGGACAGATGTGCCCCCTGGCCTGGGTCACACACAGGTGATTGGAAGGGCTGCATGGAGCCTGTCCTGACAAATGAACTTCTTGAGCCCACCTGGAGGGGGTACTATGCTCCCCCCTCATGAATATTTTAAAGATTTATTTATTTTACTTTAGGTGTATAAAGGTTTTGCCTGTATGTGTGTAAGGTGTCATGCGCCCATGGAAGACAGGAGAGAAAAATAGAGTTGCAGATGGTTTTGATCCACCATGTAGATGCTGGAGAATTACCAACGACACCAAGCCTTGGATATGTCAGAAAGGCCAAACCCATGCTTCTACATGGGCTCTTTTTCCTCACCCCATGTATTTTCCACGGATGCCCCAAGGGAAACGTTTCATACATTAGCTTAAGGCAGCCACCTTAAACATAGGCAACTGGGCATTTCATCACCCAGAAAGACAAAACTGTGAAGGAACGAAATGGAACTTTCCGTTGGGAGACCGGATCGATAGGGCATGGGGAAATATCAGAATTACTATATATATATATATATCTGCAGCTCTGAAAATAGGGACACGATTGTGGAAGTGTCCGGCACACAGCTGGTGGTAAGAGCTGAATACGCTAGGTGGGGTAGCTCACAGCTGTAATCCTAGCACCTGCAGCCAGATGTGAGCATTGGTGCAGATTTGAGGCCAGCCTGGGCTACAAGGCTACCAGTAAAAACAAGGCCCCCTCAAATGAGTGAATAAATAAATAAATAGATAAAGATAGTTAGATACACGGATGGATGGGTGGATGGATGGATGGATGGGTGGATGGATGGACGGACAGACAGATGGGTGGATGGACAGATATGATAAAAGCGGTCACAAAAATGAACGAATCAACCAATGATATGGGGAAAGAAGGCTATGTCACATAATTTTTCTAAAATCTAAACTATAGACTATGCAGACAGATTAATTAGGGTTGAATACATTCTATGATGGGGGGTCTCTGTTCTACATTTGTTTACGATAGCAGTTGTTAATTGATATAACATATACAATTGACTAAAATGATTGAGCAGCCTTAGCCAGTTCCACAAAGGTCCCAATCATAGCCCTCTATAGTGATGAAGATGGTTTCAGACATAAACCCCCACTTTCCCAAGAATCATACTAGATCATAAACATACCCTTGGGCATGTATTACCAACTTGACTGGAGTTGGAATTACCTAGGAGACACACCTCTTGGTGTATGTGGGGTGTTTCCATGAGGCTTAGACCTCCTGAGGAGGGAAGATCTCTCCTGAGTGTAGGTGGGGTCATCCCCATCACTAGAAGATTAGCCTGAATTAAAACGAGGGAAAAGAGAGAGCTGTGTGAATGTCGGCATCCACCACCATTTGTGACTAGCCAGTTCACGCTCCGACTGCCATGCCTTCTCCATCAGGATGGACTCTACCATTAAACCATGAGCCAAAATAAACCATCTTCCTCTAAGCTGCTTCTTGTTGGGTATTTGGTCACAGCAGTGAGAAAAATAACTAGTAGATATATCCTGGGCTTTTTCTATTAATGAGCTAAGGAGTAGGGCAGGATAGGGGCTGCAATAGACCTGACAACACAGGAGATGCAAACTTAGCTCCGGATAAAGCAGACAGAAACTTCATTTTTTTTTTTTTTTATCACAGGTACCAACTCTGCCTTTGCCTCGCCAGCAGGGGTAGCTGCTGAGCTACCAAAATAGAGTTTTTCCACTCTGGTGGAGGCTTCAAGACCTGCTACATAGCTTTCGGTTTGTCTTCAGGTGTGTGGCCAGAAGCCCTGTGCCTGCCGGCCACGCAGAAATGCCCACCACTGCAGGACCAGGTCCGATCTGTTTCACTCATACTGTTTTCCCTGTGGAACTTTATGTCTTCCCTCCTCTTCGAAGTCCAGATCAGATATGGCCTTCCCTTACCAGCCGGCCTAGGACATGAACATGGAACAAACCTTCCTCTAGACAGCATGGCATACCTTTATCTGTCTGTCTGTCTGTCTGTCTGTCTGTCTGACTGTCTTTCTATCATCTATCTATCTATCTATCTATCTATCTATCTATCTATCTATCTACAATTTAGCTATCATCTACCACCTGTCTATTATTGTCCGTCAGTCCCTCATCTGTCTATCTATATTTATCTGCGCCTTTCTCATTGATTTGTAATCTCTCTCTATGAAATGTAAGGTTCCTGGGGACAAATTCATAAGAACCTTGTACAGCTCCTGCTACTTAGACATCATGGGTAGGGAGGAGAATAGCAGCAGGGGTTCAGATTTAGGGTTGTTCAAGGAATTGTATTGTGTGTAGTGCTATGTCAGCTCATGGATGACATGATTTTCAGGTCTAATCCCTCACCCAATGAGTGAGAAGTTCACCATTGCTGCCCTCTATGAGCAAGCTACCGCTAAAATGACCCGACTGATTCCAGACTGAGATAGCTTCCAGATGGAGACAGTGTCTTCCTTGTTCTCAGGATAAAAGAGGCAAGGGAATTAAACATCTCCACCAAAAACACGTCTTAAGAGGATTGTCTGGTGTGCCTTTGTCTGGGGCTGACAAGAGTTGTCATTCTGAGTAGAGGACCCTTTTCTGAGCCAGTGGGAAGCAGCTAATTTTGCTGGCAGGTTAATCACAATGTGGATTGAGGGTTATCCCTGACTTTTTTTAATATCCAAGTAGCTTCAACAGGAGAGAGAGAGAAAACGAGACACAGAGAAAGAGAGTATTCTGTCAACAGGGAGAATTTCTACCCCAGAATTTAGATTTTCTATGTTTTTGTGTGAAAAGGCATGAAGTAGCTAGGCATGGATGATTCCCCAAAGACTTGTCTTTTACTAGAAAGAACTCTGTAAATGTTAATAGGTACTAGAAATGCTGGAAGCAGATTTGCTCTGGGCCCAGAGACATAAAATAATCATCACTTTGTTTATCTGATTTTAAATGGGTTTAGTATTGATTTGCCTGATATGAATTCCAAATTCCCGCTACTTTGGGAAAGGCATCCAAACCCACTGCTTTTGATTCCTGAGAGTTTCCTGCATAGGAAACTTCCCTTGCAATTCTGCACTGAGTGGGGAACAGAGTATACATGAGAGAGAACGGCCAGACTTCCCCGTCTGTGCTTCTTCCTTGCTCCCAACCCCAAACCCTGGAGACGATTTTCCACTGCAGCTGGCTCCCCAGGGCGTGGCTCAAGCTCAGCTCTTGTTCAAAGGGAAGAATTCAAGTGAATGGAGGTCTGGAGTCAGCCTAAATGCAAAGCGCAGACCTAGCCGTTGTCAGAGAGCTTGTCTTGACCGTGCGAATTCCCAAGCACACGGACACGAGCATGGCATAGAGTGTTCAGGTGAGAGCAACATTAGAAACTTCTTGCCCTGGAGGGTAGATCAGACAGAGCAGGGCGGCATTAAAAATAGACTTCTACTTTCCAATATCCACGGCAACATGTCTTCTCTGCCACAATCTCTACTATGAGATGTTTTAATTCTCTGTGTGTTTAATGAAATGTGTTTAGTGTGTGTATGTGTGGCATGTGTGGAGGGCAGAGGACATCTTAAAAGAGTCCCTTCCCTCCTTCCACCACGTGGATCCTGGAGAGTCAACTCAAGTCATCAAGCTTGGTGGCAAGCACCATTACCTTTTGATCCTTCGTGCAGGCCCAATTCTAAACTTTGAGTATATAACAGAGTGTGCATATAGCAAGCCTGGCCATGATGTCATTAAACATCCAACTGTCAGCTAAGGGCCAAGATTATTCTAGCTACTGCTGGGCAACTTCCCAGAATTAAGTGGGGCAGAGTCCTCACGCTTGTGGGATTTGAGACGCTGTTGTGTAGCAGTCCAGATGCTTGCAACCAGCAAGTCTGTCCACACAGACTGGAATATGGGCTAGAACTTAGAGTCCTGGCCTTAGGGCTTCACTGAAGAATCTGGATCCACCTTTTTACCTCAAAGTGCATCCAGAGTCTCTGGAAGGGGAAAGGATGGTCCTGCCACAGTTCTTACGTATGTCAGACGATGTCCCCAGCTGAAGGGCAGAAGCTAAGCGTAGAGGATGAGGTCAGTTATTCAAAGAATGAAGATTACGAACTCGGTGTGTTTCTAAGTCTGTTTGCCATTTTCATTTCTTGGTGATTGTTGTGGGGTGAACCAGACACAGGGATATCCCCATTACTTCAGAATGAGTCCTAACATAGACATGGTGTCTCTACAGAGACGTTCAAGTTAAAATGAGATAAGGATGGTCCCTAATCCATTATGATGGGTGTCCTTACAGAAAGGAGAAATGTGAATTCCAACACAGATGCATTGGGAGAGACAACACTAAGAAGACAGTACCGACCCCCAACTTTCAATGCCGGGCACAACCAAAGTTGAAAGAGCAGTGTGGGAAGGTCACTTCCATGCCCTAAGAAGGAACAAACCACGATGACATCTTGGTTTTGAACTCCCCAGCCTCAGAGCAGCAAGACAATGAGTGCCTGTGATTTCAGCTGCCCAGCATGGGGATGCCATCACAGAAACAAGTGTAAAATCCTATGTATAAATTTATTTCATGTCTTTGTAAAGTAGAAACACTTCTCCTTATGAGGAAACCACACATAATATCAGAGATGAAGGAAGGAACTATTTTGATTCCATCTGTCTCCCCATCTCCAAATTGATAAGGAACACCAGGAGTAAACTCCTGAACTTTCCCTTCTGTGAGGCCTCTACCTTTGAAATCCACTGTGGAAGATCCTCTGTTCTGTGCCCATAGAATAACGTATGAAGTTGGAAGAAGGTGAAGTGACTTCAATTTGTGCAATTCTACTCATTGTCCCTTGTGGTCAATTGACTTATTGGGGTCAACTGACTTATAGTCATAAACCAATGTCCAGCCTAGCCGTGCGTATGAGCAGTAAAAGAATAGACATTATGTCAATGTATTGGGTTGAGAAGGATTTGGAGGGCAGGAAATCTCTGGTACACGCTGGATGGTCTTCATGGTTTTGTTGTATTGCCGAGTTTGGGACTAATGAGGACAGAAGCAGGTTCCCGCCGTACAAATCCAAAGTGGAGGAGACACAGGAGGTGAGCAGAAGTAAGGTGTCTTGACAATGGACTCCATGTGGCAGGGTGGGTGACAGTGACATCAGAACCATGCAGCTGTGGACACCGAGGTTCCCAGGAAAGTCCTAGCTACTAATTGTGTCCGGCCACTGTTTGGATTTTAAGTTTTCAAGTGCCCGCATTGAGCAATCATGTTCTCGTCCTCTATGGCTTTCCAAATGCCACCACCCTTGCTTTGAAGCCTACACTGTGTGTCAGTGTTTCCTCCCATTCCGCTCAACAAGTCACTTCCTGGAATGACCCCCCAGTGAATAAGATACAGAACCTGTAGGCTGTTGTTGCCTTAATTTGAAATACGAACGAAGGTCCATTCACACCAACTAGGTTATTGAAGGCGGTCCAAAGAAACAGTTCACCCAAGTCTAGCTCGTGGAATCAACAAATTCATTGGGCTTTCAAGACCACGACTAAGGAGTTATAGGCATGTGAATGACCCCTATCCTGCTGCATCTCCAAAATGTCCCAGCCCAACATCGGTGATAATTTCCTGAAAGTTGCAACGATTGGATTCCCCTCTGAGATACCTGTACACTCCAGCACCTCTGAGACCACACGAAGTTAGGAAAGAATCCTGCGCAACTGGAAAACAAGCCCGACGCTGTGAGGGTCTGTGCTGCTCTAGCTGAACTGGCAACTGCCACATCCTGCCGAGAGGACAGCGTTGAAGCACCCGGCTGTGTCATTGACCCCGCACATCTGGACTGAGCAGTTGTTGGTAAATAGTTTAGTGGGTTCTACAAGTGTATGAAGAAAATGAAAATGAAGACAGAACATTTTTACTTTGAACTTGTTCATTCCTGTTGACTTCCCTAGGGAAAGTTCACACAATGGTCTACTCAAAGCTTCTCTGAGGGTGATTGCTGTGGACTCATCTTTCCTTAATTTACATTTTTTTTTCTTTCTCAGAGGAACATGATTGTTAAGTGTGCAACACTGTGGAAAATACATTTAACCTTCATATATTTGATTTCCTTGCATGTAATAATGTAATAAGGATGATCTCAGCACCAGTGATTTTTTTTTAAAGCATTAGATGTGTCAACATACAAAAGGAATGCCTAGAACAGTCTCTGGTAAATACCATAACAATCACTATGTAAGAATCTTCTGCTGGGATTGATGGCTCCCAGGAACTCTGAAGGATGAGGCAGGGGGATTACAAATCCAAGGCCAGCCTAAGTAATTTAGACTCTGTATCAAAGTTGCTGCGTTGTTTGTTTTAATTATAGGAACTGGGGAGAGACTCCAGCTGGGAAAGTGTTTGCTTTGCAAACATGAGGACTCCAGTGAGATCCCCAGAATCCACATAAAAAATGTTTGACCTGGTGGTGCGTGCTTGTAATCCCAGCACTGGAGAGGCAGCGACAGGTGGATCCTTGGGGATCACTGGCCACTCAGCCTAAAGTACTTGGTGAGTTCCAGATCAGTGAAGGACCCTGCTTCAAAAAATGTAGATGGTACCTGAGAAATGAGACTGGGGTTTTCCTCTGACTGCCACATGCAAGTACATTCATGCACACAGGCGCATCTGCACAGACATGAACAGGCACACACAAAATTAATCAGTCATTAATAAAATAATACAAAAGGGGTTGGTAATTTAACTCGGTGATAGGGCTAGGTTCATGCCCCAATACTGCAAAAGAAGAAAGGAGTTTACTCCAGATGTTAATCTACTGAGGACTAGGCAACATGCAAAGGGATAAGGAACCCCACCGTAGAAAATAAATTTAAACTGGATTTACGAGACTCCCCAGGCTGATGAAAAGGGGAAGACAGCTGTAGATACGTGTATCTTCACATCAGAAAGTTCAGGCAAGGAGGTGTTTTGTGGTGAAAAGTTCTTTCTTACCAGGGAAGCGGCATGTGTGTATATTAGCTCACACGGAGCCTCTAGGGACAGCCCTTGAGGTAGATGGTCAGAAGCCACACACTTGTGGATTCCCCCACTCTTTCCACTCTCAATGCCCGTGGTCTAACCTCAGTTTCTCTAACTCCCCTTTAATGAAGTCCAGTGGTTTCATATCATCAGATTGATGGGGGGAAGTGTGAACAGAGGTTGGGAAGTGCAAGTGTTCCTCCTGCGGGGAGAACCACAGGATGTCAAACCTTAAAAAGAAAGAGGGATACAGGGTGTTTGGGCTTTGCAGGGTTGTGCTAACTTGAAAATCTTGAATGCAATAAAAGTAGCTACCAGAATATTTACAAGTCATCATTTATTGGAATATAAGTTAATGTTTGAGCGTTGACAAGTGGGGAGGGAGGGGACTGGGTTATCACGAACAGTCTGCTTCAGGATTCTCTTTCCCTTTCTACTTAGAAAGTACATAGGTCAGCATTTACCAACGACATCAGCAGTGTGGAGGCAGAGGACACGGTGGCCCCTCCAGAGCTGTCTTCCTCTGGACACGCTCAGGCAGAATTTTGCTGTTGAGAACTGATGGAGGAAAACCCTCTTTGTACTGTTTTCTGCCACTTGACCCCAGCAAACACAAGTCTCAGAATGGCGCAGCACAATGCACGGCCAGAACTCAGGGAACCCTCCAGCACTTCCCTCCTTCCTCAACTAGTTTTGGAGACAAAGAAACAAAGTTTAAAGAGATTGGGTGACTGTCCAGCAACTAGCAAAGATTCTGGGACTGGTGCCCAGCTTCTCTGTCTGATGTTGAGACTTAGATCCGACATCCCATCCAAAGCCCACAGGGCTCCATTGGGCATCCGCTGGAAATCTCTTAGGAAAACAGAAAATTTAAGGAGCTCAATTATCCACAGAGATAGTTGGTAGTGACTCCATGAAGAGGTGGGCATGATTTTCTTTCTTCCTTTACTCTCAGAGACATTCTTAAAACAAAAACAACAACAACAAATCACTTGGGTGAAGAAGTGTACAGCAGTAATAGCAGCCTTTAAGAGACTGACAAGGGGTCAGTCTCTTAACTGTTGCAAGTGTGAGGCTAGCCTCGGCTACATAAAAGTTCCAGACTATCCAAGTTATAGAGCAAGACCCTGTCTCAACCACCTCTTCCTCCCTCCTCCTCCAAAAAAAGAAAATAAAGGAAAACTAAATTTTCTTTGGCACTGGAAGAATAAAGCGGTACCAAAGGAAAGTGGTTTATAAGAACCTTCCATTTAGGAAGCATTCCTAAATTTTCCTGTCCGAATACTCTCAACATTTAAACGAAGCAATCCATGGATCTTCCGAAAACTCCAGTCTTGCTTTGATCCAGTTATGAATTATTTCTCCCCTAATTTACTTCATTCCATCTCATCCTTATCCCAGCTCAATTGCCCTTCTGTTAAATAAAACTAATCCTTCTTTCTGGTTCCCTCTGGAAGATCATGGTTTGCAGATTTCCAATCATTTTAAATATTTTCCACCATAACCTCTCCGGCAACTCCACATCCCTTCTTAAATTGTCTTCCTTCTGAGCAGATGTAAAATTCCACTTGAAGAGTTCCCGGGAAGGAGAGGAGACGGTGATTCATGCACAGGGCACCTCTCATGCAAATACAAATAAGGAGCTGTTGGTAACTTCCTGCCTGGGGGAGAGATGGGCTGGGAACCCTGCTGGACTCCGGCTGACCCTGGCTCCCATCCCCACACACTCAAACACTGACCCTTCATTCCGTCCTCCATTGGAATCTTAACTCCCAAAATAAGTTGAGAGACCATCAAAATAAATAGTGTTTGAGGAAAGTATTCAGAATTCAGAAAAAATCCTAATGTTTCAGGATTCTCCCCACACCTCCAATCTTAGCCAATAATTAGGCATAAAATTGGGCTCTATGTTTCCTGGAAGCAAGGCAACAGGAAAAAAAAAAAAACGTTTAAACTTTTAAACACTGCTTTGCTCAAGTAGGGGAAGATGGTATCTTCATTCGAAGTTTCCAGTCAAGAATCAGACAGTTCAACAAATTCTCATCCTCAGGAGCCAAGGACTTTCAGTGGTAGGCACCATTTCTTACTGTCACTTTATTAATAATTTTAATTGAATATATTAATCTCTCTGGCTTGTCAGAAATCATTGCTTAGGTCTTCAGATTGCTTGAAGACATAAGACCTATACCAGCGTCCTTCCTGTCTTGACTTTCTGGGGTTGGGTGTTGCATACTCTTGGTTCTTCGCATGGGCTCTGGCAATACTGGACCACTTCCATCTACAGAGCAGCTGCCAGGGTTCCCTGCAGACCCGCTTGACCTGCGCCCAAGCCGCACACACGGCCCATAGTAATGAAAGCTGATGAGGGCTGGGACAGACCCACCAGTGGCCTTCTGCATTATCTGGGTCACTTCAGACACCCCTGAAACATCTGAAAAACCAGCATGCTCAATTCACAGAATTTCTGACCATCTTATTTTTTGTTGTAAATTGACTTTAAGTCTTCTAACTTCTCCAGTTCTTTGCTCTCGTGAGCCATATAAATAACAAAGTGTTTTAGAATGTAAAAAATTAAAAAGGCATGATGCAAAGTAACAATAATTTGAATTTTAAAAATTATTTTACCTTTCTTTTTTCTTTTGCTTTTTATTGTCATAGAGTGTGTAGTTTTAGGTTGGAAAGACAAATTCTTCCAAGAATATCATGTACACTAACCATAAAGAAGAACAAATTTGAGTTGTTTTATTGGAAGACAAGCTTCATAGTAGAATAGAAATAGAAATAGAAATAGAATTTAAATGCATAGTGGTAAGTGCTGAGGAAGGCTTTGGTGGTCTCCATGGTTCAGTGTCTAGCATAGGAGGAAACTTGTTTTAAAGTTCAATGTTCTAGGACAAGCTCCTGAGAGAGGGTCCTGCCATATGAAGCTCGAGTTTGAAAACGGCTGTCAGCCTGTATCATAGACAGTGGCTTAATAAATCACTGTAGATCTAAAGGGTAGAAATATAAAGACACAGCCCAGTAACCAGGACCTGAGCCTGGACACCATTTGGCCCCAGGGCTACCTGAGAGAGCCCAAAGCCACGGCAGCTAGGGGTGTACAGGTTCCAGGCAGTGAGAACAAAAGCCTTGGCTGGGCCTGTGCTCCACATAGGAAAAGGCACAAAGGGAGTTCAGAGATGGCCAACAAGTGCTAAGGGAGAGAAATACTGGGTCTCAAAAGGGTGGCTTGTCATTGGGCATAGCGGCACAGACACCAGACCCAACACGGTTGAAACCCAGCAGGAGCTGGGGAAGGCAAGATGGGGTGGGCAAGATCGGTAGATCGAACTGGGGTCCTCCAGACTGTAGGACAAGCACTTTACTGGCCCAGCCATCTCCCCAAACCTTGATTTATTCTTTTAGATATATCTAAAACATTAATGCTGTAATCCACTATAAAATAAATCCTTTGAAATGATTTAAATTTCTTTTGAAAATGTTTAGATGTCAAGTTGACAATATGTCAGAGAGAATATTTTTAATCTTGTGATGTCCCCTCCAAATCACAAGAGATGCTTTGACAACTGCTGTTTTATCGCCTTTACCCAATCACCTCTGGTGTCTTTCACCCATCAAAGATCACCCTTAGCCACTGTAAAGTTACACTAGCAAAGTTCTTTCTTCAAAAAAAAAAAAATCATTGCATCTATTTGTGTATATCACGGCACACATATGGGACTCAGAGGATAACTTACAGGAGTCTATTCTTTTTCTGCAACATGTCGATTCCAAGATTCAGTAACTCTCTCATGTAATTATTCAGACTTAGAATCGCAAAACTTCCCGTTCATAATGAAAGAGGTATCTCCAAGACACCCCGTGTCAAGGTATGACTCATAACAACCATATGGCTGTCTGCTAGAACAGCTCAGCTTTAGATGCTCTTGCCTCAGCCAGCTGGTTCCAAAAGCTTTCCCCTGAGCCACAGACAGAACCAGCACTTCCTACCGGACTTCCACAGTCCATGAAGCCCTTTCCCACCATGAGCAAAGACCACACTGCTGGACACAGCGGACAAAGACAAGACTGGCTAGAGAGGTGAAGATTGGTTCAGAATGCCCCGAACTGCTCCATCTGGCTCGCTTTCCTGATGCAATCATATCTAAGAAATGAGTGAAGACGTCTAATGGAATCTGAATCACTCTCCATCCAAGGCCATCAGATGCATGGACGCACACTTCATCTTGGTTTTGAGACAGGGTCTCTCTTAGCCCAGAGTGCCCTTGAGCTCATTGTACAATGAGGACGCCCTTTAACTTCTGATCTTCCTGCTTCTGTCTCCTGTCTGCTGGGATTGCAGGTGGTACGTAACACAACATCCACCCATTTTATGAGATTCTGGGGCTTGAACACAGGGCTTCATGCATGCTAGGCAAGGGCTCTACCAATCGAACTACACCCCAAGCCCTATCCACCTCTTGCAAAGCTGCTTGTCTGATCAGCTCTGGTACATCCCAGCCATTGCCCAAGCTGGTTTGGAAGCTCAAGCCAAAGAGAAACTCTCCATCTTGCTGGACTTCCCACCCTGAGGCGGACATTCTTTGTCCTGTTTGCGAGCGGCTGGTGAGCGCCATGAATTTGGGTTCCCTTCCGCTCCCCAAGTCTGAACATTTGCTGGATCAAGAATCAGGCAGGAAGGACATGAGGGGAAGGCACACATATGCTTGTATTCACCACGCATCTCAGAAGGAACTTCACAGGGCTCAGGTCGCCTGTGTCTTACTAATCAGTTTCGTGCTGTGGGCTGTTTGCACAGCACTTTGAGTGCGTCTCTAATAAATTAAAATGGGCTCAAGTGGTAAAACATACTGAAGATACAGTGAGCAGTCTGCAAACTGCACAGAGAAGCCATTATGCTGAAAGGAAGTAGGAAAAGCAATCGTAAAATTTTGAAAAATTATGCAATAACCGTGTGCTCATTGCCCATCTGTATCCATTACAATGATCTACTTCATAGACGTATAAATAGAATGGGGAAGTCTCGGATCTGCCGTGTGCTCCGCCTTCAGTGGGTGAAATTCAATTAACGTCCTCAATAAAGAAAACCTGATGGATGCCAACATTTGTCTGTGTGCCTCTTTATCCACTTTCAAAGCTACTCATTGAGTTTATTTCCCCTTTCTTCCCCGTTTTTCCTCCCCAAAAGTCTCTTTTGTGGTGAGACAAGAAAGGACAATTGCCTGGGTCTGCGGGGGTGGGGGTGGCACCACGCTTGGTAGGGGCATTAAGTTCTGCAGTCCCACCTTCCCTGAACACTCCACTGAGCTCCGCCAGGGCAACATCCTGTGGAGTGTTTGCCAAAGAAAAGGACCACACAGATAAGACCGTAAAATTGCCAGGAACTCAGTACAGGTTTTACAACATGCATGCTGATCAAAAGGGCTTAACCAAGATGGGTTTTAATCATATTTGGGCACTGGAGAGTTCTCAGGTTCAAAGAAGTGGTCTGTGTCTTGTTTCGTTTTGGCAAAGCCCTCTTTTCTTCAATAACTCCAGAAAAACAAGGCAGACACAGCAAAGCTGGGATCGGCTCAGCCACTCTGTGCAAACCAAACACACCACCTTGAGGGGCCTTTCTCTCACATCAGGCCCTATATGTTTGTGAATATTTTCAATTGGACATGCTTGTTTAAACATTTACCCTTTTTGAAACTAAGCCACTTTAAATTGTGCTGGGATCCATACAAACGAGAAAGCAAGAAAGCTTAGCTGTGTCCGTTATGATTTTGTAATGCTCAATATCAAAATATGTAGCAAAAGTTTTTAAAAACCCTAAAGGCAAAAGCTCTGGCTGTAGTGCGAAGGAACACTGCAGCCTAGAGAACAGTGGGGCATTGACAACCCTGGCCCTGCGAGGTGAAAACGTCAGGTGGGATAAACTTGCCTCATTGGGTAGACAACGCCTTGCCCTTCTTCCTCTCCCCTTCCGTCCCTCTTCCTTTTGTGCCCATTCCTCACTCACACTTCCTCTTCCCTGTGCTTACAGGCGAGAAAGCACAGGTAGTTTGAAAGCTCCCTAGCTAAGATGACACAGGGTGACCTCAGTCTGGGAAGACAGCTCACTCAGGAGGACACAGGTACCTCAGAACACTCTCTTTCTTTCTGGGCATTTCTTCTAAGAACCTGCCAGTTATGAAAGGAGAAGAAAAGGAAAAATAGTATTTATTTAGTTATCAAACATTTTGTAGAAAAATAATGACCATCTGCAAGTAGTAAAACACATTGGGCAGCTGAAGTTGTCGGGGGCAGCCTAACCCAAATGTGCTACTGCACAGTAACTCAGGGACAGATGGGGACCTGCACACACCCACTCAGCAGTGGAGGGGGTGAGGAGGTAATGGGGGACACGGAGTGTGTCTTCTATTTACCGTTTAGAAGGTTTTACATAGTAGCCAGACATGAAGTCAAATGAAGAAAGGCTTGGAAATTAGACCCTTTTCCTACTCTGAACCCCACATTGTTCCTCCCCGTCTCTGTGTGTATCTGTGTTCCTGCACACAGTTACATTTGCCCATGAACCCAGAATGCAGAGGTCATGTGCCCTATTCTCTCATTCCATCTTATTCTCTTGAGACAGGGGTTCTCTTCTGAGGCCTCTGAAAGCTTACTGTCTCTGCCTTCCACGGCACCCCTTGGGACTGACAGAGGACTGAACTTGAATGCGTGCCTGAACAGCAAGCTCTGCCACCTGCCGAGCCGACGTCCCAGTCACTCTTTTGTCTTATTTTATTTAAACTTTGGGAGTCAGTCTTGAGAGAACTGTAAATGAAGCAAAAAGGAGGGATTTTCCAGAAAAGAGTATATCGAACATAATTTAAGAGATTTTGGGACGGACAGAGACTGGGAGTGTTGGGATTGAGGAAAGAAGGAGGCATACAATCCTCTGAGAAGCTGGTACTTTGTGAAGTCTCTCTCCCAAATGGGTCTTTAGAGAGGACCTGGGATGCCAGCACACAAGGCAGCCAGGGGAACTCAGGGCAGTGAAGGATGAGGAGACAGATGGGCTGAGAAGGAGCAAAGGAAGGTGGCAGGATGCTCACAGTTCTGATGTCTAAAGTCTGAGAAGAAAGATTCACTTGGATGATATGCTGAAAATCTGTTCTGTGGGTATGTTAACATACCCCGTCAATTTGGAAGTCTCAAGGTGGACCAAGTAACCAGTAAGCACGAGAGAAAAATGCAGCTTTCTCTGCGGAGTCACTGACATGCTGTTTAACTCCTTGGAAACAGCTAATGAGCATCTGTAGAGCCTTGCTCTTGCTCTTTAAAGATCTCAGAGTGGAGCCGGGCGGTGGTGGCGCACGCCTTTAATCCCAGCACTCGGGAGGCAGAGGCAGGCGGATCTCTGAGTTCGAGGCCAGCCTGGTCTACAAGAGCTAGTTCCAGAACAGGCTCTAGAAACTACAGGGAAACCCTGTCTCGAAAAAAAAAAAAAACCAAAAAAAAAAAAAAAAAAAAAAATCTCAGAGTGGCCCCATACCCTCATTCTAGTTAAGAATTAGTTAAGAATGACCTCCATCTTCCCCTACACTTACCTTTGCTTCTTGAAGATGTGGTGTTTTAGGAGGTCTGGTAACAGTCCCCATGCTAAGCATCTAGTCACCACAAAGTCAGCTTGAGTCATGAATATCGGGTGCTCTCTCTTCAGCATCCTCCATAGGGCAATTGGCTGAGCCAAGCTAGCGTCATGGAGAAACGCAGATGTATTCATGGCTTGACTAACACCTTCAGAACACCTCGCAGGACCAAGCTTCTCTAAGTGTCCCTGAATAAGATACTTGAGACTAAAAGAAGGAGGAGCTCCAACTGTTGTTTATGACAGCTCTGAATTTTGAAGGTAAAAGCTTCCTCCTCCTACTTATTCTCCTCCCCTTACTCCTCCTCCTCACCTCCTGGTTAGAGTATTTGGCAAAGAAACATGCATTCTCATTTTGTAACATCCAAGAAGTGGAAAAAAGACAGAAAGGGCCAGATTCCCATATCTCATTCAAAACTTTCTAAAGAGGATCTGCCTCCTAAATATTCTGTCACTTCCTAAAGTCCACTTGCTGCTCTGGGGACCAATCCCACATGAAATATCCAGGATCCAAAACCTCTCTGAAAGACACCTAGACCCTCAGTTCAGCCAATGCGCACTTTATCAATATGTGATACTATCAGGTTTTTGTTTGGGTTTAGTTATTATCTTTGCAAAAGCCGCGCAACATTTTTAATGTTACAAAAGAATAAGGACAGATGAGTGAGGTGTGAGGAGGGATTTGGACCTGGAAAGGAAAGTAGACTGTGTGTTGTCTAGGCTAACAAAGGTGTACAGCCTAGGCTAACAAAGGCGTACAGGTATAGAACATCACTCATGATGTGTGTTGTCTAGGCTAACAAAGGTGTACAGGTATAGAACATGACTCATGATGTGTGTTACCTAGGCTAACAAAGACGTACAGCCTAGACTAACAAAGGCGTACAGGCTACTGAATGTCACCCATGATGTTCGAGAATCCCAGTAACTAGGAAGAACTAGTGTGCAGATGGATAACTTTTTTGTGTTGCTCTGACCAGGTAACTGACACAGAAACAACTTAAGGACATTCAGAAGAAGGCATTCCATTATGACAGAGAAGGCACGGCAGCCAGAGCTGTTTGGTTCATAGTATAAACCAGGAGGCAGATACAGGGAAATGCCAGGCACAGCTGGATGCTGGGGCACAGCTGGATGCTGGGGCACAGCTGGATGCGATGTCCTTTTCCCTTTTTGCTCACTTTGGCACCCCAGCCTACATTCAGGGTGAATCCCCTACCCTCGGCTAAAGCTCTTGGGAAATTCCATCAAAGACAATCTATGAATGTCAATTTTAGTTGTTAACTTGACACAATCTAGAATCATAATCTAGAACCACCTGGGAAGGGATTTGAAATGAGGAACTGTTTAGATCAAGTTAGCCCCAGGACAGGTCTGTGGGGTGGTTATACTGATTATCTTAACCGAAGCAGGTAGACTTGTATATTGGTGACACCATTCCCTAGGAAGGATTTCCTGGACTGTATTAGGAATGGAAAAAGTAATCTAAGAACAAGCAAGCATGTATTAGTTTATCACTCTCTGTTCTTGATGATGAATATATCAGACGAATTGCTTCAAGTCCCTATCATGGTGGACAACAAGTTGGAACTGTGAGGCAAGTAAGTCTTTTCTCTTTTAAGTTGTTTTAGCAAAGCAACAGAAAACAAACTAAGACAACACCCAAAGTCCTGCCTTACTATTGCCCTGGGTGTTTCTTAATCCCATCAAGTTGACAGGCCTTATAAAAGGGACAATGGCCATAACTGGATGACTAGGAAGCCTGGGGTTTCTCCACAAGAAACTAAAGTCATTAAAATATTTTAAATAAAGAAGTAGCTGACTGATACTTTTTTTTTCTTTTGGGGAGAGGGCTATAGGACAGGATTCAAAACCACAGATCTGATTGACAGCAGATTCTTTGACACCAGGTGACGTATAATGACTTGTGTTCAGATAATAGGGTTAGACTTATGGAATGAATATACATAGCATTAGCTCAGAAAGTTCTATATATTTTTTGACTTATTAACCACAAAAGTGAGTAAAGGGAAGGATGGTTGGGCCTCCTCAGGGAAGACTCTTTGGGTGAACACTGAAAAGTTCAGTTTGGACAAAGGTTAGAAACTCGGTGGTACCGGCCCTTCCCCTCCTATTTTGTTGTGGGAGTCACAGGGAACTTAACGTTGTCTGCAAGCAGACCGTAACCTCTTTGGGGCCAGATACTCTGTCGTGGTTTCCTGGATGACCATTTGGTTTTCAGTGCTCTAAAATTTTACAAGTTTCTAATCCCCCACAGTGCCTATAATTATAGCAGGACTCGAGCCGTAGCGTTCAATTAGATGGTCAGGGAAGTGAGCACTGTGGACGGTGACTCAAGACACAGCGCTGGATCCTTCCCAGCGTCAGTGCCTCAACTCCTCCTCATCAAGCGCAGTTACCACTGGGGTTCTTTTAATAGTAAATTGAACATGGAAACACTGTCTTTGCTGTCAAGACATATTCCCATTTGTCTTCCTAATGAAAGGGCCAATCCCGCTTCCTGCTCAAAACTACGATGAGGGATAGCTGTGTGTGCACGGGGCATGACTGACAGCCAGCGTATAACATCACCCACCATAGATCATGTGCACAGGGTAGGTGTGACCACCCGTCGGCTAACCACACCAGATGCCTCTAGATCTGGCAAAGAGGGATGGAAAGCTCCCTGCATTGGGTTCTGCTGTGAGTGCCTGCACACTTTTTGGTTTCAGGCTGGAAGGATCTTGTGGTGCATCTGGCCTGGCCAAACCCAGGAAGTACTGAACTCATTAAAATTTAAAAACAAACCAAAGTTGTTTGGAACCTTTCCAGAGGATTCGTGTTGTGTCTGAGGGAGAAGGAGGGCATGGGTTCATCTCTGACCTGACATGAAGGCCGGGTAGAAGGAATACACAAACAGAGGCAGGTGATTCCATGAAGGGGACACACCCTCTCATTGGGTCTTAGGATATTCTCACAAGATAGCTCCTGTGGGGAGCCCAGAGAAATTCCATGAAGCCTCCCTTCAATTCCCTTTCTTATTAGGTTGCCATAGGGATTGGTGTTTATGAACAAACTGTCAGGCAGCTCATCTGGAACATTCCGGATAGAAGCTAGGGTACCATGCCCTGGACTTGAACAGCCCGTGGACGCTGAACTGTTTCTGGCTCTGCATCTACATGGCCCTGGCCCATGGTGGGCCCTGGAGCGGTCCCTAAGGCAACCTATTACTTGCAACCATCTGGACCACCTGTGGGGTGACTGACTCACAGCCTCTGAAAGTGGCAATCAGAAATTGGCTAAATCAAACCAATGACCAAAAATGAACCTAATGGCTAAGACTGAAGCTTCCAGAACAACCCACCAGGGTGCTATTGCCTACAAATTAAATTGAAATCATAGAAAATAATTACAGAATTATCTCGGCCTGACAATCACTGAGTAACTATGTTGTCCCACCCTCTAATGTTTTCACAAGGGAAAAGAGGCACCAAGATTGTTTTTATCTATCCAAAGTCAGCAAGCACCCTGCATAGACCTCCCTGGTCCTGCTCACTGCTGAGATGTGTACACACACACATGTAAACACCATGCGTACATACACATACATGCGCCATGTACACACAGACATACAAACACAAAATCACACACATATACACATCCACACAGCATGCACACACACACTATGCATACATATACATGCACTTGCCATGTACACACAGACACACATACAAACACAAAGCCACACATATATACACATCCACACAACATGCACATACACCATGCATACATACATATACATACACCATGCACACAGACACACATAAACACCATTCGTACATACACATATACACAGCATGTATAGACACACAGGTATACACACAAAGACACAATACACTCAAGCACACATACAGTCACACGTACAAACACACACACACATGCATTCAAGCACACACACACACAGTCACACATACAAACACACACACATGCATTCAAGCACACATACAAACACACACACATACACTCAAGCACACACACAGTCACACATGCAAATCACACACACACACATATACTCAGGCACACGCACAGTCACACATACCAGAAAACACTCATACATACAAACACACACATGCCATGTATGCAGAAATATACAATGTGGATAACTGGAAAAGTCACTTTTAAAAAGAACTTGCACTATAGATTAAGAGAAACAAGTTATTGTCTAGTTTGCTTTGGTCTCAGAACTGCTTCCCAAGTGCTCTACCACTGGGGCATAACTCCCAGTTCAGTCCTTGTCTTATTTTTCAATTTTGAGAAAAGGTCTCACTAAGTTGTGCATGCTGATGTTCAACTTGCTCAGTTTCCCAGACAATCTTAAAGAAGTCGGTTCTTTAATGCATGAAGAAACATTGAGTGAGCCTTCATCCTGGCAGGTCTACCTAACATAAGGAGTTCAGAATGTGTGAGAATAGACACATTAATTTACTTAGGAAGGGGAAGGATGGAGACTCCTGGTCTTTGAAGTTCAAAGGCTGTATATGTCTTGGACAAAGAAAATAAGAGACAACAGCAACACAATTCACCTGAGACACAGCCTACCCAGATGGTCCCTCTGTCATGAGGCTCACATGTAAGGACCGGAGGAGACAGCTGCCCCAAACCATCGCCTGAATACTGCCATCTTTGTTCTTCAAAAGACTTGTTTTCCAGATAATCCATTTCTCCAACTCCTCCCCTATAGAACTCTTCCTATGAAGTTCTGCATGTTTGGCCACTTTCTCTTTCCTGTTCTCAGGGTCAATTTCTTGAAAGTTGGGCCTATGAGTTTTACCTCTCTTGTGACAAATGTCTCAAAAAGAATCCTATTTGATCTGCATCCTATTTCTGGCATGCATAATTACCTGTTGCTTTCAAGGGTCACACACACGTTGGGAATCTCTATCCCCGAGAACTATGACAGTATCAGAACACAAAAATCTGAGGACAGTAGGACTCCATGTACTACCCACTGACTCACTGTATACAGAATGGCAAATACTATCATCATAAGCCTCATTATTCGCTATTGAAAAACAAGGAGAGTATTTGCCTCACCTGTTACATGTTGCATGGATCAAAAACATGTTATAACATATATGAAGGTACTTTTTAGTTGAATATGCCACTTATGCTTAGAATGTTAGAGATTTTTCTCATGTTTAAAATTCAACATGTGATCACTGTATTCTCTGAGACTTTAAAATATAGTAGACAAAATTTAAAGTAGAAAACAGAAGTCTGTATCATATTTTATTCACTTGGTGATGTGTTATGTTCTATTACAAAGTGTTTATTTGAAACAATATTTTTTTGTTTTTTTTTTCTTCCTCATGGTTTATTTTTTTTAAAATTTAAAAATTTCCATCTCCTTCCCTCCTCCTCCCCCTTCCCTCCCCCCCTCCTCCCCCTTCCCTCCCCTCCTTCTCCCCCTTCCCTCCCCTCCCCTCCACCCCTACCTCCCCTCCCTCCCTCTCAAGGCCAAGGAGCCATCAGGGTTCCCCACTCTATGCTAAGACCAAGGTCATCCCAACTCCCCCCAGGTCCAGGAAGGTGATCGACCAAGCTGAGAAGGCTCCCACAGAGCCCGTCCATGCAGAAGAATCAGAGCCCAGAGCCATTGTCCTTTGCTTCTCAGTCAGCCCCCGCTGTTGGCCACATTCAGAGAGACGGGTTTGGTCGCATGATCCATCAGTCCCATTCCAACTGGAGTTGGTGATCTCCCATTAGTTCTGTCCCACCGTCTCCATGAGTGAACGCACCCCTCTCATTATTTGAAACAATATTGAAGCCCCATCTTATTAAAGAGCTTCAATATTGTTTCAAATAGACGCTGTGATTGGCAGAAGCTAGCCTGGGTCATAGCTCAGCTGTTGTCTGAAAGTCGCCACATAGAGAATTATTCTTCTCATCTGGCAGCCCTGTGGTATTGCAAAATCAGAGGCTTCGTTTTCATCCAAACCCTGGTTTCCCCCTCCACGCAGGCTGCATGGCCATGACACGGTGGTCTGACTCTGCTGTCCGACACACGGAATCCCCATTTTCTCCATCTCCTGTGCTTGGATGCTCTGCATCCAAGGTTTAAACTCGCTTAAGTAGAGTTTATTTCTAAACTGACTATAGTGCCAGAGAGCACTATATATTTGTGGCTCAAATGGTCTTTTTACACACAGAGAAGCATTGGACAACTGGCCTAAGTTGTATAACCTGAAATACAAAAGAAATCATCTGACCATTTAAATTTTTTGTTTATGAATTTATTTCTACTTTCTGAAGAATTTGTTTCTTCTGAAACTGTTAGCAAGGGATCCAAACTGGAACATAACACAAAGTCATCCTACTGAGTTCAGCTGAAGTAAAACCAGCGTTCTGCCACAACTCTGCTCCACTCGTGCTGGACAAGACATCTCAACTCTTTGTAACTAAATGATCCTGAAGTGAAAGGCTTTGTGATACCAGATTCCTCCTCTGCTGCTCGGTGGACCTCTGAGAGCAGGGAAGTGGTCAGGGTTAAAACTCAAGACCCTTCTCTACATTTCAAAGCATTCTAGATGGGTTCTTTTCTCTTTCAATAAATGGATGATAAGTGATAGATTAGACAAACAGACAGATGATAGAGAGACAGATAGACAGACAGACAGACAGACAGACAGACAGACAGATAGATAGATAGATGATATATCATATATAAAATAAACACAGACATATGATGGATGGGTAATAGATGACAAAGGTAGATAAGCAGATAGGAAGATGATATTTTATGGAAGTTAGGATGATAAATGTTACTCATATGTTTATGTATTTGAATACTCAGTGTCTAGTTGGTGGCATAGTTTGGGGAAAGTTATGGAACTTTCAATGGTACAGACTGGCTGGAAGAAGTACATCACTGGTGGCAGGCTTTGAGGGCTTATGAACCTACTCTACTTCCTGCTCTCACTCTGTTTTCTGTGTGCAGATAGAATGTGTCCAGACATCTGCCCCCACCATATAATGCCATGCCTTTCCTGCCTTCACAGAATCTGGCCCTCTGGAACTGCAAGCCAAGATAAATTAAACTGTTTTTTAAAATGAATTTTGTCATAGCAATAGAAAAGGAATGAATACATGGTTGCTATATAGATGGATCATAGATGGATACATAGGTCACAGATCAGAAAGATGGATGATAGAGAGATGACGCAAAGATGGGGGAGGAAGAGAAGGAGGGAAGAAAGAGAAATATTTCAAGTTTCTAAGACAGAAAAACAGAAGAAAATACCTGTGACTGAACAAAGTGTCTGACAGCTATGAACAACTTGTGGCTATGTCTGCATCCCTTTCAAATGATGCCCAAGTTTGTGTCTGACAGTCAGGCAGCACTTTTTTGGTGATGCATTTGATACATAAGGCTGTGCTTTTGACAGAAAGTCTGAGTTCATCAGGAACAGTGCCAAGGAAGTTCTAGAGCCATGTGCACATGTGGGTGAGCTATGTGCATATGTGAGTAAGCCATGTGCACACATGGGTGAGCTATGTGCACGTGCGGGTGAGCCTTGTGTACACACAGGTGAGCTATGTACACATATGGGTGAGCCTTGTGCACATGCAGGTGAGCTATGTACATGTGTGGGTGAGCCATGTGCACACATGGGTGAGCTATGTGCATGTGTAGGTGAGCCTTGTGCACACACGGGTGAGCTATGTGCATGTGTGGTTGAGCCATGTGCACACACGGGTGAGCTATGTGCATGTGTGGCTGAGCCTTGTGAACACACGGGCGAGCTATGTGCACATATGGGTGAGCCTTGTGCACAGACAGGTGAGCCATGTGCACACACGGGTGAGCCAACATCTGGAGAATGAGGAGAACTGCAAGTACTCCTCATAGTTGCCTCTTGTTTACAGGACTGAGCTAAGAGTGAGCAGGGATCTCAATTTCTACCACGTTGAAATGCTACATTATAGGGATCACCACCTTAAGCATCAAGAATTTGATAGTGAGCTTGTCTAATACGTAAATAGCAGCCTTTAAAGCAAGGTCTGGTTTGGTGATTGGGAATAAACTGGATAGAGATTTCCATCACATTTTCTGGATGTCATCAATAAGTTCTGGGTCTAAACCCCAAGACAATTCTCAACGGCCTCTCAGTTCAGTTCAAAATCTTCTCCATGATACAAGTGAGCACACAGTGACTTCTCTTCATCCCTTGAGCACTTTGTAAGGTTGGGTTTCCTACAAGAAGTCCTTGGGCGACATTTCTTTCTTGGCTTTGCATGACTTCCACCCAGTCCACTACACTACTTCCTAGTCTGGCAGGACTGAGGTCTAGCCATGCCACCTACACCTGGTTTCTCCTCTATCCATCACATGAACTCCAAGCATCTGTCAATATTGATAAGAACTCAAACAGGAAGCAGACAAGTCCTCTGCACTTAACCATGAAAGAACGGAAATGAGGCGTGCAATTCAGTCAGGTGCTGTAGAAACTGAGAGAGGTGTTGATGGGAGGGAGAGCTGACAGAAATGATGTTTCTTTTTGGAGTAAGGAGAATGTCCTGGAATAATTAAGATGTGGTTGCCCAACCCTGCAAATGTACTAATAACTGTTGAGTTGTATTATTTTATAGTTGGATGGATAGATGGATGTATGAACAGACAGACTGTAGTACTAAGAATTGAACCTTAGAGCATGTTAGGCAAGTGCTCTACTACAGAGCTATGTTTTAAGGGTGGATTTTATGATTTGTGGGATATATCTCAAAAAATCCTTATATCTTCCTAAACACAAACAATTAATGTCATTTGGTGTGCTCATTGCTGTTTGATGTAGGTGTGTCTTCTATCTACCTGATGATTTCATTAGTTAATTAATAAAGAAACTGCTTGGCCTGATAGGTCAGAACATAGGTGGGTGGAGTAGACAGAACAGGATGCTGGGAGTGAGGCAGATGCTTCGGGCAATCGTCATGCCTCTCCTCTCTGGGCAGATGCCATGCCTCTCCTCTGTGGGACAGATGCCATGGAGCCAGCCACCAGGTCAGACATGCTGAATATTTCCTGGTAAGACACCACTTCATGGTGCTACACACATTACTAAATATGTGTTAATCAAAATGTGAGAATTAGCCAGTAAGAGGCTGAAATTAATGGGCCAGGCAGTGTTTAAATGAATACAGTTTGTGTGTTGTTATTTCGGGGCATACGCTAGCCAGGCGGCCGGGAGCTGGGTGGGAATGCAGCCCGCAGCTCTCACTACAGCTGTTGGCAAGTCTTCTTTGATAAAGTGTTTCTTCAAATCTTGGCCCTCTTATTGAGCCCTAATAGTTCTTCATGCATATAAAATACAACTTCTTACAAGAATGCATTCTGGAATATTTACTGCACTATCCCCCCAGATTGATTACTCACCATCTACTGTAAATGGAGGTTTCTCTGTTCCACCCCATCCCACAGCCATTTCTAAATAATCGCTCCAGAGTTTAATATTAATTATAAATGTTTGGCCTATAGTTCAGGCTTATTATTAACAGCACTTAAATTAACCCATTTTTATTATTCTATGTATTCCCATGTGGCCATGCTGGCATCTTGTTTATTGGGCAGCTGGCTTGTGTCTCCCTCAACTCTGCCCTTCTTTCTCCTTATATTGTTTGGCTTTCCTTCCTATCTATATTCTGCCTTGTTATAGGCCAAAGCAGTTTTATTGTCAACCAATGAGAGCAACATATATTCACAGTGTACAAAATGGTTATCCCATAGCATTTCCCCTGTCTAATCAAAAAGAAAGGTTTCAACTTTAACACAGTAAAATTACAGACAATAAAACAGCTATCAAATAAGAATGACAGTTGCAACATCTAGTCTATTTGTGGGCTGGAGAATTGCTCAGTAGTCAAGAGCACTGCCTGTTCTCCCAAAGGTTCTGAGTTCAATTCCCAGAAACCACAAGATAGCTCACAAACATCTGTAATGAGATCAGATTTGATGCCTTCTTGATGAAGAGACTATCTAGTCTTCAGCTCCATCAAAGATGTGATAATATTATCTGAGTAAGCAGGAAGTGCAAGCAAGTGACTTCCAAAAGATATGAAAAATGACAGAAACAGCTGGCTGCCTGGACAGTCACCCAAGGCTCCTCTATAACATTGGGGCATCTATCTTTGGCCTAGCATCTCTGACAGAATTTCTTGTTAAGCAGGAAATTTTGAAGGACTGTCTTAACTGTCTTGACAAAGCTCAGTAGTCATGTATTTTTGGTGTCCTGCTGTCAGCACTGAGGCAAGGGAAGTTTCTTTGCCCACATGGCTAGCTTTTGCCATAAAGAGAACAAGCTCCATACACAGGTTCTCCAATGCCTATCATCTTTTCTGGAGTACATTGGTGCTATCAGGAACAGATGTGTCTCACTGTCATGAAAAGCATAAGTTTTAAATGTCATATTCTGTAGGTCTTTGAAGTGTTTGAGGAATATCTATTTATCTGAAAAATATCTTTGAATATCTAGAAAACCTAACTAACATGATTATAAGTTTGACTATTATAGATGACTAACTGCATTTTTATAAATTTGAATTTTTAAATCATATCTTACATTTTAAACAGAATTGTAGAAACATAATACCTTAAACAAGAATAAAATATACTTACACCATAGCAAAATTAACCTCAAATTTATATCAATAAACTAAAATCCTACCAATGTAAAATATTTTGAGATTAACAATTGTTTTTTGGATTAAAGTAGATTCAATAATCTATCCTTTATCCTATTTTAGTATAACATGCCCTTTCTTCTTTTAGAAAGAGAATGACCATGATAAATAACAATTTGTAACCAACCCCCTTTAAATGAAAAAACTTATGAATAATATTTTGTGAATTTGGGCATAGTTCTCTAGACTACCTCCTGCTGATTGGTGGGTGTTGGTGATCTTCCAAGGACCCTGAGAAAATTTAGAATTATGGTCAAGTCCTGACATAGAGGTTGGCTATGTCAGCCAGCTGTTCTGGGTGTAGAACTCAGAAGAAACTACAACAGAGGCTCTCAGAAATGTTGGGTCATCTGAGTTATCTGTTCCCATAGGAGATTCTTCAGGGGGTCTTCCTTTATCAAAACATTTTAACCTGGAAGGAATCCATGGCCTCTCATTTCCTCTGGAAACAAAAACAAAACCTCTCTTTCCCAAAGCAACATTTTTAAAATTTATAGATTCGTTTAATTTAGTAGCTTTTACAATTAAATGTCTCTCAGTAGTTAGTTCATTAACATTCCAAAAATCCAAAGACAATACAATATGCATAGTCCAGATTCTGTGTATTTTCCATCTTTACATTATTATAATTTTTATTACTCATTTTTTCAAGGATTTCACTCTATCTTTGAATTACTCTTTACTTTATGACTGTCTCCATCCTTTTTCCTTTCTTCAAAGCCTACACACAATTCTTAAACACACTATGACCCTTCTAGAGTTCTTTTTGTCTGAATGTGTCCTTATTGTTTATCTATATTCTTTTCTGAATATATGTATGAGACAGACCTTAAAACTGCTGTGTTACCTGTCTGTACTGTTCATCTTAGGCCCACAAACCCCAATCAACTGTCCCCAAGGGCCATCGGTGCAACTAGCATGAACCAGGAAGTCACTGTTTAAAGGAGCTGTGTCTCTATTGGCCACCAGCTAACAGAACCTACTGGAGAAGAAGAGACAGTTACCAAGAAGTTGTGCTTGACTCCATTTTTTTGTGTGTTTAGAATCTTTTTGAAGCTTTTTTAGGTCTTTTGTGGATCCATGCCCCATGTTGGGTGCCATTTGTAAACAGAAGTTTCTGTCTCACCCTGTCATGCAACTACTTCTTTTTTTTAACAAATATACAAATATATCATTAGGTAACCAAGGCTATATCACCCTCTCATGCATATTACTCAAAAACCCTGAAAAGACAAGTAGCATGAACAGATCGAAGGCCAGGAAGGGAGGGTTCCACCATGGGTGAGCACCACCCCACTTCTGGTTCAGTTTGTTTTGTGGTACAAAGAGCTCAGGCTGACAGGAATGGGCAGCCATGAGTTCACTGTGCTGACGGAGGAGCGCTTACAGCGGCTGGCTATGCTCACCATCTTGGGGGTCCTTGTAGAGCGTGTAGCCATGCTTGACAATGAACTGCAGAGAGGTGAAGTGCAGGAGCATATGGGAGATTTGCAAGAGCAGATACAGGTGGCCGAGGTCCTTGAATTGCTCCTTGATGGTGCCGTGGATGAGCAGGACCATGGCGAAGCTGAAGAGCTTGTAAACGTCAATCCACAGGACGTAGATTATCAGCCCAACGAGCATGTTCTTGTTGAGGCAGAAGAGGAGGAAGCAGCTGATGGTGATGGACAGGCCAGTGCTGATGTTATGCCTGTAGACCACGGGCCAGGATAAGACCTCAGAGTCCGTGTCCAGGTAGATGCTGTATTTGTCTTCGAAGCCAATGTGTGTTAACTGATTCAGATCAAAGATGAAGAACTGGATGGTATTGAGGATAGAGTAGATGCCAGCTGTGATGGATATCATCTTGGAGTTCATTTTATACCAAACTCACCAGGGTAGGCCAGTTTCAGAGGTTTAGCCCATTATCATCGTGGTGGGGAGCATGGCAGACTGCAGGCAGATGTTGTGCTGGCTACATCTTGACCACAATGTCCATGCAACTACTTCTAAATAATTACTCAGAGGCTTAATATTAATTACAAACTGTTGTGGGACAATGGTTTTACCCTGTAAACATTTGTTTCTTGTACTTGTTTAATAAAATGCTGATTGGCCAGTAGCCAGGCAGGAAGTATAGGTGGGGCAATGAGAACAGGAGAATTCTGGGAAGAGGATTCTACAGTTTACAATCCTGACCCAGCCACCGAAGAAGTAAGATGTGACTGCCTTGCCATAAAAGGTAATTAGCCACGTGGCTAACATGAACAAGAATAATGGGCTAATACAAGTTATAAGAGTTAGTAAGAAGCTTGAACTAATGGGCCAATCAGTTTATAACTAATGCAGACCTCTGTGCATTTCTTTGTGGCTGAACAGCTGTAGGATCAGGACAGAACCCCCGACAACAACAAACTGTTTGGCCTATAGTTCAGGCCTATTGCTAACTAACTCTTACATTTAAATTAACCCATTTCTATTAATCTTTGCATTGCCATGTGGCTGTGGCATTATCAATCTGCCTAACTTACAAATAAAGTGTAATCTCAGAATCCTTTCAGTGCTTTGGGGTGTGAGCCTTAGCCTTTAATGGATGACCCATCTCTCTAGCACAACATCCGCAATGTTCATATGAACACGTAGAGTGCCGCATTTACATTTATATTTAGAGAATAAAAATATAGAAACTTATAATTAAAAGAATATTCTTCAAGAAGCACTGGCATATGGGGGTGGGAGAGAGAACAGTTAAGAGAACACACATATAGTACCCTTATAAACACCTGTAACTCTAGTTCCATGGAAACTGGCCTCCTCATGTGCCAGGCATGCATGTGGTGCACAAACATATTTTCAGGCAAAATACCCCATACACCCAAAATAACAAAATAAAATAAAAAATGATAATGTATGTTATCATTCCCAGTTTGCCTGTTTCCTGTTTGCTTGCCCCAGTTCATATCCACATGAGAAACAGCGATAGATAACATGTGATTTGAGGACTCTCAGTCAGTGTACAAATCTGAGATTATCAGCGTTTTGCCCAATGTCACGGAAACCACCCATGCTGCCTGATTATAATCATATCAACATGAAAAGGGCACATAATTGAGGGTTAAATTATGTGGTAGACTGAAATAACTCTAGAAATTTAGAAGCAATGGAATGTGGTGCCAACTAAATTTGTCAGGAAAGACTGACAAGAGCAGTAGGCCTGGCGAATATGAGCTTTGCCGGGGTTGTTTCTAAATTTCTGGAGCTCCCCCCGTATGCACTGCTCCCACCTCAAACGTGAGAGGGGACAAAAGTGCCAGGGAGGCACCGTCAGTGCCTGCTCAGCCTTCATCTGCCCAGCTCTCGGGTACCCGCCTGGCATCCCCGTGGATGTGGAGATCTAGGGACAGGAGAAGGTCCACCAGTCCCACAGGTACTACAAGGAGCATGGGAAATTTCTTGGCAGAGGACTTGAAATTATTTTCTTTTAATACCCCCTAAAGAAAGCGAAAACATTCATTACTAATTTAGCGCTTAATGTTTATAACTCATTTGAAAATGTTATTAAGGACACTTGAGAATCGTGGCATACCCCAAAACACTCACAATAAAACATGCCTGGAATTCTTGGTTCTTAAATTCCTGAACATAATTATTTCAGAAACAAGAGGGGACACAAAAGCCAAAAGTCCTGCAGGTCACCAGGAGCAGAAAGGGACTGAGATGACCAGCTTCACCTGTCCCCTGAACATGGTCCAAAATGTCCTAACAGTTTTTCTAACTTCTTAGGATGGAGTAAGAAAGAAGAAAAACGCAATCATAGCTGCGTGACCTCATGAGAACATGAGTGGCTGAGGCAGGCACCTGAGTATGACAGGGAGGAAAGCAGGCACTTCCCAAGGGTGGAGTCTAAGCTGAGAGTGAGTGCTGACACACTCCACAAGCCCGGCACTTCATAGGCTGAGACAAGAGGGAGTCCATGGTCAATGCTATCCTGGGCTACATAGTGAGATCCTGTCTCAGCAAAACAAAATGAGTCTGTCATCTGAGTGCCCGTTTGATGTGGGAGGGTCTTCTGAATACAGCTTCCGTGTAATTATTTCGGGTGTAAAGCTAGCTGTGTGGGATCCAGGCGGGATGAAAAGCAGGCCTGCCCAGAGCGCCTCACTACACCCGTTTGTGCTCCCTATGTCCCCTCCACTGCTCACCTCTACTCCACTGCACACCTCTACTCCAGCCCTTCTGAAGAAGTCTGTGCGGGGGGGGGGGGTGGTTCCCAGAGGAGCTGGTGGGGCAGATCTGGATGCCCACAGGGCTGATGGGGCAGATAAGGCTGGCACACTGCCTACTTGGAGCCTTCAGCCTCTGACTGAGTCACACCAAGTCTTCCTTGCTTTAAAGGCCTTTCTACTTGGGCAAGCAACACATCCACTTTCTTGAATTCTAGATAGCCACTTTAGGACCTAGCCCCCCAAAACATGTGCATCAGTTCCCCCAGATAAACCAACAAGTTCATTATTCTCTCTCTCTCTCTCTCTCTCTCTCTCTCTCTCTCTCTCTCTCTCCCTCCCTCCCTCCCCCCCTCCCTCCCTCCCTCCCTCGGTCCTTCCCTCCCTCCCTCCGTCCTTCCCTCCCTCTCCCACCCTCCCTCCCTCCCTCCCTCCCTCCCTCCCTCCCTCCCTCTCACTGTCCCTCCCTCCTCCCTCTCTTTTTCCTGAAAAACTCTAACATAGTAACCAAACGCTCCCTGCATTCAGCCATCAATTGTCAAGAATCTGCTAATATCAAATTAGATTCTTACGTGAGTTTAAAAGTTCATACTCCCCTCAATACAACAGACACTGACCAAGGAGCATTTTGTCCTAGAAACTGAAGGAACACAGGGCAAAAGGCAATCTGTGTCTCCAAAATGCCTGGAGGCGCAAGGGATTCTGTGCAGATAGCAAAGGCCTGTGAGCGTGTGTGCGACATCCGAGCTGAGTGAGAAGGAAGGCAAAGTGGGCATATGCCAACAGGAAGGGAAATCTCAGTGATGAACCAGGTGGGGATGGAAATGACTCAAGAGGACAGGAAGGAGATCTCACAGGAAGGTCATGTGTGAAGAAAGGCTAAGCTACGAAGATGAGGCAAAACCAGCTTGAGATTTGAACACACTGGCTCAGCACCGATCCTAGTCTTTGAAACGAACTGCGGGCATCATAACATTTTCCTAAACTTTAAGCTATGAAGTTGTAAACCAAAAAATAACTACCTAACCACAAAATATAACAGACTAAATTCCATTTCCCCTGAAAAAAATAGCAAATGGTTCCAGAGTTCATCTTAGGGAAAGAATGGTCATTTTTAGGAAAATAACCTTATTAAATGCTTGAGGAAGGAAAGTGCAGCCCTGGGGACATGGACTAGATACTCTTAACAATGGGAAAGCTAAACTCTGTCCAAGACGTTGAGTGTCAGTCACTTGGGGGCAAACAGGGGAGAAGACAGAGTGGTGGTTGGCTAGAAGTAAGTTCTATCTAAAAAGCAAGAGTAGTTACCCCCCAGTTAAAATTAACTCTAGCGTTTCTCTGCAGCCTTTCCACAGCACCCCGGATCTCCCCACACCTGGTCATTACTAATGAACACCACTTGTTTGGAAGGATTGGTGCTTAGAGAGGAGCTACATGGGAGGGGGTTACCACCTGGGCTATGGGGTGAGCATCAGCAATGGCAGAGACTACAGTAAGGTGTGATAGAGATAAATAGTAGCATCAACACAACCACCTTACAGCATAAAGACATCCAGGGGAAGCCCCAGCCTTCTTAGGCTTCCTAATGGGCAAAGGGACCTAGGCTGATGTCCTGATCCATGTGGAGCAGGATGCTCCTGCCTCCTCTATTGAGATCCTTTCTAGATGAGCTTCTCCTTCAGTCTAGATCTTTAATCCATTGGTCACTCTCCTGCTTCCCCACGGGAAGAGCTGAGCTTCTGTGGTGACAGCCTTGTTGATGGTTTGATCGTCTTGGTGGTGGGTACACACAAACACAGACATCTGTGCTGGTTTTCCAGTCCCTAAAAATGAATGAACACCGGTCCTCTAGTGTGTGAAGAAGCCTCCCAGGATGGTCCTTTTCAGGATTTAGGAACTCCCGCATGCTCTGCTTCCTGCTTCCACCCTGGAATTCAGAAGCTCACACGGTTTTTCTTCTTAACAGAAGTTTCTTTCTTGTAGAGGCCCATCGATCTCACAGAGATCCATCATCATTCTCCTAGCCTGACGCTCAGGCTCCACATCCCAGTGGGTGGGTGAGTGAGTGAGAAGCCATTGTGCAAAACCATACAGACCCTGAGTTAGTCAATGGCAGATGGGAGTCATGCCTTTCCCTGCACTAGGTTTGGGCTGGTAAGGTTGGGGCTCAGGAAGACATGAAATCCTCCCCGTGGTTGGGGGGATGGGATGAGAAAGCCATGATACAAATCAGTCATTGTGCAGTGAAGCAAAAATACACCCCCAAGCCGGGCTGCACATAATCTCCTGAGGTTAACAAAAGGAATGTCGTGATGGAGAAGATGGAAATCTACAAGAATAAGGTTCCCCAGAGCCAGGCTTGTCATCCTTTCTGCTTTCATCTCCTCTAAAACTGGCTCATTACGCTGCCGAGAAAATACACCATAGAATGAAGTTATGTTCCAAAAAGATTTAAAAAAAAAAAAAAGTATCGCCTTGAGCATGCTGTACACAGGGCACGGTTTTGTATACGAAAGTGGTTAAGTCAGCTTAGCCGCTAGCTGGATCCACGCAAGTGGCCGCCTTCTTTGTTGGAAGATAGTTCTGTGATTTCATTTGAATGTGCTCGTGTAAACACGTGTTATCATCTTAAACAGTTTATTCAGACAGCTGCTGCGGGCATCTCCTGCCCTCCGTGACTCCATTGTGTTCCCTTGTGTTGTTGCCTATTGCTCAACAAGCAGGTGGTGAGGACGATAATACTTGAAAGAAGACTTACATTCTCCCCAGCTTGCCACAGCGCTGTAGGGCAGGATAGAGAGCCAGGATGGGAATTGATATAAACAGAGGATTTGCACACCTGTGTCAGTGACACCCCCCTACTGCACACAAGCACCACCTGCCGAGACTCTGCTCTGCAGATATGACTGACAAAGCACCAGGTTCTCAGGAGGTGAGCTACGGAACCAGGCCTGCTGCGGTAGCGCATGCTTCCCACTCCTTCTGTGTCTCCTTGAGTGAACGTTCCTTCCATAAGGTTGGGGTATGGGCTTAGCTGTTACAATCCGACACCCTAAAGAAAGAATACAAGTGTGAGTGGCAGGTTTTCTGCAGAGTTCTGGCATTGGCTGGGGAGAAGGGAGCGTCGCAGTGCAGTTACACGTGCCACAGTGAACTCTGGGCAAGTTCAAGGGGCTTGAGGCAAGGGAAGTTATTAACGATAACATTAGGAGGATTGCAACAGATATTTTGGAAAAATAGTCCTTGGCCACAATGATTAATACCACGAGCAGCGTCAGTCCAAAGCTAAACAGACATTTGTGTGGGCAGAAGTACTTTTGGGGCCAGAGGCATTTTGGGGCCAGCAGTACCTGTAATACCAGCACCAAAGTGACTGAGATAGATAGGAGCTAAGGAGATGCCACCATGTTAAAGTCAGTGTGGGGACCAGAGTTCAGATCCCAAGAACCCACACGATATGTCAGGTGGGTGTGGTGGCTGTCTGTAATTCCAACTCTGGAAAGAGGAGACAGGGGATCCCCAGAGCAAGCTGGCTAGGAGAAATCATCATGCTGCCAAGCTCTGGGTTTGATTGAGGGACTCTGGCTCAATGAATAATGCGAAAGCAATATTGAAGATGATTTCTGGAATGAACCTCAGGCCTCTGAGCGAATATTTATGCATAGACATGCACACACATGTGATCACTCCACACACACACACACACACACACACACACACACGTGAAAATAGAAAAGGACAAAAGGAAGAGAGAGAGACAGGAAGACAGCAGAGTTGGAAGCTAACCTGGACTATGATGTAAAACACTGTTTCCAAGGGAAAACTCAATCAACAATTGATGAAAAATTCTTTGGTGTTTGGCTGCTGTGGCCTGTGATTCAGGCAGAGTCTCATGAGTCACTCACTATCAGATAACCACTGTAAGAGGCCTTCCTTCCTAAACTCTGGACCGCAGTCAAGTTCTGTTTGTGTGGTTGACACCTTTCTTTGTGATGTGTGACATTTCTTTCACAAGCTCCTTACTCCAAGTTCATTTTTCTCAACGCCAAGCCAGCTGGCCTGAGCCACACCAACTGCAAAAAGGTGGGCATTGACCAAACCCAGATTTCAGTGCACCCAGAAGGAGGGGGCCGTGGACTGCACAGGTCATGTGACTAGAAGATTTACACGTGGGGTGTTAGCAGAGGTTGGTCCACAGCGTCATGAGCACATGCATTGACAGAAGGAGAAATGGTGTCAGAGGGGGCAGGAAAGGGGGAGAGACTTACATTGCTTTAAGTTCTGTAGTCGTTCATGCTTGAAACTCCGCCTCCTTTATCATCTCATTACCATTTCAGGGGCGTGAGCTGGTGGCCATTCTGTGTCACTTTAACCACGGCCGGAGCGAGTTGGAGCTTTACAGCAGGGCTCACAGACATTCAAACAAATGCATCCTTTCCTAGGAGGCTGCACACTCAAGGAAGAAAAGTTAAGGCACACTGACACCTGTCACATGCCAGGACACTCTGGGACAACATTCTCACGAGTGTTCCGGCAGCAGGCAGAGTTCTCCGGTCCATGGCTATGCAGTTTCTGCTGGCTGGACAACATCATCCATCTTCAGCAATGGCTAAGTTTAGAATATCATAAACGGTCATGAGGATGGCTGTTCAGTCCTAAGAAAATCTTATCTCAAAGTCTGATGGGGTTCCCTCCACTGGCTATGGCCAAATGCTCTTCAACCAGAGCTAAGACATGTCTGGCTCAGCAGATAGCTGAGTTTCAATGTCATAAAATATCAAAATGAACCCTCAGGTACACCTTACTTTTGGGTTCTCCAATCACGTTGGAAAATAAATTCTTAAGATTTCTGGCTGACTGTTCTATAAGTCACAAAGCTTTTGCATGTATTGTCAACCCCTGTGGATAGAGGAATGAATTCAGCTCCTCAAGAAGTGCAAGTTTTTGCTTCTTTTGCTAAATTCGTGCCAACCCTGGGTGCTAGCATTCTTACTCAGTTGTGACTGATTTGACAGGCAGACTTCCTCCATCCTTACTGGGAGACCCAGCATTTCTCATCTACTAGCTAATTATGTTTATATATGTGAAATGGTCATATTTGACTCCTTCTTGACCTGATTCCCTCCCTACTCCCTTCCACACTTCCCCTAGGTCCTGGTGCAAACCATCCAAGAGGAAAGCAGTATCCAGTGTCTCTGTGTGTCCACTGCATGCCATGATTATCCAATTTATAAATAAATGAGCGTGTCTGAGAAGTTGGCTTTAATATTTTCTATTTAACCCTTAAATATAAAACAATTTTCAATAAAATATATGCCGTCCCCCAGAGTTTATTTGGAAATGTGTGTCAAGCACACAGCACGGGCCACTGAATAAGAATGCACAGCAAATGCTGGTCACAGTGATAGATATAAAACTGACAGAGGAAACCAGAGCAAGAATAAGTTAGGACATTAATACAAGGAAACCCTCGCTGGAAGAAAACACAAACAGGACAGCTGTTGAGGCAGACTCCTGGCTCCCCCAAGGATTTCTGATGCAGTTACCTCAAAGGGGCCATGGCTGCTTGCATTCCCAGTCAGTTCCTTAATGCCTCTGCCACAGGTGTTGGGACAATATCCTGAAAACCTGGGACTTACATACATCCTCCTCTTCTTGGGAGACAGCTGCCTCCAGTTTGGTTCCCCACACTGATTTCCAGTACTGTCTGCATCTGGGTAACTCACCTTGTTCAATTTTAGATATCTATAAAGTGTTCACTGGCTTTGTGAATAAAAACTCAATGTTCCAATATCAGCTTTATATATAATATAGGAAGGAATGTGGTTTTCATGGAATTAACTCTCAACTAGTTTGGAACCAGGCAGAGGAAACAGAGTGGCTCATATGGGAGCCTCCATCACAGCATTTCCCAAACTGAAACCCAGGAACAGCACGACTATCGAGAAAGCCCAGTGATATTCACAAAATATAAGGAATGTTTAAAAGCAATCAGTGGCTTTCTGTCCCAATAATTCATATCAAGTACTAGAAAATAAGTATCTATGGAACTATGAAGACATTAACCTACCGAGATGGTCAAGAAACACGAAGGAGTATTTCCACGTGTTGAAGTAAATTCTTGCTCACAGTTCCCATTGTTGGGCGTTTACTCCTGTGCCGTTTGATGATGGAGCCACTTTGAAGCATGTTACCATTAGACAATGTCAGCTTTGTTCAAGTATCGGACTATACCTCGAGACACCTGCAACATCACCATGGGAAACATCATCTCTGAGGTCTGTCCCTGACCTAAATATTTTTACGTGGTACATGACTATGTTTAAATATAATGAGAGTGTCCTAGCTCAGTGGCCAAGCTAATGGCTACTTAAATCTCCTTAATATTAGGCTGCAAATAGGGGTATCACATCATTTAAGAAAAGTGTGTGATAGCCCACAGGTGACCCTTGCTTCCAAGTCATTTAGCACACACGCTCAGCCGCCCACGGATGAAACCTGAGCTTTTATCTATGATGTTCAACTGACCCAGCTCACAGTTGACACTTTTGATCTTAGGGTTCAATGGAGAATATATTTTGAAATCTAATTCTACTGAAAAATGTTGTGGCATAGAAAACTATAATTATGTTGGTACTAAGCATAGCTATTAGGGGAATCTATGGATTGCCCTGATAATTTTTCATGTTCACTGAGAATTTCCTATTGCTCAAACACAAGGATCTTTGTATGACGTCACGGCAGCTTCAATCACTTGGCAGGAAAGGTGGGGAAAACACCATCTCCCCATCTTACCCGGTTCATTTGCAGCACTGCAAGCGTGATGTCCGGACACCCCGGGATAAGTGTGGGCCCCTGCCAGGGTATCCACTGCTTCCCTGTGATCTGAGCAGCAAATCCTAAAAGTGTAAGATCATCTAAGAAGCAGGCTACCTATGAAAAGCAAGAATCAAGGCCAAGTGTCTCCTTGGCTTTCTTTAAACTATGAGTGAGCCCATTGTGAATACAGATCTCTAGAATTGTAACCGATACTTTATGAGAAATTCATTGACTATACTTTTCATTGATATTAATGCTACAGGAAAATCATTTCAAAGACAGCTCTTCCCTCAGACCTCTGTCTCTGATCTTGCCCTGTATCCGGTCACAGAACCTCCACCCAGGAGAGTCTTCCTTAGCATCCTATTCCCCAGGATGAAGGGACCTGGGGACCCTGGATAGGCAGGCTTTGGCAGGTTTCCCTGACATTCTTTTCCCCATGACTTTCCACTCTTTATCAATATAATAACAGAAGATCTCAAGCTGCCCTTTCCTCATGCTTTTATTTTCTCAGGAGGACTTCTCTGTCTCATACAATGTGCATTAAGTAAGTCTGCATGCTTTTCTCTTGCTTTTCCAAAGGGCTCTTGCCACAGAACTTAAGAAGGAGAAGAGGAAAATAGGTTTGCCTTGTCCTTTTCTATAGAAGAAAATAAATGATGTACTTTCCACATGTATGGAGTGCCTGTTCTTGATACTTCGTGTCCACACAGACACCTACATTGCGTGACCTGCTGTGGCCAGGCTTTCCCACTCAGACTGGATGGCAGAGTCACCTTCACATCTGTGTCATTCACTCATGGCTACTTGGTAACTCACTACAGCCAGTTCATTCATCGCTTAGTAGACTTTTAGGTTGTTTTACTTTGGGCTCTTATGAATAGTGTGAAGAGTGATTGATTCATTGATAGATTTTGATGTTATTGTTTTATGTTTGCTTTGAGATAAGGAGAAGCCCAGAATAGCCTCCAACTTACGATTCTCCTGCCTCTGTCTTCAGAGTTCTGGGATAACAGGCTGTGAGATCTGACAGAAGGTGTGTTTTTTAAGTCATTCAAGTGCAATACGCACATGCACGCCTACAAGCCTACACATTTCTGTCTTAAGCTAATCTGTATATACAATTCCGGGGTTTTCCTGGTGGAGAAAGTGACAGAAGCTTAAGTTTTTACTTCTTTAAAACTTGCCACAGTTGGCTTTGTCTCTCATTAAAGATAGAAAGATACAAACAACATCTAGGAAGTAAAATGGATTTACTGAACTCAGATATGGAATCACTGGGATTTCTAATCAGAAGAAATCCATGCCATCCCCAATCAAGCCTGAGTTTGGAGATGTCAGATAGCTTTTTCGCGATGTTTTCTTGACTTCCACTGTTGAGTGGCTCGAATGTGATGTGATGCTCTCGGGCTCAACAATAATGACTAAAGCTGTCCTGCATCCCAAAATGAAGGCAAATCATGTTTATCTGAAATCTTGAAATGAAACCATTGAGAACTATTTGTTAAGTGTTTTGCAAGCTTCCAGAGACACACCCCTGAGGTGATAAAAGAATTGGAGCTTAGAGCTTAGATCAGGCGCTACTGAAGCCATCCCCGTCCAGGCTGTGGCCCCCACACTGGGCACTGGAGATGGTTCCCCTGTGGCTGACTCTGAGCTCATTTCACAGCTCTGGGACCTCAGCTGCAACTGGAGAAGCCTGGGGTGGGTGGTCCCTCCTCCCAGACTCATCCCTCAGTGAGAGTCAGGATGACCTCACTGCCACACCCAGCCCAGCCCAGCCCTTCTGCCTGGACCAGGATTGCACCAGATGGCTCTGCACTTTGGGCTGGGAAATAAAGCATCCCTGTTCTGAAAGCTCTGACCTTTTGTTGTTGTTGCAGTTCTAAAGAAGACAGATTTCCCCTCTTTGTGTTCTGTAATCCGAGCTACCAATTCTCATTGTCTTTGATATTTCCCTCTTGAAAGGTGGATTTTCATTGTTCCTGTGTACCTTAACATTGCTGTCCCCTACCTATCCTGTGTACACACACACACACACACACACACACACACACACACACACTACTGCAGTTGAACTAAACATTGTAATCAGCGAGACTGTCTACATACAATGTATTTGTTCCATGAATGCTTTGGGCCACAGGGCTCCCCTGAATTGAGAAGTTCCATGCCCGATCACCCTGTTCTCTCCTGACCTACTCAGGCTCTGTTTCTCAGATCAAAGCATGGAATGTTGGCTCTTCTGTGCACCCCATATTCCTTTGAATTTATCTGGACCAGAATGTTTCCTACTAAAATGTGTCTCAGACTTAATATTTCTTATACCCCACATATTGTACATGAGTTTGTTTTAGAAGTTTCAAGAGATTCTTCCATAACTCTCCCCTTTTTCCATGTCACTTTGACTCCTTGACTTTTAGAGCTTATGCTATCTATGAACTGGATCCATTCAATAAATATCTGAGACCATTAAAATGCCCATGTGTTTAAATTTTTTAACACTAAAACTCTAAAAGAATTTTTTTAAAAAAAAAATATGTTTGGCTAGAGAGATTTCTCAGTGATTACACTCTTCCAGGGTACCTGTTTCAATTCCCAGGACCCACAAGTCAGTTCTCAAACATCTGTAATTCTAATTCCGGAGTATCTGATGCCCTCCTCTGGCATTAGGCACACACATGGTGTGTGACATACATGCAGACCCTTATACATAAACACCCATACACATAAAATGTTTTAAATCTACAAATTAATTAGAGATAGGGAAGTGAGAAAAACCTCAGTGACTAAGATCACCAGTTTGCTCCTTCAGGCGACCCAGGCTGAGCAGCTCACAACTGCCCGTAGTTTCCACTTCAGGGAATTTGTGTCTCTTTTGGCCTCCAAGGACACCTGCACACACATTTTTAGATTTCTGGGGCATCTTACAGAGCCAGAAAGGCAGACCAAGATGGGGCATCTGACCTTCGACAGATGAGAGCTTGATTACACGGTGAGGAACCATAACCTTGCCAATGGGAAACTGAGTCTTATGTCCCATTCCCATAAATATTGATGAGAGAATGCCTCTAGGAAAATACGGCTGCACGCTTTTAAAGGGATGGAAATGATTGCTGTACACTTCCCCTCTGGCCGCAAGGCAAGCTGGGAAGTGTAGTCTTTTAAGAGGAAACTATCCCAGAGTGTTGTGAGCCGCCACGTGCTGGTACTTTAAGCCTAGATCATCTAAAAGAGTAGTCAGTGCTCCTAAGCTCTGAAACCTCTCTCCAGCCCCAATTTCCCACTTTTTGAACTGAGAAGCCGGAGTAGCTTTTTTTTTTTTTTTTGGAAGTCATTGAAAATCGCAACCACCTCTTTCTCAGCTTGTCTCGGGGGGGCCCCCACACACATGAATTGGGCCCCCTAAGGCTGATTGTCTTAGTGTACATTGCAATGAAGACCCAGGGACACATCTGTAGTCGTCTGACTGAGGTCATGAGGCAGCCGTCAGCTGCTCAGCACTCCGAGTACATGGTTTAATAAGCCTGCCTTGTGGTCAGTAGTGAAGTCAGTGATTATAGCGTAATTGCAGTGTGGGTTTCAGAACTAACCCTGGCCGCAACGCCTTGATGCTTCAGTGCTCCATGGCATCCACCTTGTCTTCGTAAATGAGCCAGAGGTGAATTCTGCTGATTATAACCGGGAATACTTACTAAAGTGCTACCCAATCCTGATACAGTAGCAGCCCTGACCCGAGAGCCTCTGCTGGCCAGCTTGTGATCCTCAAGTAACCCGCTGTATTTACTTTGATTAACCCACTCAGTATCTAAACTTCCTGTTTTGTTACTTCTTACTTCCACGCCTCCTCCCTTCCTCAAAACATAAAGATTTGTATTTTGTTCAAGAAATGTTAAAGATGGGATCTACCTCTAGGTCTCTCTTCCCCCCCCCACCCCCCCGAGAGTTGATTCAGTTTGGCATGTCAGTTATCTGGCCAAAGAATCATTGTCCAGAGGATCAGGGCTCCCTTAAGCGATGCTAAAGCAATAGGATCAGTCACTTCCCCTTTAATGAGATAACGTAGTTTGCTTTCCCAGAATTCCTAGCTCTGTGAAGTCACTCAAGGATAGCCATGAGGTTCCTTTGGACTCGGAACTTTCTGAGTGTGCTTTCTATAAACACTCTTTCTCTAAAGTGCCCCTGCCCTCCATGTGACTCTCTGTCTGCTGCGTCACCTACCTCTGTACCAGCGTCACTCAAATGTCGGGGCTCTCTCTCTCTTCTCCATCTTCCTCCTCTGAGCAGCTGCCAAGACTGACGGCTTGCCTGCCCTGAAGTTTTCCTTTTCCACTCCAAATAAAATTGTGCTTCCTTTTGGGTCCATTCTTAAATCCCCTCATTCACGAGACTAAGAAATCCAGGAGGGGATGACGGTTTCCTTGGTAATACCTGGCAACCCCGATTCGACTCCTCCCATCCCAGTAACGCAATGAGCAACCCCTGTGTTTACGATTTCAAGGCAGGACTTGAATGCCCAGGCCTTGCCTTGTGCTCGTGTACAAATCATTGAGCACTGAAAGTGTTCGCCTGTTGTGTCTTCTCATTGGCCGCCTGCCCCTAAAAGAGCCTCAGAATTTTGTACTTCCCTGCAAGCATCCTCTATTTCTCTATCCTGTTCTTGTTAAGAAGGCATCATAGCTTTCATGAGAGCTGTTTTGCTTTTCTGGATTTACTCTATGTGTTCAAAAATCTGTTCAAAAGAACAGAGTTTGAGGTAGATAAATATTTTATCACCTTGCCCTTTTGAAGAAGATTTTACTATGGCCTCCCACTTGCTCACAAGTTTGCCTATATGGTATTTTGCATTGAAAATAAATTTGGTGTTTTTCTCTACTGCTCTGCTGAGAAGTACAGAGCCGAGGGAAGCTCTGTTTATTCCTACATGGCCAGGGTTTCTGAAAGATCTGAGATCTAAACCAAGAGCTATTGTTCTAACCAACTAAACAGAGGCACTGACCTGAGCAGCTCAGCTCTTGCTTTAAATAGCAGTGGCAGGTGGGGTGCTATCCCCACAGCACAAGACCATGTAGGTTCTGCAGATGAGCACTGATTAGCCACTGTGTAGTGTCCCCCAGGGGTGAACTCCATAAAGATGAGTGTTCTAGAAAATGTTGTCATGGAGAAGCCTCCGATTTGGGAAACAAAACATCAACAAGATGGTCTGCCTTTTTGCCCAAACATGTATTCCTATCACATGGTGCCACCGAAACTCTGGCCTCCTCTACAGGAATGGACTGGAGCGTCAGAGCACAGCATGAGTGTCAAGCAGCTATACAGCACAGTGAAGGAAAACTTGGTGGAATTTACCATGCTATACATTGTAGCAGATACTTCCTTCTGAAAATGTACACTCATCAACTAATTATAATGCACACCATTCATGATTCCACGTTGAGTTTGCTTTGTGAAGAGTAAAAGTCAAAGACATTCTGATAGCGTACACTGTGACATGGTGACACCAGCTGCCACTGCAAAGCCAGAAGACTTGACATGGTGACACCAGCCGCCATTGCAAAGCCAGAAGACTTGACATGGTGACACCAGCCGCCACAACAAAGCCAGAAGACTTGACATGGTGACACCAGCCGCCATTGCAAAGCCAGAAGACTTGACATGGTGACACTAGCCACCATTGCAAAGCTAATAGACTTGACATGATCACACCAGCCAGCATTACAAAGCCAATAGACTTGACATGATCACACCAGCCAGCATTACAAAGCCAATAGACTTGACATGATCACACCAGCCAGCATTACAAAGCCAATAGACTTGACATGATCACACCAGCCAGCATTACAAAGCCAATAGACTTGACATGATCACACCAGCCAGCATTACAAAGCCAATAGACTTGACATGATCACACCAGCCAGCATTACAAAGCCAATTGACTTGACATGATCACACCAGCCAGCATTACAAAGCCAATTGACTTGACATGATCACACCAGCCAGCATTACAAAGCCAATAGACTTGACATGATCACACCAGCCAGCATTACAAAGCCAATTGACTTGACATGATCACACCAGCCAGCATTACAAAGCCAATTGACTTGAACTGGGACTCAAGTGAGCTGTGCAACTCTTAAGGGAAATGGTTTCGTACTGGCACCCATGGCTCTCAATTAGCACAGGAAAGATTAGTGACTCCCCCACCCATGGTGGTCTCTGTCGAGGAAGAAAACAACATGAGTTCTCATTTGACTCCCCACGGGCGCACATCTACCAACTGGCAGACAGACCAAACGAGAAAATTCCTCCACCCGGTAGCTAAGTCTGCATGAGCGTAGCACACACATGTTCCAAGGTTGATCGGTGATTAGAATCCTCCACAGACAGGTATACTCTAAGAGCAATCTGCAACAGAGTCAGTGGGAAATACGTCATGTGGAAGGAGCCATTAGGAGCTTTCTCCTTCTGGCTAGCTGTCTTCATGAGCCGAGTACTCCTCAAGCCTGTTTGATCAGCCTCTTCTTAGTAGGAAATGAATTGCAGATCAAACTGGATTTGATTCTTCTCAGAAAACCTAAGAACCGGTCGAGCAGTGAGCAAAATGAAAACTTTAGTGCTATTACCCCCTCCCAAGGAGGAGTGTCGGCTGTGAGAGATGAAGAGTTATGACTTATCAGAGTCTGTTGCAAACCCCGTGACTGCTGCAGTCCAGTGTCTGAACCCAGCCTGGAGTTCTCCGAGGATGTTATTCATAAAGCATAGTTAATCAAACTCAGACTTCTCATCAAAATTTCTCTGTGCAAGCCAAACATTTTGCCAGCAAAAGGAACATGCCAGACCAGAGAAGGTAAGCTAACAATCCATGTGCCCTGGTTTAAGAACTATGAGCTCTCAGCCCATTTTTAAAAGAAAAATATGTCGCATGTGTTTCTGCATTTACCAAATAGTTGGCTTTTGATCCACACAATTAGGGCTTTTTATTTATACTAGGATTTCAATCTATATAAATAGATACTTTTATTTACTTTAATTTAACTTACAAAAAAGAAAAAAAGTCTTTCCTTCTTCCCACTCTCACCCACTAGAGAAATCCAGAGGATGAATGAGTGCCAAGGCCCATGGTTACCATGCTGAAACAGAAGGAAGGGTTTTGGAGAAACAGTCCCGTATCAAATGCCAGGAATTTCTGAAACCATCGAAGGTCTCAGACTCTGGCCACACCTCACTGCTATCTCACCAGGAAAGTCGGGCCACATCTACAGGTGCCAGTGTTTTCCTCCCTGATGACATGCTTGGTCCAGAAATGGTTTACTTTATCCTTTGCGCAGGGACATCTCTATTTACCAAAGGAGCATCCCGTTAACTGCAGCTTTGTCGTGACAACCAGGTTCATGAAATGGTCCACAGCTCGTCACGTCCTCACCTGAAAGCAAAGTGTAAGCCCAGGGAGCGTGTTCATCTGCACGGAGCCACATGCTCACTCTTGGTAGAGCCAAGTGTCAAGCTGGTGGGTTATCCTTTCTTTTTTACTCCTGACTTATTCAGAGACTGTGAAGATGACTATGAAGCAAAATTGTAAATAATCTTACAACTCTTCTCAAAGAGAAGGAATGAACTGTAGGGATGGTGAGCTTGGGCCTCCCACTCAGCTCTCAGCTTTTGGAGATGAAAATTCCTACCCCTTAAAGCTGTTGACGTATCTTTGGTGGATAGACTTCATGTGTCCAGCAGCTTTTGGTTTACTAAAAATTGAGTTGAAAGTAACCTTTATGTAATTCGTCTCCTGCTTTGCTCGGTTTCTCCTGTTATTAGCATATTGCATTGACCTTGTTGCATGATAAATTTTAAATTTTATATCACATTTAAAACACAGTGTTTGGGGTTGGGGATGGCTCAGTGGTGAAGACAACTTGCTGATACAATCATGAGTTTGGATCCCGGCACAAACATAAGAAGCCAGGCTTTCCACAAACGACTCTAACCAGGTCTGAGGGATCCGACACCCTCTTCTGGCCTTTGTGTGTTTGTGCTCCTACCTGCTCCTACCTGCACCATAAATACAAATAAATAAATCTTTATAAAAACTGTAATTCTATCGAAACAGTTTGAATGCAGTTATGAATATGAACTATAATGTCTTTAATTCAATATATCATTCCTTAATACTCTGGTTTTAATTTTCCTTGACCTCATTTTCTGAAGCACCCTATCAAGGGGTCTCCTAGAAACCCATACTGGACTCGCAGACCATTTGCAAAATATCACCACAAAGATGTTCATCTTTAGGCTTTTCAATAACCACTTCCTGGAGTTTAAAAAATGCCCCAAGAAAGAGAAAAAGAATAATTATTATTGAAAGCAAGTATTGAGTAGAAATAGAGTCTCCATCCAGCATTGGCAGAGGACCACTGATCATTGGTTGTTTTGGCAAAAATGGTGACATGCCAAGAAGTATCTTGGGTTGAAGAATGAAAAGGGACTAGGTTAGTCCTTCCTGGGGAGATGATCTCCAAAGAGAAAGTCAAAGCACAGAAAAGAAGAAAGACAAATCAGTTCTAGAGAAAAACGCCATCAGTCTCCGGGCAGGTAGGAGGTGGCCAGGTTTTCTGACCTTGGCTGTCACTAGACCGGCTAGGAAGGTCGGCCTTGCAAAGTGAGGTCTTCAGTGAATTGTGTGCCTGTTTTTCCACTTTATTTTTCCTGTTACTTTTTACACAAAAATTCATTCATGATGACAGAATGCGGTCCTCCGGGATCTGGATCATTGAAGTCTTCCTCTCACTGCTCTGTGCGGTAATCCCTCCTTCACATTCACGACAGTTTCTGACAGGGCATCATTCTGGTTATCTCAGAAGCCCAGGTCCCAGTGCAGCCCAGCAAACAGATACCTGAAATCATCCCAGAGGTCAGGAGTCTAAAACCAAAGCAGCAACTTTCTCCATCAAAGGGCAAAACCACACTGGCCAGCTAGCTACACACTAACGAGAAAAAGCCGTTTACTTTTATAGACTGTAAACCTTAATAAATAATAATTGTCATCTTCAAATTGAGACCATTCATCCCAAGCGGCTTGAACATTCATAAAAATATCCTTGTTTCTCACCCTCTCCCTTTGGTGCCAGGAAGACTAATGCATTCACTCCCTTCCTTGTAATCATAAACGGAGCTTATCTCCTGGGAACAAGGCCTTCTCCTGGTCTCTTGGGAACAGAACCTCCTCCTGGGCTGTACCTGAACTTCCCATAGCCGTAAACATGCAAGTGGGTTTGGTACAGTGGGTGGATATCCCTTCCAAGCTAACGGAAAATTCATAAGCCACTTTTTAGAAGCTGGGTAATGAGTAACAGTGAAATCCAGAAATCTGTCACAGCACAGCTTTCAACTGAATGTCTGACCTCCCGAAATAAACTTTAATCTCCTTGTTGGAAAAGCCTCGTCTTAAATGAGTCCTACTGGTTGGAATGTCGGATACAATGTGCAGAGTTCTCTTTAAGGTATAATGAGATAAACTACATGGAGTATCTTTATATCAGCTAATGTGTTACATCCTTTGTATCAGCTAACATAAGACATCCTGCTTGGCCCAGACAAAGGGGTGAGATGAGTGAGGGACAGTCCCAGCTTCTCCTTGGTGGCTGACAAGGACTAGAGAGACACACGTAGTTAGGACTGGTTACTGCCTAGTCCAGGCTAGGTTACAACAGTACAAAGCAAAGGAGCTGAGCTGCAGATCTGGCTTTGTAAGATACTCTGTCAGGGAGAAAGACCCTGAGCTGCCCTCTTGGGTAGGGACTCTGAGATGTTACAGACCAGTCTGCACTGTGTGTAAACAGATCATCTGGGCTCCCAGAAGAGGGGGTCTGATCTAGGAAGGCTAAGTGGGGATGGAGGGAATGGAGAGAAAGGGGGAAATGAAGGCAGGGTTGCATACTGGGCTTCCAAAGCATAAGGGATTTCTGGGCAAGGGAAACCTGGGGAGTATGTTAACTCTGACCGAATGATGAGCGTCACTGGTCACTGTCTGTGTGGCCCCAACAACAAAGTACATCTTCACCAACAGGCTGAGGGAAGGTGCTGCTGTCTCTCTGACCTATAGGTGGCCACCCACACTGTCCTCCCTTGGCACGAGGAAACAGAAGGAGAAGACCACTCTGCTGCTGGCTCCTCCGTATTTCTTTCTTCTGTGTGAATGCGCATGTGGAGTGCATATGTATATACATGTTTGCACATGTGTGGTCACGGATGTGTGCGGTGACCAGCACACACTCAAGACTAACATCTGGATCCTTCCTCCCTCACTGGGGCAGAGTCTCTCAACTGAACTAAGGATTCATTCTGCATCAGCCGGCTTGCTCTGGAATTGCAGACAGAGGTCACTATCCCCATCGTTTCCTCCAGTGGGTGCTGGGAATCTGAGCTCCAGACTTCACACCAGCACAGTACTCTATTTCCTGGGCCATTTCCCTGTCCCCTGCCCTGCTCCTCTTACAAGAACACCAGTGTTACTGGATTAGATCCCAAACCTCATGACCTCATTCAACCATAATTCCTTCCTTAAAGACCTGTCTCCAAATGCGGTCACACAGGATGAGCCTTCAGGGAGGACACAGTTCCGACAGGTTTTTTTTTTCTTCTAAAACTGGACATTCAGAGTTACAACCTTTTAGATGTTTCTCAGTAAGGCTAACTTCCTCCACATCACACAGTTTTAACATGGTAGAAGCAACCAAGGACCCTTAGCAGTGGGTGGTTCTTAACACTAGGTATGTCTCCTCCAAGTAGGAAAATTTTCATCATTTCTTCTACTTAATAACCATATTTATTTTCATGGTGTGTGTGTGTGTGTGCGCGCGCGCGCGCGCGTGCGTGCACGCTCCATAGTCCTGGTGGTTCTCATGTTATTTTTGCCCCCGTTTTAACACCCCTTACCTTGCAAATGACTTTTGTTTTTGGAGATCAGAGCACAAGAAAATGTTTTCCCGTCTTAAGCCTGACGGATCACACATATTTCACGTTGTCAGACAGTTAAATCATCTCAACAGTCACACAGGTTCTGAAGCATAGATTCTTTTAACCATTCATTTACGGAATGGCATCAGTACGAGAAGCCCTTGAGGGCACTGGATGAATATGCTATACAGTACTGATGGCAGCATTCTCTCGGGTGCCAAGGCATTTCAGTCATGGTCTCGTTACTTAAAATGTAGTTTTTGGTGATTCCATCATTAATACAGATATTAAGACTTGCATTTGAGGACTTGCCTAGCTTGCAGAAAGCCCTGGGTTCATCCCCAACATTACACAACCGGGAGCTGTGGAACATGCCTGTAATTCAGTCAGAAGGTGGAGGCAGCAGGTTCATGAGTTCAAGGTTATTTCTAGCCTCCACAAGGGAGTGAGTTTGAGACCAGACTGGAATAACTGAGATCCTGACTCAAAAAGAAAAAAACAATACAGATATTAAGTTAAGCCCAAATTGACAAGTTTGTTTTTTTCATTTGTTCTGGGTTTTGTTATTTTATTTATTTACTTTTTAAATATTTCAATACTTTACCTTTTCCGTTTTTTGTTTTTCTTTTTTTTTGTTGTTTCTTTTTTTTTTCTGAGACGGGGTTTCTTTGTGTAACAACTTTGACTGTCCTGAAACTCACTCTGCACACCAGACTTGCCTCAAACTCACAGAGATCCACCTGCTTCTCCTCCTGAGTGCTGGCATTAAAGGTGTGTGCCACCACGGCCCAGTTTTAATGCTGTACTTAACATGGAACCCAGGGCGTCCGAAAGGCTAAGCGTTTTATCATAGAGCAATAACCCCAGCTCTGCAATAAATAACTCTTTAGATGCTTCATGTTAAGTCCACAGATCTTTCTTTTTTAGAAGTGAAAATGGAGGTGACATAATTTTATTTTTTCTGCTGAAAAATGTTTGAGATAATACATTATCTTAATTTCTTCTTAGAAATAGACACATCCTTATGTGAAACTGAGTCATTATTTCTGTTCTGGAATTCTTAAGATAAGGACAAAATTTGCTTGGGAATCTTTTGGGTAAGGAGTGAAGAGGCCATACTTCTAGCCCAATTAATAGTTACAGTTATAATGTAGTTCTGTTTCAGTAGGAAAACCAATAAAATCCAATACAAATTGTGCCACGTTTTTACTGTGAGAGGCAGCCCTGGGTGAAGAGAACACTGGATGGAGTGGCTAATCATGCTGCCTGCTCAGTCCTTGGCTGCCTGAGTCTTTCTGCTTAATTGCAAACTGAACCAGTTAAACCCAGCAGGCAAAAGGGCATTCTGAACCAGTTAAACTCAGCAGGCCAAAGGGCCATTAAATATTACACCACAGTCCAATTGACAAGACAAAGTTGAGCACATTCGTATTTGTTAATTTAAGTTTTCTGAGACAGGGTCTCATGGAGCCCATACTGGCCCTGCACCCATGATTAGTCAAGACTTTACTCTCAAGTGTTGGCTTTATAAGCAAAACCCCCTACGCACATTGAACTTAATCAGACATTTTGGAAATCGAAGTCAGAATTACTCCTTCACAGAGATAAAAAAAAAATGCTAAGATCATACTGGTTTAAGATAAAATTTTAAGAACATGCCAAAAATGATTTTGTGATTTTTCTGGAAGGACGTTTGCATGACAGATTGGAACCGCAGTGATAGCTTGAACGTGCTTTCATGGGGCAGAAGCAGACACCAGGCGAGCGGGTGGTTGCGGTACTGATTCCCACAGTTCTACGTGCTTCACGCACGCATGCCCACTGCACAGCTGCAAGTGCTCTCCGCTCTGAGTTCTAGGTAGTAAATGCAGCTATAAGAATCTCAGCTGTCTGTCACAAGAGCCCTCTAAACCAAATTTGTACATACAAGCAAGAGTTTGCCAAAACTAATCAGATAATTATACTCCAGGCAACCAGTTTGCAGGACGAGGAGAGCCGTTTTATTTTTTATGCTTCACTTTTCAACCTGAGTAGAAATTAGGTACCAAGTAAAAATCTCAGCCTGGGTGGGGGTTTGTTTATAATTGCCCATGTTCACGAAAATGGGTTAGGAGTTTATGAGAACGGAGTTGTATTCTAGGACACACTGTGAAATGACCTCACGCTGGAGCAGCTAACAGAGTCCCTGTGCCACCTAGTACTGCCTTGTGCCCTTCTCCGAAAGATCCTGGGTCTCAGAAAAGTGGTTGAGGAAACCTCATCTCCACAGCTTCTTATTCTATCATTGGCTGCGTGGCTTTTAATGTTGACTTGTATGTAAGTCATTCTACCCCTAATGTCTTGATAGAAGACTAGCTGGAACCTTTAATGTCCAGCGCTCCTCTCACATAGTCTTAGAAATTTTTCTATATACTTCTAATGGGCTTTTAAAATATTTGTAGCCACCAGAAATAGCCGCTATATTTTAAAAGCTCTCTGTGAGGGCATGTTTGCTAATCTGACATCAGGGAAAAGTCGGGCTCAAATTTCATGCTTTGGAAAGCAATAAAAAATCACCACCTGGAAAATCCAGGGGTGCACTGTTATTTAAAGCAGGTGTGTGGTTGAAGGGACACAGTGCATCTGGGAAAGAAAACACAGGGTCTCAAAGGGCAGGCCCTTTGCACAGGGCCTTTGCCACCAGAGAGCCAGCTTGATGGGCCTCAGGTATGCACTGCTTTGCTGAGAAACATAACATCTATGGCCAGGGTGCAGTTCAAATCAAAGAACCCCAAACAACAGACCCTGGGTGTTTATGATTTCAAATACTAAGGGCATGCCTATAAATCCTTTCCATGTTTAATTTTTTTCCTTTGGCCAAGGTCTGGATCATAAAAAGAAATACTGTGTTCTACCAGAAAGCCCTGTTTCCCAGGCTCCAAAGTCACCTTGCAAAGTCCCTCTGGAGCAGATTCCCCTGGAGTAATTTCTGGACTTCAAGCCATTTATTACACAACGTACCAACCACTGATAGCACTCTGGACAGAAAATGGCAGTGTTAATGTTATCATCATCTGCAGGTAAAGGGCTAGTACTGCAGTCACATTGCCCAGGGAAGCAGTCCCTGCTTCTTGAAGAGAGCTAAAGTCTAGCTCCATTTTACTGATAGCATTGACTTTTAGCTCTGGAGTGTGCATGGTATCACTTCCAACTCTACCAAAGCCATGCCTCCTTATGCATTGTTAAAAAATCCCTTCTCATCTCCAACGTATGTGTTCTCTCTCTCTCGTATCGCTCTCGGTAGCGGTAGAGAGCTTCGCGCTCTTACGCGCACTTTCGAGCGCGGGGAGCGAGGAGAGCGCTCTCGGCGGAGAGCAAGCATCGCTCATGCTCGCTCTATCTCGGCGGGTGTCTCTCTCCTCTCTCTCATTCTCTCTCTTCTTTCTATCTCCTTTTTCTTTTTTCTCTCTTCTCTCTCTCTCCTTTCTCTCTCTCTCTCCTCTCTCTCTCTCTCTCTCTCTCTCTCTCTCTCTCGCACATGTGACACTCACACTGCACAATTGCATATGCCGTTGTCATGGAAAACCTATCTCATGGACGGAGATAAATTCCTCTCAGTGAGAGACTGCATCTAAGGCAGGTCTGAGGCTCACCGCGGCTGAGAAACCAGAGTGAGGATGTACACTCCAGCCTCCCATCTCCACACGAAGGATGGTTGGGTAGCCATTCTGGGACGGAGTTCCCTTTGACACTATTCACGGCTGCTACGAAATGCCAAGGTGAGGCAAGCTTGTGTCCAAGGCTCTTTCATACCCATCCCCTGCAAAGAGACCTCAAGAAAACATAGACTTCCTTCTCCTTACTGGGATGTGAGCGCCCTTGGGAGAGGTGGAATGTTGGTATTCAGGTCTGTGTTTCTGAGTCTAGCACACATGGAACACATGGAGGAGAGCCCTGTCTATCACTCACTCGTGCTGAGCTTTGGGTACCTGGTTTGAGTCCCTCTCTCCCTAGTGCCTGTCATGTTCAGGGACCCAGCAGATACACAGTTGTCAAGGAAAGCTGCTCCAACTGAGCCTTCCCAGAGTGGAAAAACTGTCAAGAGATTCAAAGACAATGAGATCCTGAGTGATTTCTTAGACATGTTTTTAACTGAGCATAGAGTGTCTTAAATGCCCAACATCTGTCTCTAGACACCCAAACTGTGTGTTTAAGAGTTGGGGCATCTTCTAGCTCCATTTTCTCCTCCCTGCCTCCTCTTCACACTTTTTATTCTTCATTCAAACCCACACAGAGAAGGAAAACTCTCACAATTTCTGTTTGGCCTAAGGAATGAGTCTGTCAAGTTAGTTCCATTTTCTTAATAGTTAGGAACAAATCACCAATCATCAGAGCCCGATACCTAGTTCTCCTTTATAACAGTAATAAAGAAAAAGCCACACAGTGTGAACCCTAATGATGGCTAAACTGTATTTTGGCTGCTAGAGTCTCAGATTTTCAATTAAGGATTTGGAGGGCAGAAAGTAGTGTGTGTGGAGAGAGAGAGAGAGAGAGAGAGAGAGAGAGAGAGAGAGAGAGAGAGAGAGAGAGAGAGAGAGAGAGAGAGAGAGAGAGAGAGAAATTTGGGTTAAATTCTAAGTCAGACAGTGAAGCTCTTATTTGTCATCATGAATTTTATTTATTTAGTTAATTTCAATTTTGATTTTTGTGTTCACTTGATGATTGAAGGGAACATGGATTGTAGAGTTCAGACAAAGTGTGTTTACATGCAGAAATAAACATGACCTTGACTATAAATGAAACACAGCCTGCTGAGGATGCTACATAGCTTAGGGTCATCAAGGGCTCTAGAAAACAATGGTGATTTCCCTCAGACCCATGCTTCCATGCTTCCCACGTTCCGATTCAGACTCCAGGTGTTTATGCAAGATGTTCCTTGCATGCTGCTCCTCAGAGTGATGTGGGAAGAGATTTGGTCCAGATCATCTTAGAAGCCACATAGTTAAACTTTTTAAAGGTCATTATTATACTCAACGAGCTTGAGCGTCCTATTCCAGAAAATGCTTTTAGTGTGATACTCGTTTTCTGATACATTATATTAGCTATTATTAGTCAGTGAAAAGGGAAAAAAGCCAAAGAGAGGAGACCTTAGATGTGATGACAGCATAACTGAGCAGTCACGGGTCAAACACCTGCTGGACGTTAATCTGACAATACCTGACAAATTATCGGACTGATTTTCTTTTGCAAAAGGGGGACCTACCCTGAAATTGTTTCACACCTTTAATTCAGGGATGCCAAGCTTTTATTAAATTTATCACTGCATGGGGACTGTGTTCAACCAGCCCACGCTCCAGCTCCAGTCCTCTCACTGGGGCCTGGCTTCCTGACACCCTGCATCCTGGAGAATCCTTCCTTCCCTGTGTCTTCCCTTCAGCCACCTCTTCAGGCCCTTTGCACTCACAGGGTCTCCTGTGGCAGAATCACCGGATTCATCTCTCTGAAGCAGTGCTTTCACATCTTTGCTTGGCTAATGACTCCAGCAGCAACAACAGCTGCCTCTGGACTGTCAGAAGAAAATGCACAGTAGCCTGAGTGGCACAATTGTGTTCTCCAAAACCTCAAGCATGGAAGTACAGATGGGGCTCAGAAAGAGTTATATCCTGGTGGCCAAAGCAAGGGGTTGTCTTGTCTCACAGACTTGAGTAGATTCTCTTTGCTAGGCTACCCAGCAGGCTCTGGAGAATTGATTCATGCCAACAACACAGACAGCAGTTTATGAACCAGGACACTACATTATTAATTTTCAGTGGGCTAACCACTGCCAGGGCTAAGAACAGGATTGACCGTCAGATCTGAACCAGGCACTCCCTTCCTGGTGAGTGGTCCCCTCCGACACCAGACTGTTTATCAGAGGGTGTGTGGGAGAACAGAACTGGAAAAAGGAAACTGACTGTTTCCAGAAGGAAATATGTGTCATGCTCACACAGCCAGAGCTGACCTCCTCCACCCAAGGACAGCTCGGGGAGGGGGCAGCTAACAACCTCCTGAACCAGACCTCCAGGCCCTGGGTGCGAGTGAAGCTCCTCCACTCATTCATCTGTGATTATTTCCTATACTTAAATCGCACACACACCAGTACATGCTCATACACATGCTTGCACACGTACACTCACACAAACTCACACCACACACACACACACACACACACACACACACACACACCTCCATGCTGGGTGATTCTGCCATCCCTTTGTGGCTGTTCCTTTTCAGCCTTTGGCATTTCAGGTTCCTTCCCTAAAGGAGTGAGGTTTCACAAATAACGTGTTTTTACATGGCTGTATCTTTTTTTGGGGGGGGGGTTTCGAGACAGGGTTTCTCTGCAGCTTTTTTAGAGCCTGTTCTGGAACTAGCTCTTGTAGACCAGGCTGGCCTCGAACTCACAGAGATCTGCCTGCCTCTGCCTCCCTAGTGCTGGGATTAAAGGCGTGCGCCACCACCGCCCAGCTACATGGCTGTATCTTAAAAGATAAAATTATATAAATTCTAACTATTTACCTCTTCTTGACTGTTTGTGCCCACTTCGTGATTTGTGACTCCATGACTCAATAAATATTCAGACCTACCTGTCATTCAGCACCCCTACCTGTAATCAAATAGCCGGACTCCAACTTACTATAATCAACCCTGTATTCTTCCGATAGAACCCACATGTTCACCAGGCATTCTACTAAGAATACGCACTGTTTTAGAGACAATAGGAACCAAGAGAGAAGATGTTAAATTAGGCTGGGGCCTGGCTCTTCTGGAAGAAGCGCTGGAAGTATTACATGAATAATTGCAGCATGATTTTCTAAGACCTAGAATCAAAAGCAGCCACTACATGCGGTGGGAATGCCAAGCAGGGCGAGGTTCACTTCATCCTCAGGGGTCACACAGGAGGTGACACCAAAGGTGTGACCTCATGCCACACAGAGTAGGGGACTGGAGGTTGCTAGTCGAATGATGCTCACCCATGGCCAGCCTTGTAGTGGGGATGCTGTTCTGGGCTTACTGAGCAACCCAGCCTCATAAGTGGGTTCTAAAAGTGACAGAGGACTTGGAAGCATCATCCATCCGAGGAAGACTCAGAAAGGGAGCCAAGAGCCAAGGAATTGGGCATGTGGGGAAATTTCTAGAAGCTGGGGCAGGGGAGGAAACAAAATCCTCTCTCCAGAAAGAAACACAATCCTGACGCTAGCCAGGGGCCGACTGTAGTCCAGTTGTTTCAGATTTCTGACTTCCGGAGGGTTAAGATAATACTTCTTGGTTTGGATAAGTCACTGGGTGTGTGGTTCTGGGTCGCAGAAGCTGGGGAAGCTAAAGCAGAGTGAAAATTCCACCAGAAGGAAGGGTGGGGAGGCGGGGCCACTGGCTTGACTGACAAGTGAAACCTAAGCTGCTGGCAAGTGCCTTTCCATCCCTCGCACAACAGGAGACAGGGTCTTCTGAGCAAAAACTGCCCATGGAAGAGCTATCGGTAAAGGTTACAATAAGGAACAGGCGAAAGTGTTGCTCTGCACAAATGTTAAAGATAGGATTGCTTCAAACTTTAATACACTGCCAGCATAAAGATGCACACCTATAATCTCATCAGTCGGGAGCTGGAAGCAGGACAATCAGGAGTCCAGGGCCAGCTTCAGCCACATGTAGGGGCTACTTAAGAAGACAAAATTTCTACACTATAAAGAGCTGAAACAGTAAAAGTCCCTTTTTGATGTGTGTGTGTGTGTGTGTGTGTGTGTGTGTGTGTGTGTGTGGTGTATGTGTGCATATGTGTGAGTCCCTGTATGTGTACACGACTGTATGTAGGTGTGCATGTACATTATTGCACATGAGTAGAGGCTTGAAGACAACTTCATGTGTCATCTTCAGGAGCATCCTTTAAGATGGGGGTCTCTCATTGGCCTGAAGCTCACCAATCAGCTTAGACTGTCTGGCCAGAACGCTTCAGGGAAGCCCCCTCCATTCCCCAGTTCACAGCACACACACTTGAGAGAGCCTCTAGCCCCCAGCTCTGGTGTTGCAGGTACACAGCACCCACACCTGGCTTTTCACATGGGTTTTGGGGATTTGACTCAGGTGAGGCAAGCTCTTTCCTAACTGAGCTATCTCCCCAGGTCGTGTTTTGCTTGGTGTTTAATACAGGATTTCATTTAGAAGCTGGAGTGCAATATGACTTTGAGTTTGAAAACTCATGCCTCAGTCTGTGTGCAGACATGACAGACATGGGCCACCACTCCCTACTCCAGTAGAACCTTGACATCTGCTCCACGAGGCCCCATGTCAGATAGCCCCGCAAATAAGACAGACCCTGTCTCAAACAAGGTGGAAGGCAAGGACTGACACCCAAGCTTGTCCCCTGGCCTTCATAAGTGCATGATGCACATGGACACAAACACGCACACACACACACACACACACGGACACACGCACAACTTAAAATTATCAAAACATGTACAACGGAGAGGAATGAACCATGGGTATCAGAAATGTTTAGAGTTTGTTGCACTGGACAGCAATGAAGCTATTTTCTCCCTCACATTAGTGACATTTATAAATCTAAGTATATAGATTCCTTTTCTGCCATTTTCCCATTCCTGTATGCCATGGCCCCAGAAGATCATTCAAGCTCTGGGTGCCCTGACTATACTACAACCATCAGGAAGAAGAAAGGAATCTAGTGGAAAGTTTTGGAAAAATGCACCCAACACTGCTACTTATATCCCACAAGTAAAACACGGAAAATGTGGTCTACACACTCAAAGGTGCTAAGCAATTGAAAATCAGATCCTGTGGTTTGATACACATGTCCCCCAAAGGCTCGTGTGTTGAAGGTTTGGTCCCCAGCTGGTGGTGCTGTGGGTGTGTGTGCTCTTATCATCAGTAGGCCATAAAGCAGTGGAGCCTGTGAGAGGAACTATATTAGGTGGGACGCTGGGTGTGTGTTTCCCCAGCTCTTTCCTGTCTGTCTTTCTGCTTCCATGTGAAGGCAGTTCTGCCTGATCACACCCCTCCATTATGATGCTCTGCCTCACCACAGACTGCAAAAAACGGGGCCAAGTGACCGAGGAAAGAAACTCTGAGACTGAGCCAAAAGAATCTCTTTAAATTGTGTCTGGGTCTGTGTCACAGGGGGAAGTGCTAATGTATCAGTAGCTAATTTTCTAAGAAAACGAGCAGGGTAGGTGCTGGGGGCCAGTGAGGAGGCTTTGATAAACTCATCACAAATGGCCCTGTATCTGTCTCACTCTTATCTCAGCAAACCCCAGGCAGGGAGAACCTGGCTGAGACACACTTGTTTTAGGACCAGGCGGTAAACACTCCAGGCTACACTGCCCCTTGGCTGTGCCAGTACAGCACAAAGGAAGCCACAGAGTCCACAAGTCAGTGAGCGTGGCTAGGCTGCAAGAGCGTTTTATTCCCAAGTTGGGGTTGGCCAGGTTTGCCGAAGACGGGGGCTCTGACCACGCTCTTGACTTCTGCCTGGCCAGTGAGTCTCATGAAAACAGGGGCACAGTTACTCCTCACTGTGCTTCAGGCCTTTGGGAATACTTTTCATTCTTTTAGAAGTTGAGGAAAAAATAACTCCTTCAAAATATGATCCTCAGACTGAAGCTCATTTGAAGAAAGAAGGAGACCTTAGCTGAGGTTCTTCGAGAGACAAGGCACACTGTTCAAGATGAATGGAAAAGAATCAAGGATGGGAAAAGTGTGTCTGCATGTATATGCATATATACGTATGTTTAAACACGTATGTATATATGTATATGTACACTATATATCTGTATGTGTATATGTATTGTACACATGCATATTTATGCATGTGTAAATATGTGTATATGTGTGTATATATTTATATGTGTGTATGTACATATTCCCATGTGTATGTATATGTGCCTGTGCCCATATGCATGTGGGTATATGCATGTATATGTGAACATTTATGAATATGTGTGTACGTGCTCCCATGCATGTGTGCTGTTTGTGTGTGCAAAAATGCACACGTGTTTATATGTGTGTATGTGCATGCACGTGTACATGTATGCATATGTGATGGAGGAGAGTTATCTGTCTATGTTACTTTCATTGGTTAATTAATAAAGAAAACTGCCTTGGCCCTTTAAGAGACAGAAAATTAGGTAGGTGGAGTAGACAGAACAGAATTCTGGGAAAGAGAGGGGAGACGCTTCAGTAAGTCTCCATGCTTCTCCTCTCCGAGATGGACGCAGGTTAAGATCTCTCTTGGTAAGCCACACCTCGTGGTGCTACACAGATTACTAAATATGGGTTAAAGGAAGATGTGAGAATTAGCCAATAAGAAGCTGAATCTAATGGGCCAGGCAGTGTTTAAAAGAATACAGTTTCCGTGTAATTATTTTGGGTAAAGCTAGCCAGGTGGGGGGACACAGCCCGCCGCTCCTTCTACAGATTGCATATATGTGTGTATATGTATGTGAATGTATATGTTGATGGTGAGAGTAGTTGGTAGGAGAGATCTGAGGGGATAATCAGGAATGGAAATCACATGAATCTGGAATGGTCCCGGGTCTCTATGCATACTAAACAAATGTGTTCTTTTTGATTCTTTTCACTAATGGGAAGGTCCCAAGAAGTCGCAGGCGTCCCAGGAATGAGAGGGGCTACCTGGGCTGCAGGCTTGGGAAGTAGTCCTTCAGTTCAAGTGATTCTTCTCTGTTGGAGTTAACGCTTCATCCTGCTCACACCTCTGGCTTTGGAATGCTCTAGGGAAAATCTTATGTGCCGCCCCTGGGAGTCCACAAACGGGACAGAGGGAGACACTGGGGAGGAGGAGACCGTTTTCCATTTATTTTGCTTTCGGAAATACACTTGCAGCCTAAGCCAGAGCTGTGCTAAATCAAAGAAACCATAATCCAAAAAACTAACCCCTCTTAAATGATAACCAACTGTATTTTGTTTTCATAGAATGACTTTATATTTCCACTCAGGGGGCAGTCTCTAGCACTTCCCGTGACCTGAACCTCCCTACAGATCCTTCCCAGGAAAGACACCAAGGAAAATAGGGAACTTTTTTTTTCCTATTTCATTTTCCCTTTTTAAAGGAGCCTCTATATTTATTTTTCTGACCTTTTTAAAACAGATTTTATTTTTGACTACATGGGTATGTCTGTGTATGGGTCTGTGCGTGTAGGAACAGTTGCCCTCTGAGGCCGGAAGAGGGTACTGGATAGTCAGAAGTAGGAGTTACAGGCAATATTGTCCCAGCGGATGTGGGTACTGGGAACCCAACTCAAGTCCCCAAAAGAGCAGTACACATGCCCTGAAGGGCTGAGCCATCTCGTTTGCTTCTTCTAACCATTCTGAAGCCTCAGAAACAAGGACCTCAAACAAAAGTCAGCAACAAACTAGCAGATAGTTCTTCATACCCCAAGTCCTCATCAGTTTCCAGGGACTTCAAGCCCTCTGGCTGTGTTCTCTGGATACTGGCATCGTTCTGTAATCCATGTTTCCTGCAGAGCAGTTAATCAGAAAACTAAGGAAAGAAGCTGAGTCTAGAGGTCCCTGAGTCCTTTAAGGGGCTGGAAAATAGCAGAAAGGAAGGATGTGTGGCTGCCTACTTAATCAAGGCAGCGATGGAGAAGCCAAGAACTTAGATGGGAAGTGTGGAAGAGCTCATTGGTTTGTTTAGAGAATCCTGAGCCGGCCCACCTCCCTGCTCCTGCTTACAGTGCCCACAGAAAGAGGGCAAGAGGCTGTTGGTCCTGACACTGCAGAACTACAACGGTTGCTATCAAGATCTTATGGGACGGAAGGAGGAGAAACCTACAATCCCATCAATCAAATTGCTTCAAGGAATTTCTTGACATTCCTGGGTCCTTGGGGAAGCAATAGAGCAGGACCCTGTACCCCAAACTAATTTTAAATAGTTGTGTAGATGTCACTCAGCCTGAAAAATCCTGCTGGCTTTCTCCTCAGTTCTTTTTTGGCCTCCACACAGAGGTCCTTTCAAACTCGGGCTTTGACCTGACCTTGAGAGGAAAAATGCCTTCCATCTGGAGGAGGCAAAGGCACTAGGACCTTCCAAAGCCCGTCTCGCATCTGCCCAGATGTGATGGGTAATCTTCATCTTCAACTTGAGTGGTTTTGGAATCCCCCAGGACACACGGTGTTGGTGTGTCTATATAATGTTCCCAGAAAGATTTAACAAGGGAAGACCCACCCTGAATGTGGGTGGCACCATCCCACACGCTGGGGTCCTGGAATGAATGAAAAAGAGAAAGTTAGCACGAATGTTTCTTTATCTCTTCTTACTCTATTCCTCTTTGCCCTCCAGCCCCGCTCTGCTTCCTGACTGTCAGGCTCCTGTAACCCACTTTCCCCACCATGGACTGAACCCTTACTGTGAACCCTTTGTCCTGAGGTTGGCACAGAAATGAGCAGTGTAGACACTGGGCCACAGGAACTACTCACCTGGTTGGCAGAAGAAACGGAAAAGTGATTACACAGAGAAGCCTGTCTCCTTTCTTCTCCCCAACACAAGTCTGCAGGGAGGGCAGGGTGGGACTGCCTGGGTTTAGGCTCAGCATCAGGAGCTTACCTGCCTGCATTCGTAAGTCAGAACCTCTGCTCTGACTCTTCATCATGAGATGAGGTGTGTTTTCCACGTTCAGCTTCCATGATCTATTCCTTAGCTACCTCAAAGTCTAGATAGAAAAAAGAGATGTTTATTGTCAGTCCCTCTTACTCTTCTCTCAGTGTCTGGTCTAAAAGAGATGGGAATGGAATTTGCATATAAAAACAAAACCAAGCGATGCTTACACGAATCTGACGGAGCTGGAGGCCAGCTCAGAGCTCGGTCTTCAACAAAGGGCAAGCAAGTCCTTAACCTTGGCTGCTTACTCTCATTCTTCTGAAGTTTCCCTTCAGATCGGTTCCCCATTCCAGCTGTCTGGATTCAGCAAACCATAGGCCATGGGCCAAATATGATCTTTTGTCTGGTTTTATTTTTTTTAATCATATTATAACACATCTGTTAGAAGGTAAATTGAGGCACAATAAAAATTTAAAGAGTGTTTTTGTGCAAACAATGATTCATGGGTTGGGCATCTCCAAACCATACGTGGTTTGGGGACTCCGCGGAAGAAGCGCAAGAGAAAGGCTTTTATAGAGAGAATGTGGATAGAATACAAAGAAAATATCTGGTTACACTTGTAAAGCTGTCTCATTTGGTCTACCCCTCTATAAACTTACTAGTTATATAACTGAGTTTATTGGCCGCCTCCAATTGGTCGAGCTTAATTCTGTTTTTCTTTTAATATAGAGTTTTACAAGAAACAGCTCAAGTCAAGTTCCACTCCTCTCTGCAAGGCAAGTCAGGCGGCACGGCCTTCTCTGGACAGGGAGCTTGTCAGACCACATCTCAGATTTAATTTACTCTAACATAGTCTGTCTCCTTCCACAGAGGTCACGTATGGAGATCACAGGTTACCGCAGCTGAGCTGTGACCAGATAGGGTGAGGGGTCAGGGTCCCTAAAGGAGCAGAACGGAGAGGCAGGGGATTCCTGAGTTGGTTTACACAGCAGGGGCTGGGTAGCTGAGCAGAAGTCACTGGCACGTGGCAGAGGCTGAGAACTCAGGTGCAATGCAGTCAGGAAGCAGGATGTCCCAATAGTCTTAGCCTAGTGCTGGAAATAGAGAGATCTCTGAGCCTGAAGAAGATGGAGTCTTAAGTCAGCGGAGGGAGGTGGTGGCTGCAGTCAGGCGAGATGCATTCGCTCAGAGAGATGTGAAGGCCGGCATGTGGCCCTGCTTCCTTCTCAGGCCTCGTTGTTTCTGGGCTGCCTGTTGGAAGGTAGGTCTACCTCCTTAGACAATGCCTCACGGCCATCTTAGGTCAGTTCTGCATCTTGTCAATCGATGATGAAGATGAACTGTCATAAGCACTGGGACCCACAGAGCTAAGTATTTCCTACCTGGAAATAGTTACCAACCTACTCCTTAGTAGGCTCGCTGGGCCAATGCCCTCTGCTCTATCATAGGCAAAACCTATTGACAATCAAGGATATTGCCTCTGGAATTGGCAGTATTGGCTTTATCTGGGGACAGGGCAGGATGGCTACTTTACCTTGGATACACCATGCAAAAAGTCTGTTTGGGTGCCTGGGGAAGGTTATTCACAGAAAGCAAACAATTCCATTATTTGAAGGCCCTGCCTTGTGTTCTCAAGTTACAGACTGTGCTGGACAAGATCACAGGAAGAGATGACTGGAATCCTCAAACAAAGCCCCAGACTATCACGTGATGCCACTCTCCGTGGGGAGATGGAACTATTGCAGGTGACAGCAGATTGTCAGACTTTGGCATTTCAAGAAAAAAATTTCAAGCCTGAAAATGGGGTGAAAGGCTAAAATATAGTTCCATTTCTGTGCTTTAAGGAAGTTTCTGGAAAGGAAAGGCAAGGTTTCATAGTTGTAGGTGAAGGATGGAGCCACAAAAACCCTACCGAGGAAGAACAGAACTGGGACTTTTGCCGAGGGAGAGCAGAGTACTCACAGCGGACTCCTGACTGAAGCCAGGGAAGGAAGAGCAATGGTCCTAGGCTAGCTGGAGCTAGACTCAGATTCCATGTCCTGCAGAGGGAGGAGGCCTCTCCCCATGTGGGTGGTGTGTTGGAGGGGTGTGCTGGACACCTCAACTCAGCTGAGCAAAGTCTGCTCTGAAGCTGTGTGATCCAGAGGAGGAGGATCCCAGTCACCTCCCCTGGGTAGGTGGAGTCCCTCTGAATGATGTTCCTCTGAGAGTCAGTCTCCATGACAACAGTCTGGTCTATACAACCAGCTGTCTGTGTTACCTTTCCAGCAGTTGGGATAAAACACCCTGATACGAGGAACTTAAGGCAGAAGGGGTGCATTCTGGATCAAAGTTCAAGGGGATTTCAAAGTCCGTGGTGGAGAGGAAGGCATGGCAGCCGGACCAGCAGACCGGCTAGTCACACTCTATCCACGCTGGAGCAGAGCGTCTAAGCAGGAAGTGGGGCAGAGCCTTACCCCAGTAACTGACTTCCTCCAGCAAGGCCCGTCCTCCTGAAGGTTCAGCATCACCACCCAGAGACCAAGTGTTCAAACTCGTGAGCCTGTGAGGGACAGCCCACAACACAAACAAACCACAACATAGACCAAAGGTCCAGCACAGGTGTGGGTCCCGTCATAAATCATACGAGATGGTGTCCAGGCCTGGCTAACGTGGGAGCTGCCGAGATAACTCAGAGATGTCCACAGAACTGGAACATTCACCTTCCTAGCTATGGCACTGTGAGCCCAAAGAGTGGGATTTATATATAATCTTCAGCAATACACGTATGAACAAATTTTTACATTGTTTCGGATCTAGTTGCTTTATTTAGAAAAGTCGCTTGCAAGGTTCTCGTTGAGATTAAATATAAAGTTACATGAAAATGTCGTATCTAGCATGTATAAAACACTCGGCAGTCACTGGATGCCATTCCTTTTGTCTTTCAAAAAAAATCCTCAAAGCCAAAATCCTGAATTTCATCACACACACAAGAAATGTGTCCTAAAGGTTATGGCCCTCTCCCAGCTCCATATCCCTTCATTAAAACCTGAAATAAAAGGCCAAGACAAGCCACAACTGTAGAAACCCCTATATATAACACAGCTTTACCAAGTTTCACAATAAATATTTTAAAATCCATGAACTTAAACAAAAAGACAACGACGACAATTAAAAAAGCAAGAGCACAGCCTGGCCCACGCGCTGGGAGGATTTGGCGGAATGAATCACAGACAGGGGATTGAAATTTGCCTTCTCCGCTTACACAACACACCCTCCGCCCTCTGAATCAGACCAGCAGCTGGCCCCCAAAAAGGTAAGACCAACTCTGCCTGCTCCCAGGCCCGGGATGCATGCTCCCAGGGAAGACCAACTCTGCCTGCCCCAGGCCAGAGATGCATGCTCCCAGGGAAGGCCAACTCTGCCTGCCCCAGGCCAGAGATGCATGCTCCCAGGGAAGACCAACTCTGCCTGCCCCAGGCCAGAGATGCATGCTCCCAGGGAAGACCAACTCTGCCTGCCCCAGGCCAGAGATGCATGCTCCCAGGGAAGACCAACTCTGCCTGCCCCAGGCCAGAGATGCATACTCCCAGGGAAGACCAACTCTGCCTGCCCCAGGCCAGAGATGCATGCTCCCAGGGAAGACCAACTCTGCCTGCCCCCGGCCAGGGATGCATGCTCCCAGGGAAGACTGGAGCTCGCTGAGTCAGGTGGCAGAGGCAGGGCCATGCTTTCTCTCTTCCAACACAATCAACCCCATCCCTTCTCACCTCTGACTGGAAACCAGAGACTCCTAGACACAACTGTAGGAGCCGGGAGGAGGACACAGGTGCGGATCTATGGTCTAGGATGATTTTAACCATTTAAGGAAAGACTTTCAGGAAGGAAAAAAGGCATAGGCATGCCAGGTCTGAGATATTTATTCCCTTCTTTTCCTCTCTATGGGACAGGGTCTTACATGTCCCATGCCACTCTGCAGTTCCCCATGTAACCAAGGATGACCTTCAATTTCTGGTGTTCCCGCCTCTACCTCCAGAGCAACAGGATTGCAGACATGTGGTACCATACCCTGCTCAGACAGTGCTGGGTGTGGAACCCAGGGGTTCACGCATGCTGGACAAGCACTCCACCAACTGAGCCATATTCTCAGCCCCCATGTGCTGTCTGAACCCCAGCTTAGCCATAGAAGTAGACAACCGAGATAGAGAGGATTCTACTGAAGACTTTCAGATGAAGGATGCACAGGTGCACGCAAACACACGGGAACACACGTGTGCGCAACCACACACACACACAAGCACACACACACCACAGAGCAAGGAGAGAGAGCCAACCTCTGGCAATACCTGCTTCGGTTCCAAAATGCATTCTAGCCTCTGCCAGTCCTCCAGTCCTCTCCATCCGCAGACCCGTGAGACAAAACAGAAAAGCCACCTGTTACCCAAGTCCACACATTGCTGGCTAATTGGATAAAATAGGGTTTAGCTGTAGACCGTGTCAGTGAACGGGACGAAGCAGGAAGCAGGTGAAAGATCACCGCTCCGGATCAAGGGCCTCGGTTGAGTTCAAGGCCTAAGAATAAACACTTCAGGTTCTTGGTTCTGCCCCTAAATCATGCTGCTTTGCCATGAAAGACTGCACAGGTTTGAGCCTGAGAACTTTGTACAAGCCTACTTCCCCATAAGAGAACAGAGCTTAGTTGGCCCTAGAACACCATCCCCCTCCTCTCCTGACTTAAGAACTGTGTGTGGCAACCGGGAACTAAGGGTGGTCTGTAGCTAACAACCACAAAGAAACTGAAGCCCTCCATCCTACAATCACAAGGACCAGAACGATGCCAACACTGGAGTACTCTTGGAAGCTGGCCCCCTGAGCTGAGCCTGCGAGCGCACAGGCTTCGCTGACGTTTGATTGGAGCCATGTGAGACCCATCTCGGCGGTATCTGCTTTCATAACATGCACAACGTGTGAGATAATGAGCGTGTGTGTTGTGTGAAGCAACAAGAGTTACAGTAACGTTGCCGTGGCCGTGGGAACAGACACAGACAGGATTATCAAATCAACTCTGCCAGGGGTGCGTGGAGCGCTCCACGCTCCTCATTTCAGACCCAGACCCACTTTCCTGGGCACAGAAATTATTTTGAAACAAATTTTATAGATCATATAATTTTTTCATGCATAAATGGTTTTAGTATGTCTTAGGAACATAAGAGCTTTTACATGACAGTCGTATGGCATTATCATACCTAATTAGTGAAACATCATCCTTAATTTCATCAAGCATCTGCAGTTCCAGTGTCTCGAGTTATCTCTTAAATACTGTTCTGTGATTGTCTTAGGGTTACTCTTGCTGTGGTGAAACACCATGACCAGAAACAACGTGGAGAGGAAAGGGTTTATTTGGCTTACATATCCCAAGTCACAGTTCGTGAAGGAAGCCAAGGCAGGAACTCAGCCATGCTGGAACCTGGAGGCAGGAGCTGATGAGGAAGCCATGGAGCTTATTGGCTTGCTCTTCTTGGCTAGCTTGTCCTGCCTTCTTATAAAACTCAGGCCCACGATCCCAACTGGCACCATCTGCAATGGTCTGCCTCCCCATCAATCACTAAGAAAATGCCCTACAGGCTTGCCGGCGGCCTGGTTTTAGGGAGGCTTTGCCTCATTTGAAATTCCCTCATCTCAGCTGACTCGCTTCTGTCAAGTTATTACAAAAACAAGCCAGCACATTCATCATGGCTTCGAATCAAAATCCCAATGAAGTTAGATAGGAGCCTAGCCCAAGACAAGCCTGGGTATGCCAATGAGCTAACCTCAAGGTGGTTTTGATAAACTAGTTGATATACCAGCCCTGAGCTGTGAGCCCTGAGAGCCAAAGCTACCACTCCATGAAATGATACAAGACCTGGAACTTTGGGACCGGTCTCTACGATGGCATCCCCATGCTCACACAGATCCTCTAGCATCAGTGAGAGGGCTTGAGATTTTTGAGTGACCATAACCTCAGTAACCTTTGAACTTCTGGTCCCATGACAGGCTGTCAGTGCTAGCCACTGGCCCCCGCTTTCATGGAACTCTTGGCTCTCAGTTAGTGCCATCCTCCCAGCTTGCCACAGCTAACCCTAACACACAGTGGACGCCGATCACACCTGCAGCACCCTTTCCGCCCAGACACCCATTCCCTGCTTGAAGAGATTTCTGTTTAATTTTATATTAACATGAGAGCATAAGGAATGCTTCTGTGAATAAAAGAGCATATTTGAAAGACAAATATTGTGTGAACATCTTAAATAATGAACACCTTATATTAAGGATCTTGTAAAGTCAGAGACCCACTCCAGACACATGGCGGACCAAGTGGGAAAGGCTGAGGAGGAGGAGAGACCTTGAAATGCACCGAAGAACATGGCCAATGTCATCTGGATCTCAGCAGACTGTGAGGCTGAAGTGGACAGCCTCGGCAGAGGGGAGAGAGCAGGGGCCATGACAACAGAAAGAAGAGTCGAGTTTGCAGAACGAAGGGCGCTTAACCTTGCTTCAGTTTTAGTTTTACTGGGACAGGGAGACTGAAGCTGTGAGGGGAGGGGCCATTCTCCTCCTAGCTCGAGGTCTGAGTGACTTTAAGAGGCTGAATAGAGCGGAGGAGAATTGGATGTGTGCATCTCAGGACAGCTACAGAAGAAGAGGCCATGAGTTTGAGAGGGTGCACGTGAGGGGTTGTGAGGGGATGATGTGATTATGTTCTAATTTCAAAACGTAACAAATAAGAAGAGAGGAAAATGTTTGGAGAAGAATTGTGAGCTCCCAGAGAATATTGCAGCTCTCCAAGAAAAATGAAAGGTTACATTAATATTTCTCATCTCTCTCTCTCTTTCTCTCTCTCTCTCTTTCTCTTTCTCTCTCTCTCTCTCTCTCTATATATATATATATATAAAATATTTCTCCACATGGAGAGAGAGACATACACAGATACACATATACTCTCTCTACACACACACACAGAAAAAAACAGGAGATACCATTTAAGAATTGTAGATATTCAAAAATACAGGAATAAAACAAAAAAAAATCCAGAATTTAGTAAATACAGAAACATTTAAAATACCTTTAGTTAATACAAATATCTTTATCTACAGGGTCAAAAGATTTTTTGAGGGTTTTTTTGGTAATATTATGGACAGCATTGAGAATTGGGTTGAGAAAAGTACATGATGATTTTCACAAAAGTGAATTTCAGATTTCACTGTGATCAGGGCGTGTGTGTGTGTGTGTGTGTGTGTGTGTGTGTATACATGCTATGCTAAAATGAGACTTTGTGTACCTTAAGGCAAGTCCTTTACCACCGAGCTGTAGACCCCCAGCCTAGGTTGTTATATTTTTTTAACTTGACAAACAGCCAGTGTGGGAGCTTCCAAGAAGAAAATAAATTACAAAACAATTTTTATATGATGAAGTCATTACTAATAGTGAAGACAAGGGAAAGTTATGCTCATATTTGAGGAATTAAAAATATGTGCCTATTCTCAAGGAAATGACTGAACCATATGTTATGGGATAGAAGAAAAATAATCAAAACCAAGAGTAAATGTCAGTCAGGGAGTGATAGTTGTCATCATGGTGTGTGCAAAGCAAGTGGCGGAGAATGACCAGTTGGAGGGCCAGCCGGAGCAACATGGCAAAATTCATCTTCACTCCTACCCCGTTCTCACGCCTAAGGGATAGAGCTGTTACAAGTGACCTTCATACAGTGGCAGCCATGTTTATCAGTGAAGCCCGTCTCTAACCTCACCCTACCCCTAAAGAGCAGAATTGTCCCGGTACAGCGATCTTTACATAGTGATAACCATGCTTATTAGAGTCCCAGGCTGAGTGAGAAATGTACCATGGAAAGTCATTGAAACGGAAAACTTTGTGGATTCTGTCTCCATGAGACACTACTCATAAAGATAATTTAGAAGCTCTGGAGCTCACAGTGATGAGCCCTAAATGAGGCAGAGAACTTTCCGCCCTGGCTTATGGGAATGCTGGCTGAGACCTCCAGCCTTTCTGTTCTTGCTGCCAACAGCCGCCGTGCGCCTTGACGCCTGGTGCGTATCCTTACCATCGTGATGATATCCTTACTACTGCGATGATAACTTAACCCATTAAGAAAGCACAGATCAGAACAGTGCTTGTTTTGTTTCGTTTCCATGAGGATGCATTGTATTTAGGATCCACAGCATATCTATGACCAAGTGTACTTCGTGAGTTTAAAATATGTTCCCCCCACAATGCTACTTACAGGAAAGCCCAACGCTGTAGAAAACCTTTCTGTATAAGAGAAATGAAGGCCATCGTGGAAACCAAACACAACCGTGACTTATGAGTTAAGCATGAATAATAGATGCTGGCACGATTAGTAAGAACAATGGCTTTATTTACTGAACATTTAGTGCGTGTATCTACAGAACACATTGACCCTGGATGTTTCTAGGCCTTTCCCGTTTTATTGCCTCCAAATAGAAATTCTGTGAGATCTCTGCCATCATTTTATACATTTAGAGATTAATCAGGTTTACCGTGGGTGAGGTTAGCACACCAAAAACTCAAGGACTCTGGCCAGGAGACTGCCTACCCAGAGATCAGAAAGTTCTCTTGAAACAAAACTTAAAAGGTTGAAAGACATATGAGATTAAAATGTATATTAACTAAGCTCCAATATAACCAGTGGCATAATTTTATTGTTTATTTCTTGCAAGCTATGTTGCTTCCCTAACAGTGAAATGGAGGACTCAGATGAACTGAATTCCCACATGGGGAATTATGCTGATGGATGAAGATGTAGCTCAATCGGCAGAGTGCTCTAACTCGTGGTTCGTCCCACACAAATAAACAGGTGCTGTCTTTCTTTTGGAAAATATTGCCAGTGAAGCAGGTGATAATATTAGCAAGGTAGCAAGCAACAATATCAGCCTTTAAGTGCAGATCACTCTTACACGGCATCAACTGCTGGCTCAGTGTCTGGGATAAAATAGACTGGGCATAGTGATGCCCACCTGTAGTGCTAGCACTTGGTGTGTGAAGTTCAAGGTCATCCTTGACTACATAGGGGTGATCAACCTGAGCTACTGGGAATTATACTTCTAATGACTAATATGTTAATGTCTAATATTAACACATATATAGCTAATATGTCAATGTCTAATATTAACTATATATACCTAATATGTCAACATCTAATATTAAATATATATATATATATATATATATATATATATATATATATACCCAATATGTCAACATCTAATATTAACTATATATATTGGGTCATATACCCAATATGTCAATGTCTAATATTAACTATATAGAGATACTATAGTGTTATATATTATATATATTGGGTGTGTGTGTGTTGAAATGGTCTGGTATTTCCATTCTAACTGACTTGTCCAGTAGAACAGGAGTGTCCAGAGACCAGAGCCTGTACGCATGCTCCAGGTCATAGTGTTGACTGAGGTATAGATAGTCACTCCCTCCTAGATCAGACAGTAAACAAACCACCTGAGGTAAGACAGCGAACCCCCTTTTCAAGAATAACCCACGGGAGCCCAAGTGTCTGCTCCCATAGAAACGTTCTAGACCACTTAGCCCTCCAGAGAGTGACTTAAGTCTCCAGTAGTGGAGTCACACAAGGATCAAAGCAGACAGCTCTCCCTGGTGAGTCAGCTCAGGACTTCAGCCAACTTAGCTGACCTGTAGCACCCTCTACTTAAGTGTCACTTTTCGGGGGACCCTGATGGCTTGTATCCCAGGGAAATCAAATCTGAAGTTAATAGAGATAATACTGACCCACAGAACTAGACTGGGACACAAAGCAGAAATACAAATACCTACATCAGAAAACTCTCAAGAAATAAAATTAACCAATGGTGAGGTAGGGTGAAGGGCTAGGGAAAAGGCTTGGTATATAAAATCCCTTGCTATGTAAGCGTGAGGAATCGAGTTCAGATCTCAAACAGCCATATAAAAAGCCAGTGTGGTCACACATCTCTCTAGTCCCAGAGATGGTGGTGGAGACAGAAATTCTGAAGCTGACTGGCTAGCAACCTATCTGGAACGGCCAGTTCCAGGTTCAGTGAGAGACTGCGTCTCAAAGGGACAAGGTGGGGAGCAATGGAACAGGACACCTCTGTCCTACACTGCCCTCGGTAAGTACACATGCATGCATGAGTGCACGCGCACACACACACATCCCTCACCCCCACGCACACAAATAAACAGACAACATAAAAGAGTATTACCAAAGAAGCATATGATAATATTAGCAACATAACAAAGAACATCAACCATTAAGCTCAAATCACATATTGAAGTTCCTGGTTTTTATATTAAAAATGACTTAACTGAAATTGGGTGGTCCCTGAGCACATATAGGGATTGATTGAAGCAGTCAGTTGACTGGATTGAACAGCAATGGAGAAGCAAAGCAGAAGACGACACAGAAGAAAATGTCCTTGGCGCTGGCCTCTTTCCATCTGTGCACTTTCTCTATTCCAACCAAGGCAGCAAGGCTTGTTGTTTATTTAAGCCTAGAGATCTGGGGCAGTGCTTCTGAATCTTAGGCTGAGAGGGCTGGGAGTGGTGCTGAGAAGCACACTACAGCTTACAGAGTAATACCAGGAAACTAGAAACCAGTAACAGTCTGGGGGAGGGGAGTTCGCTCATTTATGTTTTGGTTTGGTTCAGTCTGTTGGTGTTTTTTAAGCTACGGAGTCCAACACGATAACGTAGTTCAGCGTGCCCTTGAATTTGCCATCCCTTTCCTGGGCCTCGAGCTACAAGCCTGGATTACAGGTGTGCACTCTCACACCCATCAGACAATACTCTTTAACAGCAGCGGCAGCAGCAGCAACAACAAATTGAGGCAAAAGGGAGGAGGTTCTAAGTGACATAAGAACCAAAAAACAGAGTAGTAAGGAGGCAGAACGGGAATAAACCCCACAAATCAGGGTTACGTTGGATGTAATGACTTAAAGCCAAAATACATTAGAGAAACAAAGTCCAGATTTATGTTTATAAGAAATACTCAAATATAAGTAGCAAGTACTGCACCGAGGTATCCTGTGTCACTGCAGACAAGAGCAGCCCAGCATGCATTGTGGGTCTGTTGTCTGTGTCCCACGGCTTCACAGAGCAGAGACACCTGAGCAGTCACGGGCAATGAAAATGAGGACAGACCGGATCTGCTCTACACGGCTGAGTCTTTCATGCTGCACTGAACCTTGGGTCACTCTGTTTTACAAAGCAACAGTTCCGACCTGAGTTACTCCACCTGGACTACAAGTGACAAGTCAGAATGATTCTCCACCTCGTTTATACACGCTAACACCACCAGCCCAGCACAAGACATGAACTGTCATTTCTTTGTGCCAATAAATAATTCCATCTGTGACTATATCAAAGTCCATCTGAAACACCAGATGTAGGATCTTGTCAGCCACGCCGCATGTACCCCCTAACTGGGGACTATAAAGGAAAGGTCAGCCTAAGAACTAAGGTACCCTAAGACATGGCTCCATGCTGACCCATGAGTCTGTCCAGTAAAACCGCCACAGCAAAGGGCTCCTGTTTGTCCCAGGTCACTGCTGAGTCACAGCTTCTCCTGCCCCCAACATAGGCCACATCCATCATTGCCTGTCACCCGACCTGCATCTGACAGGTATGTCCCAAACAGCTTTGTACCTGTGATGCCTCTGAAAACTCAACTGGCCCTACAAAGACTTCTTTGTATGTGAGCCAGCTCCCTGCGTCTGTCCTCAGCCCAGGCCTCTGAACTCTGAGGACTCTGTAACCCTTTCTTAGCACCCCCAACACATATAAGCACACACACACACACACACACACACACACACACACACACACATTTACTGTGTGAAATGTAACGTGTGATCAGAGCGTCTGGGACTAAGTATTAGTGATTAACACTGGAAGAAGAATCTGTGATTGCCGTCAGCCAAGTCTATCCAGATAACCCAACCATTTCTGCTGATTCACAGCCGAGCAAATGGATGCAGCTTGTAAGGCTATAGTTGGTGGAATCTGATATCTTCCTAACAGAGTACACTCAGGACAACAGATACAACAAGACTGACCAACAATGACTGCAAATATATCAAACACAATATTATTCAAACTTCAAAGAGAACTTGTTCAAAAGTTCACTCTTGTGGAAAGTAGTTTTTGTTTTTAAATCCTGTGTATGGGTGTGTCTGTGTGTGGATAGGCACACACTGTGCCCATGTTAGCCAGAGGGTTAGATCTGGTGCTTGAATTATGGGTGGTTGTGAAATGTTCTAAAACAGAAAAGGGCCTTTAACGTCTTCCAGGGTTCTCCTGCACGTGTGTGCAAGGGTTATACTGTGCATTCCAGCATACTGTCATGCTCTGCCTTCGTTTTTCTCTAAATGTGATTTTTCTCTTCTTTATTTTGACATAGTTGAAAACCATAGCATGCAAAATTGAAACGATTGTGTGTGGGGGGTATAAAAATTTAATATGAGGAAGTCTTTAACCATGCAATAAAATGTATGTGCAGAGGGTCATGTGACCCAAGTGGCCTCCCCAAGAACGGCTCCTCATGTGTCCCGGCAGTACTTGTCCTTGTGTGCCTCCTCCCTTTCAAAATGACAAGGAGTCCAGATGACATTTCCGGTCATATGTGCTTCACTATCCACATCCTGAGTTTTATTACTTATACAAAATTGTTTAAATTGCTCAGTTGGTATGGTTTTTTTTTCAATCTAGAAAACTGTGTGTTTTGGTTTTTAAATGAAATAAATCATAGCTTTTCCATTAAAATAAATGGAAATTGTTTTTTCCATCCGGCTTTGTAGCTCATGGCCGTGTTGGGGGAATGAATTAGTCACAGCGCGGGCTAGGTGTCATGGTTTATCTCTCCCGCTAGAACAGAAACTTCATGCCTGACTCACAGCTGGCACCCATGAGGCTTCTTGAATGAAATAAAAGCTTTGAAAAATGAGTGAAAATTAGCAAGTTCAATCACTTAGTCAGAGCTGAGCCACTAGGAATGGGCGAAGGACGCCAGACTGAAACAAGCACACCACATACGTAGCTGGTGGATCCGCTTCCCTCTCTGAAACCACTTTACTGGGCAATTGCATAGAGTTGAGGGAGATCCTGCGACAGCTCAGACAGACGTGGCTGCCTTTGCACAACTGCAGAAGGCAGCACCGTTCAGCCGAGTTGTCTGTCTGTCCATCTGAAGGCGGAAGGGTATGACTGTCATACGGCAGCGAGGGTGTAGAGCATGCAGAGGATAAAGGGACTAGAGAAAAGACTGAGTTGGGACTCGCTGAGAGGTTCATGACAGTGAGCTCCCAGGGCCCCAAGAGTTGTGAGGATCCCAGATGGAGCTCCTGCTAGGCCTGAGGCTTTATTAAAGGGACATAATCACCCATAGCTTTTTGCAAGAAAAGGAGATATCTGCAAAATATATCCAGACTCTCCTCCTGGTCCTAGCCTCCTATTAGTGTCTCCCATTGGCCAAATGCCATGGAGCATCATAGCAAGGATGCTCAGAGTCAGTGGAACCATGAAGGAAATTAAGCACACAGGTGCTACCGACAGAGAAACCAGCTCAGTACACCAAAGGTCACCCATTTGTTCCACTCCTTCTTTCAACTCTTACCCTATCGGCTCGCATCTGATTGGGCAGGCTTTCAACAGAGGTGATTTTGCACCAAGTAGTTACACCATGCCTAAATGGTTAACAGTGACTGCCCAAATATTGTGATAGCCTCTACACACAGATGTGAACACCCTCCTACATTGCCATCCCTAAGTCTTAGTAAAGGATAAATCCTTCTCTTGACCTCTCATGTCAAACAGAACGTCATCTGGGCTTTTATCAAAGCTCCAAAACTGACACAAACTTCTGATTTGCCATAAAAATCCAAGCCAGTGTGTGTTGTGGCCAGGGACAGAGTGTGAAGGGAAAAGCCAAGCTGCTCTCTGTTGGTAAAGACTTGAGACCTCCATCCAATCTCTTACACATTCCTGTTGTTCCCCAGCCCAAACTCAGTCTCCAAAGAGCTGAGGTTGAATTGTGATCAATGCCTGAATCACTACTTGTTTTTAACCAAAGCTGTTTTCACTTCATTCAGTTGCCCTTTAAACACTAAACTCCAGGGCAGTTTGAGTTTCAAAAGCAGCCCTCACAGCAGCTGTGGCCCATGAAGACTCTGGTCTTTTCCCCTTTGGCCTTTCCTTCCCTTTCTGAAAAAGAAGACAGTATCACTCTCAATTCTCCTCTCTCTCTTGGAGACCTACCTTTCCACACATGTTGGCTTTGTGTTTCTAAGCGAGATGACCACGGTGAATGAGCAGATTGGTGTCTTGCTACATGCCTGCCCAAGGGAGCTCTCTCCCCAAGCAGAGTGGGGCCGCTGCTTTGCAACCCACAGAGATCAAAGGCAATGGCTGTTCATGTGAATACCGACTCTGCACATGTATCAAATCCCAGAGTCCACTGCATGACATGCACTGGGGTGACCGCCAGCCACTGTCAGCCTGCTCAGAGTTAAGAAGGGAAAAGAAAAGTCCACAAGTTTATTCAGACTTTCATGGAAAATGTAAATTATTGAAGACTATTGGCCATGCTTTGTGGGGCAGTGAGACTGGAACTGGTCTTGGTAATGCTAATCCAGGTTTCATTGGGCCATCTGCTAGCTGTGCAGTAGAGACCGCCTGCTTCCCTTTTTGAAGACCCTTGGTTTTCTTATTTATAACACAAGAATAATACATTATTTACATGGATATTATGAGAATCAGATAGAATTATAAACATAAAAATCATTTGTACAGTGTATTGTATATGAGCATCCCATATGAATATAAGGGGTAAAAGTAGATGGAGCACACATGCACACACACACACACACACACACACACACCACTTGTCTCTCTAGAAAGAATACAGAAATGCATCAGTTGAATATACTGTACTTCACAAGAATGTAGAATACTACATGTCATATCAAACACAGCAAATCCAGTCTGGGAAGATGATTACATTGATAAAGTGCCTATTTCTAGACAGGAGGACCTGAGTTCATATCTCCAGCACCCACATGACAGCATGTGCCCATCCCAGCACTGAGAGAAGGAAACAAGAAGCTCCCTGGGGCTTGCTGGCTGGTACAACTGAATCAGCAAGTTATAGGCTCAGTGAGAGTTAAGGTCTCAAAGCTAAGGCAGAGAGTGACAGAGGGGTTGATTGGTGTTGGCTTCTGGCTCCACACTCACATTCCCAATATGGGAAGAGAAATCAGTATTTCAAGATGCAAAATCTACAATTGCTCTAGAACACAAAGATGAAGTTTTAATAATGTGCCAGAATAATGTGCCCGAATATTGGAGGAACCCCAGAAAGATTAAAAGCAAGTAGGACAAAATTAATAACAAAAAGTATTGCTAAGAGCTGAAATAAGAAAAGATTAGAAAAGAATATTGCACTAAGTTCTACATACTTAAAAAATCTGAGAACTAGCTCAAAGAATATTTGGGGTTCTGTTGTGTCTGCATACAGCATTTTCTTTATCCATTCATCTACTGGTGGACATTTAGACTGGTTCTCTTTCCTGGCTATATACATAGCTAGGCAGGTGCTTCTAAATGCTGAAGAAGCCCAATGAGTGTTTAATAGAACACAGGTAAAGAAGCCACATCTGTAGTCATCATAATCAAAGTGTTGGAAGCACGAGATAACCGCTGATGGATCTCTGATAAGATCAGCCACTGAGTTCTCATCCAAATAGCGGGCGGGAGGAGGCAGTGGGAAGACATAGTTGCTGAAATAAAGCAACAACTAAGATTACAGTACACAGTCTGGTTAGTGATGTCCCCCAGCAGCACCAGTGCTCAGGAGGCAGATACAGGGACAATCACTGTATCTTCAAGGACATCCCAGCAGCACAGGACTCGGGAGGCAGAGATGTGTACGATCACTGTATCTTCAAGGATAGCCTTTTCTACAGTGCAGTGTGGGACCATTAGGGGGCTATAAGCATAGAGAGACCATGACAAACAAAACAAAACAAAAACAAAAAACAAACCACGCCCCAAACTAACATCCAACAAAGCCATTAAGTAGAACTAGAAATGGTCCTAGGTTTTAAAAGAATGCATAACTTTTCGCCAGAGGCAAACCCTGCCTTAGAATAAACCCTAAGGGAAGCTTTTAGACTAAACACACAGGTCACCAGCTTCTTGTCTCTGCCTCCCCAGAGGTCACAGACACATACTACTGTGCTCGGCTGTTACACGTGGGTTTGGGTATTGAAATCTAGGGCCCCTGCTTATGAAGCAAGCACTTAAGTGAGACATCTCCCCAACCCCATGTTAGTATAAAACTTAAGTCAATCCCCAGGGACAGATATATACTTCAAGTGCTAGAGCAACCACTAAGAAAATAACTCTTAAAATACAGTTTAAAAGCCAATAAAAAAATGTAGTGTAAGTGAGAGAGTCAAGTAAACAGTGGACAGAGGAGTAAAATAGAGGTGGTATCTTTAAAATAAATAGCAAAAATAGCAGATATTGATACAATCATATCAACATCAGTGTTAAACACAAATCCACTGCCAGGCAGAGAGCTGTCTTCCCCTTTCTTTGTGGCTCTTCCTTCTGGGAATATCTGTACAGCAAAATTTCCCCTCTTTAGGAAACACCAACCATCATCTAACATGTCATGTTGGATGAGGGTCGCGGTAATGGTCTGACTTTACCTTGATGACCTCGGCAAAGACTCTATTTCTGAGCCAGGAGACGGCTTAGGGGGTGAGAGGCGTGGAGCGCAAGCCTGCTGACCTGAGTTAGTTCCCCAGAACTCACAGTTAAGAATGAACAGACCTTTGAAAGCTGACCTCTGACCTCTATATTCACACCATGGCCTATGTGGAAACCCACGCATATACACAAATAATAGTAGACTGTATTTTCCAATGAAGTCACATTGTTTCCTGGGGTAAAGACTTCAACACATGGATTTCTGGACAAGAGGACAGAATTCAATCCACATTACTTCTTATCATTGTACCTACATGTTAGCACAAAGTGAGGGAATGGGCTGATGCACTCAGCTCTAGCGAGGTCAGTGTGGTAGGCAAAGCAGCAGAGCTTTGAGCTCCCGTGGAGAAGGGCAACTTCCTCTCCGGATCTTTCATCTTCTCCCTTCTTTCCAGAAAGCACTCTGTTGGAGACACCACAAACCACGGAGGTTCATGGCAGAGGAGAGTCCCTGCTCAGGGCAGGACCCAGGGCACCCAGGGCACTTCTCCTGAGCCATCTTGGTAAAGGCTGGTCCTAATTCTATTTGTATATGGCTCAACCTCAAACACCAGCTATAGATGAGTACTTTAATTTAGGGCGATGAGTGGCATTTGTGGTCATCCTCCCCTGGAGAACCCGGAATCTGCCATTTTCTGGCAAACAGACAGCTCTGAGTGTGTCTTTACTTAAAGGTTTCCTTAGGAAGGGTGAATGGGGCCTTTCAGAGAAGATGGCGCGTTTAGAAATTCTAGGCAACGCTAATATATGAAGAAAACCAAAGATACATCTCACGCTGCTGGCTTATGAATATGTATGTCTCTCTGCTGTGGCAACCTCTCGGCCACAAAATCACAGCGAATTAGAATGTTTTTCCTGGGGAAAAGTGCCCATTGCTGTGAGCAGAAAACACAGAGTCCTGGTGCTGTTGGTTGGGAACCCACCCCTTCTTTATAAATGAGCTGAGAAACCGAGTAAACGGTGCAGATTCGTGCAGTGAATTAAGACAGATTTGAATTTCAGATCTGCCCCGGTGGCCAACACATGAGATGTCTGTATTCAGGGCAGAGCTTTTTTCCTTCTTTTTTTTGGCAAGAATACCGACTGTTGGATTATTTGCTTTGCATATTTTTTATACTTGAACCGGCGTATATAGGATATCTTTAAACAGATATGCATTTATCTTCAAAGAATGAAGTACTCACTGGACAGGATAAAAGTGTAAGCAATAGCTTAGCTCTCGGCCCTTCCCAGTTGTTAGTAAAGATTTGGGAGATTTTCTCTAGCCGGTTTCCACTGCGTTGGGAGCATAAAGAAACATATATACTCTTTCCCCAAAATGAGACCTCTCATGGCAAACGTTTCTGGAATTTGTTTGGTTGCACAGAGGCCAAGCTCCCAAATCCATTTCCCACACTGTACCTCTTACATCTTACACAGATTCAGGGTGGGCCTGGCGAGAAAGAACACAGACTCTGGACTCAGGGTATCTGGCTGGAACTGAGAGCCTTCACTTCTTAATTGCATCACTGAACAAATGATTTCAGTGCTCGATCTGGTTTCCTTATGTCTGTCTGTCTTCTCTCTCTCTCCCTCTCCTTCTCCCCCCCCTCGCGTGTATCTATGTGTAAGCATGTATTTGCCTGCAGATGTGTGTGTGTAGAAGCCAGAGGTCCACTGCAGGTGTCTTCCTCAATAACTGTACCTTTTTTGGAGCTGGCATCTCTTGCTAAGCCTGGCATTCACCAACTTGGCTGGACAGTCTGGCCGTCAAGGCCCCATGATTCTGCTGTCTCCGCCTCACAAGAACTGCCATTACAGGCACACTACTGACTGAGCCATTTCTTTAAGCCACAGTTTCCTCATCTCAAAAGTTAAGTGGCTCCTTTGGGTGTTTGAGAGAGTAACAATGACCACAAAATGTGTCTCAGGGAAAGGTTGTGGCACAAGAGGAAAGAAATGACCAACAGAAGTAGCCGCAGGAGGGCAGAGATGGTAGTTTCTTAGGCTTTCTACTGCTGTGCAGAGACACCATGACCACGGCAACTCTTATAAAGGAAAAACGTTCGATTGGGGTGGCACACAGTTCAGAGGTTTAGTCCATTATCATGGTGCGACATGGAGGTGTGCAGGCAGACGTGGTGCTGGAGAGGTATCTGGGAGTTCTACATCTTGATCCCCAGGCATCAGGAAGTGGTCTGGGAGTAAGACTGAGTGAAGTTTGAGCAAAGAAGACCTCAAAGTGATATGCTTCCTCCAACAAGGCCACCCTTCCTAAATAATGCCACTTCCTATGACCTCATGGGGGCAGATTCCGTTCATATTAGCACAGCAGACATTCTGCTCTTGAGGAACCTGGTCTACAGGCACCACAGTCAGTCCTAAAAGCAAGCTGCAAGCCAACTGCACCCGCAAAGCCTGACCTGCACCAGACACAGCACATTCTCAGGGGACGGGCCTCACTTGTTTTGCTCAGCAGCCCTAGGGAGGGGGCTTGACCATCTCCATCACGTAGAGGCTAAGTCAAGCAATTTATTCAAAGCCACAGAGCATATACAGTTTGGAGCCAGAAATGAAAATTGGGTCTGTCTGACTCCAAACTCTGTGGTTTCCTGTTACACCAAACTGTGTCAAGTAATAATATCAACAATGATAATAATAAACGTCTTGACCCTGTCAAGTCCTTGGGGGAACCTGGCTGTGTTCCTAAAGCCCGCTTTCAGAAGGTCAGCCTTCCTCCATTCAGGCTTGCTGCTTGTCCCAGGGTCTGCGCTGATGCCAGTGATGTCAGGTCTCAGTGCTGGGCTTCCCCAGCTTGACCATCCTTTCCCCTTCCCAGCCCGTTTGGAATTTAGGGTCTCCTTTTTGTATCCACACCCAAGCTCATCATCCCATGAATGCCCATTCATGCTGCCAAGTTGGGGTCTGCACTCTGTCCTGTTTAAGGGGAAGTCTTGGTCCAGAGAATGGAGTTTTCACTCACTCATTCTGCTGCTTGAGATCTCAGCACCTATGTGTGTGTGGGGGGGGCTGTCTTGAGCACCCAGCCAGCCTTAAGGGTTTGGGGGACTTCTTGCACTGAGGCCCCCAATCTCCAGACTGTCCGTATCATCCTATCATTGGTAACCACGTCTGTTGGGTTCAACTCATTCACATGATGGTCTTCTGCATCTGAGTCTATTTTCAAAAACTGTGCATCTTATTGGCCATGAGCCTCTAGAACTGCATAGGATCCCATCACATGGTAAGAGCTCAGTAAATGCTCACCTAGCAAATGCTTTGGTTCTGAACCAATGCACGGCTACACAGTTAAGATTGATCATCAGTGTAATTACGGCCTTGACAATTTCCACTCAGCCCTGGTTTGGGAATCAGTGAGCTTAACAGTTTCTGGGGAATACATTTTAGATGAAGATAATAACATAATAGGCATAGGATTCTTAAAAATGGCAATTCTCAAAAATTAAAAGTCGAGTTAAGTATTTTCCTACAAAATTTTTGATACCTTAGCTCCTTTGGCATCATGCAAATGCTGTTTCCATCATGATTCTGCCCTCAGCTTAATTTAAAGAAATGTCCAATTTGCTATCATTTATTTCTTTCCCTCTGTCATCCTAGGACCTTTCTTAAACGAATGCCTTTCTTCCACATCCCCAAGTCATAGAAGCAACATTATCCAAAGTTTATTCAAACTTATCTGAACCTTTGGGGCTAGAAATTAGGTGGGAACTGTTTTCTTCGGGAGATTTCGAGTGCTTCTTGGCTTTGAAATGGCTGGAAAAGAAACAAGAACAGCTTTTCTTGCGGTATTTTGGTTTCTCCTCCCAACCCAAACCAGGAAGTGCAGAGACACTCAAAAATTAAAAGAAAGGGGAAAAGTTAACTCAACTTTTTGAAGTTCATATATGACTTAGGTTCGATTTCAGTCTGAGGCAAAGGTTCAGCTGAGAGCTTGCTTGTTGTATCCAAACCACTTGGCCCTTCCACTGAAATTACTGGTAGGAATATATATATATATATATATATATATATATATATATATATATATATACATATATATATATATATATATATATATACATATATATATATATATATATATATGGGAAAAGGTAATTCCACTGAAATTACTGGTAGGAATATATATGGGAAAAGGTAAATGATGGTCTGTAGGGTCATTGTATGACTGCATGTTCTATGGGAATGTTGTGCTAAAGGAACTCAGAGGATGGCAACTGTGGTAAGCACAGGACACACAGAGGGCACACTCAGGTCTCATGACTACCACCGTGTTTACCATCTGTCTCCTACCGTTTGTCTCCCTATCATCTCCACACTACATCATGCTTACCGTACCTATCTCTTATTGATCTATCATCTGTATCTATCTTCCATCTGTCTGTTGTCTATCTCTGTCACCTATTATGTATCTATCCTATGATTTGTCTGCTATCATATCTGTAACTATCTCTGTCTTCCTATTTATCATCTATCATTTCTCTCTGTCGTATCTAGGTAGCTGATATCTATCATTTACCTCTACCTATCCATCTCCTATCATCTATTTGTATCTCTAATAATCTGCCACATATCTATCTATCCATCTTATCAATATTAATCTCTATATCATCTTCTTGGGTTGCGGGTTTTTGTTTGTTTGTTTGTTTGTTTGTTTGTTGTTCAGGGTGCGTCCCCAGTGCTGACTCAAACCTACCTAGTCCCAGCCACACCTATACAGGTGGTTGGAGTGCAGAATAGTGTCTCAGCTTTAGGCACTTCTACCGAGGAGATATCTAAAGTCTTTCTCCCATTTGGTTATTTTGTGGGTATATGCACACACATGTATGGTGCATGTATGGAGGTCGGAGTGCAGCTTGCAGGAGTCCGTTCTCTCCTTCCACCTGGTGGGTTTCCAGAATGTAACTCAGACCCCCAGGCTTGGGCCGGAGCCCTCAGCTGCAGAGCCATCTCACAAGCCCAGCTGTGTGAACACCGCTCACACACGTGTGCCCATATTGATACCGGCATGGGTCATTGTTATCTACAAACTGCCCAAAAGAGTTACAGGAAAAGCAACCCGAAGGGAAGCTCATAGTATTGGAAACTTGTGCCTTTGTGTTGGGCTGTCCTTTGTCACTGGCTGGAGGGTCACAGGGTGAACACACCTGGGAGGCTGAAAGGGACAGAAGCTGTACTCACTCCTGTGTGTAACAGGGTCTCAGAACTTAGCAGGTCCCCTGACCTTCACACAACTGGCTCCATGATGGAAGTACCATCCAGGCTGTAAAACTAAGCAGGTAGACAGCACCATCTGCCACAATGAAAACAAAGACCGAATTCATCAAGGTACATAGGTCTGGGAAAGTCTCTGAACGTACTAACCTTGCTTTTCGGCTTCTGCAGTTCCACCTCTGACTAGCTGTTCTTGTGAACTGAAGTATGTCAACCCAGAATATGGGATCTGTGACTAAAGTTCACCCCGAGAAAGGCTCACTGATACCCTGGGATCCCAGTGTAATGGCCGGCTGCCTAATAAAGGTTTTCTATTGACTTAAAAAGAAAAAGAATAATCATCCATTGGACCAGTCACATGGCTTACTTTTCTATGGCTTGGTGGTGATGTCAAACCGGTCTGCACGTAATAATGCTTTAATAATAAATATGCCATCTAACAGTGGGATCGTCACCGAGATTTTATACTCTTGCAAAAGTACGCTAATAAGAATGATTGCATCATTCGCACAGCATATTAACCCCTCCATCCAAAAGTCTGCTCATTTCATTTCGTGATTTTATTTCTGGCACTTTGATCCTGGATTATAGTCCTGAAGAGTTTAAGTGATGGGTAGTTCAAGTACACTTCAGCATTAATATCGAATTTCACACAGCATATCCCTAGGCACATTATTTTGCGAAAACATGCTAATGGCTTCTTTGAAATATGTATTTTTCACCTATCTATATTTTAAAATGTTAGATAGCTACCATGATACCTAACTACCAAAACTTTCAGGATAATTACTTTGTAAAACATGTTAATGGTTTGTTTGAAATATGTACTTCTCACCAATCTATCTATCTAAATGTTAAGTAGCCACCATGATATCTCGCTACCAAAACTTTCAAGGTAACAGGTAATTAATGTTTCAATGATATTCTGAGATGTCTCTCGTGTTTAATGTAGGAGAGTCTTTCAGCAATCATTAGTGCTCTCTTGAAATACTGGGTAGATTACCAGCACTGACTATCTTCTCTTTAAATATAGTCTACTACAATTATATTCAGTATTACATACCTAAAGGACCACGGGCACAACTTTGCAGAGGGAGAAATGAAGGCACTGGTAAGCCGTTCTCTGCCAGTCATTTCTAGTTACCGCACAAGACCAGGGCCTCTGTCAGGTTAGGAGTTGTCTTAGAATACAGAGCCAGCCTGGGGTCACAGCACAGGCAGCTGCTAATTATGGTGGGGGTGGACAAGCCTGAGCCATCTCTTTTATTTCTTGAGTGCCTCAGGTCCCTTCTGGGGGCCGTGCTTCTAGACTAGCCATGCATCTTCTCAGCCTCTGTGCAAAGGACGGGAGGGCCTTTGTAGAACTGCCTTCCGTGCCAGGCGAAGGGGATGCCAGGCTTTTTCAAGGAAAGTGGATTTCCCTTGTGTGTTCTGGCTTACGAAATTTGTCTCATTCATCTCAGGAATAAAATGTCTCCCTTCTAACCAGCAGAATAGACCAAGGTCAACAGTCAAAGGCTTGTGTCTCTGGGTGATCTGAACACCTTGAGAACGGGAGCTGGGCAGAAAATACAAACGTATGGACCAAGAACAAGGGGCCTGACCCATCTTCCTTCAGTGAGCACTTCATCTGTCCACCGGTTGCCTCCATTGTGAAAAAAAAATATTATTCTGTTTAGGATACAAAGTGTTGGTAGGGTAACAGAATCTGAGACATCTTTATTCAAAATGGAAAAGAGACAGGAGACAGCAAAGCAATGCCTCCACCCAAGTAGGGCTCGAAAGCTGGCTAGGGACGCGGCTCAGTCAGTAAAGAGCTTGCTTCATAGGCACAAAGACCAGAGTTCAATCCCCAGAGCTCTTATTTAAAAAAGATGAATAGAGTAATGAGCCCTTGTGATCTTAGCAATTGTATGGTAGGCTCCAGAGATGTGTGGACCCCTGGAGGCTCTCTGACCAGCAAGCCTAGCCTGCCTGAAGAAATTCTAGGACAGAGGGAGGCGATCTCAAACAAAAAGTGGAAGTAACCTGAGGAACAACCTATAGTATTGACCTCTGACTCCCACGTGTCCTCCACACACAAGGCAGGCAGACAGGGACCCTGACAGGTGAAGGACATTTGGGTCTCATAGGCAGTTAAGTTCCTGGGGACCCTAGCTATGGTACTGTATTTTTCTAATATTGGTTGTTTGTGTTGAAGAGCCAGGAGCACCACTCCTCCCCATACGTGCTTCTGTACATGCGCATATATGTGTTTGCTTGCATAGTGCTGTGGTCTGTGTTTGTGTACCTGCAAAATGATCCTCATGGTGAATTCGTAGCAGTCTCTAAATAATGATCTGCATTTGCCAGAAGACAGCAGAGCTCAGTAAAGACAGAAGTCTGAGGATTATGCAAAAGCCAAGAGATCACCGTGGCTGGAAGCCAAGTCTCTTAATGGTTGCCTTCTGCCAGGTGAGATCAATATGTGTTACTCTTTTTAATGGAGAGAATCTGATTGACATTTCCTTGCTGATGTGATACCTGTCCAGCTACCTTACACCTCTGCTGTGCTGTTTCCAGAGTACAGAGGGAGAGGGGCTTTAGGAAAAGTGTGCCTAGGGGCTGGAACAGAACTCGCTGCTGTTTAGAAGCCCAGAGGCATGTGCTTTGTCCCACAAGGTACAGATTGCAGAGATCAGGACAACAGAGCTACCGGTTATTTGCTTGCTCTTTTTGCTTTGCTGTCCTGGAGACCCAACCCAGGACCCTGCAGATACCAGGCAAGCCCTCAGTCACCAGCAACAGCCCAGGCCTCCCAGCAGCACTTCATGAAGAGGCAAGTTCCCTGAAGACAAAGTCACCGGTACCCCCAAGACTCAGCAAGTAGAGGCAGGAGGATCAGAAGTTCAAGGCCACTCTTTGCTACACAGCCATCCTGGACTACATGAGATTCCGCCTCAAAAAACAAGCGAACAAGCAAACAAACAAACCACTAATACACATGACATAAGTAACCTATCTTTAAATAGCAGTGATGGAAGAGTCTAGAAGAGCCGAGGAGTCCCTCCTCAGCAGTCCATGCGGGGTCCAGGGCAGTCCCTCCTCAGCAGTTTATTCGGGGTCCAGGACAGTCCCTCCACGCAGTCCACACGGGGTCCAGGACAGTTCCTCCTCAGCAGTCCCCGCAGGGTGCAGGGCAGTCCCTCCATGCAGTCCAAGCGGGGCCCAGGACAGTTCCTCCTCAGCAGTCCCCGTGGGGTCCAGGGCAGTCCCTCCTCAGCAGTCCACGCAGGGTCCAGGACAGTCCCTCCTTGCAGTCCATGCAGGGTCCAGGGCAGTCCCTGCTCAGCAGTCCACGCGGGGTCCAGGGGTCACGTCTTTCTATCATCTCACAAAGAAGTAATTTCATTTGACTCTTATTTGTAAATAAACATAGGCTACGCTTTTTCAGGGTTGGGTCTCTACTGCAGTCACCAGCACTTCTGGGCACTGTTCGATTCTTCTCCTGTGCTCCTTCTAAAACTACTTATTGAGCAACTAAGTTTTAACCAAACAACATGCAAAACTGGAAACCCTAGGACTGAAAGCACTCGGTAACAGGTTGCAGAGTGCACACACACAACATGACCTGTATGCTGTTTAAGTTGTTCCTGGGCAAGATTTGAAAAATAAATCTCGTTTTATAATTACATCTAACTTTCCCCAAATCATTGCACCACACTTGAACCCTTCCGTCTGGAAGGAGAAAACTCCTCGAGGGGCTGAATTTGTAAAGGAACATGGTGTCCCTTTTCACTCCCTGCACTTGGCCAACCCCATGTCCTAATTTTGTTGACGGTAGTGTCTACCGTGACTGAGAGGAACAAATGCAGAAGCGTGGCTTGTGTTGCCACACCCGAGTTTGCGCTTGCTTTAAACTGTGGGCTATGTTGAAGTTTCTCTCTAAAACAACGCATGTATTCATGAGTCTACAACACTCACAGAAGGTCAAAACACCTCAAAAGTCCCAGTGCGTTTGTGATTCTGTTTCTTGTGGCACAATAACAAGTACCTGGGATGCAGGTAACCCAGATTACCTCCAGAACGCCAAGGCTCAGAGGACCTGCTCTCTCAGTCCTGGGAGGAGGAGCTATGCAAGCTGCCAAAGGAGAAAAAGCAACCACTTGTCCTATCCAGTGCAATGCTGATGAGCCACCATCATGACCAAAACTGTAAGTTATGTCAAAATGTGCAATAGTGGTGTTTATATCTTGGGGGTAACCAACAGCCAACTGGATTTACAGCCAACTCAATAGCAGGGAATTCATACCTGGTTCTGTAAGCTTAGCTGACCGCCAATGGCTAGTAAGACCAAGGAACCTAGAGAATGATGTCACTGCCACTGTCTATACCAGGATTAGTTCTAACAACAATCTGGATAAGTATCTTTATACCCACAGATTATATTTTTATAACACATTGGGATCATTATAGAAAAGCCAAAATAGAACAATAATGCAAAGAACAACAGTTGGCGGCCCCTGTCCCCAATTAATACATTTACAACATGGCCACTTCATCTAAGGCTCAAAGAGCATCATGGGAGAAGAGGCAGAAAGATGGCAAGAGCCAGGGGACCAAACATCTGCTTGAAGGTGAGAGACCTAGACCCCTGGAAATCTCTGATCCGCAGCCCCCACACATACCCCAAACAGCAGGCGAGGCTCTAAGACCCAGCCCAGGGAGAGAAACACACCCTGAAAAGAGGACCAGAGCCGGGGAAGAGACACTTTGTCCCCAAACCTAGAGCTGCAGAAAGCCCCGGATCCTGAAGCTGGGACCAGAAGAGGAAGCTAAAGTCCCTAGGCTCAGATACCAAAGGTATCTGTCATGGCCCCAAAATAGGGTGAAAAGGGTAGAAAGAACCAGAGCAACATTGTTTGGCCCCAGAAATAGAGCCATCTCTGCCCCTGACTCAAAACCAACCAATCCCTGAGCAGGAAAAATGGACCAATCAGAGCCTTAAGCAGTTGCTGGCAGCTGGGAATTTCCTGCAGGCCTGGAAAGCCCCCTTACATCATTGAAGCGAGGCCAATCCCAATCCCCGAGATCCAAGCCTCTTTTCCTACATAAACCACCATTTGTCTGCAGTTCTGGCTGGTTCCTCTCCTGTACTGTTCTGGGTTGCTGCTGCTGCTGCTGCTGCTGCTGCTGCTGCTGCTGCTGCTGCTGCTGCTGCTGCTGCTCCTGCTCCTGCTCCTGCTGCTCCTCCTCCTCCTCCTCCTCCTCCTGCTGCTGCTGCTGCTGCTGCTGCTCCTCCTCCTCCTCCTCCTCCTCCTGCTGCTGCTGCTGCTGCTGCTGCTGCTCCTGCTCCTGCTCCTGCTGCTCCTCCTCCTCCTCCTCCTGCTGCTGCTGCTCCTCCTCCTCCTCCTCCTCCTCCTCCTGCTGCTGCTGCTCCTCCTCCTCCTCCTCCTCCTCCTCCTCCTCCTCCTCCTCCTCCTGCTGCTGCTGCTGCTGCTGCTCCTGCTCCTGCTGCTCCTCCTCCTCCTCCTCCTGCTGCTGCTGCTGCTGCTACTGCTTCGGATGGACTCAGGGACCTGAGTTAACTCACAAATAAAGACTCTTGGTTTTTACATCAGAGTGTGTCTCATGGTGGTGATTCAAATTCCAGAATTTGGGGCATAACAGAAAGTAGCTTCAGAGACAGACAGACAGAGAGGGAGAGGGACAGATGGGGGAGGACACAAGGGTGCCTGTGTGGAGGAGGGGTAGATCTGGGAGGAGTTGGGAGAAGAGTGGAGGTGAATTTGATCAAGGTACATTGTATGAAAATCTAAAAGAATAAAGTACCTTTGTAAACGCCAGGACCAATTCCCAGGCATGCTGGAAGGTCTAGGAAAGTTGGCAGATACTCATTTGTGACATAATAATTACCACCTTGCTGTGGAATAACGGCTCAGGCCCTTTCGTTTGATGGGATGGGTAGCACTGCCTTTGTCCTTCCTTCTGATTTCTTTCTTGTGCTGTGTTTTCTATTAGCAGAATACTATGGATAACCTGGCCCATGACCTTTTCTGTCATCCACTTCTCCCTGGCTCTTTTATCTCTTCAACAGCAGACAAGTTCCACTCTCTGGAGAGCCAGCTTCAGTGCCCTGCCTTCTCTGACTCATGGGTGACCACAGTCGAGATGCAGCAGCTCATCCCAGAGGGTTCATAGGCCAGGGCAGGAGCCTCAGGCTGTGAGTTCACAGCACTCCCAGGAATCACTGTATAATGACCCAGCCATGAATCTGCAGGCAGGAGATGCCAACATAATTCCCCTAAGGTCCTTTGCAGAACTTTTGTGAAGTATGTGTCTTAAAAACACTCTGAGCCAGGCGGTGGTGGCACACACTTTTAATCCCAGCACTTGGGAGGCAGAGGCAGGCTGATCACTGTAAATTCAAGGCCAGTCTGGTTTACAAGGAAGTTCCAGGACAGGCTCCAAAGCTACACAGAGAAACCCTGTCTTGAAAAACTAAAACCAACCAACCAAATAACAACGAAAAAGAGCACTCTGGGAAGATAGTTTGCTTACCGACTCTTCCGGTAAAGTCAGTGGGAGTGAGTATTTGGTTCTACAACACAAAGAGCATTGTTCTTCACAGAACACGGCAGGCTTGTACAAGGATCTTAGAACCTCAGAGAAGTGGGGACAAATCCTGTCTATACAAGCTTGATAAACATAGATTTTAGCTTCCTAAGCTCCAGTTTCTTCACCTGTGAAAGGTGGAGACAATCTCCCAAGGACCCTTGTTGTGAGATTAAATGAGAGAATAGGTTAACAACCCTTATGGATGAAGGGGTTGTTCTTGGCAGGTAGTTCTCATTCAAAACACTCCAAAAGCATGTGACATTATCCAGCATGCATCTGTTCTCTACACCACCCTGCCACAACACACTCCTATGCAATCCTAATACACCAGTAAAATGCTTCTAATGATTCTGATTTTATTTCATGACACAAAATTTGACTGTATTCTAAATATAATGAACAATTTCAGCCTAGTTCCTTAATTCTAGAAATATCAGTGGGAACACAGCTGTGGTGACATGGGACAGGGCAAGGAAGCACGGAACTCACAGCAGGCAGACATCCTGAAGAGACTCTCCAAGGCTCTTCCAGAGCCAAGTGCTTTTCTCTCTCTCTCTCTCTCTCTCTCTCTCTCTCTCTCTCTCTCTCTCTCTCTCTCTGTGTGTGTGTGTGTGTGTGTGTGTGTGTCTCTCTGTCTCTGTCTCTCTCTGTCTCTGTCTCTCTCTCTGTCTCCTCCTATCTCTCTCCCTCTCTCTGTTTCTCTCCTCTCCTCGTCTCTCTCTCCTCTCTCCTCGTCTCTCTCTGTCTCTGTCTCTCTCTCTTTCTCTCTCTCTCTTTCTCCCTCCCTCTCTAGCTAGCTCTCACTCTCCCTGCTCTCCCACACAGTCAGGCTGGGCAGGTTGTCAAGTGTGGTAGAACCCCCACCCCAATCCCTGACAACCCCATTTCCCACCCCATCATCAGCTCTGAGAAAATGTGTTGCTAGCCTGAGCTCAACTTAATCCACACTAATAATCTTCTGTCGACCCTTCTCCTCTCCTGGAGTCAAAATAGTTTGTCTTCTATTGAATTTAAGAGAGTCGAGAAAAGTTGGTAAATCTGTATTGCTCCATAAACAGTGCCTCAGAAAGTCGGTTGCAATCCTGGGCAATTTTCTGTAATCATGTGTATTTAAGTGAAATTTACATTATCATCATAGCTGCTGCTATGGAAACGATTCTTTCAGCCTGCAGCTATTAGAACGGCCCCTGTGCCAGGACTCGGTTGTCGGCACGAGAGGAAGCAATTCAATCAGTTTCTTTTTACAGCCACACACGGCTCCTATTAACGCTTCTGCCTCCTATTTTGTTTTCCTTCCCTGACTCCTGAAGTTTGCCTCTGAGTGGAAATGAAAACAATTTCAATAATGAGAAATTTTAGCTTGTTGCTAAAAATATCCCGAGACCTCAGCAGGGGAGGCAATCTCTCAGCCACTTGCAACAAAGATGACCTCTGCCAGGCTTGGCCTCCATCTGCAGTGAGCTCCTTTTCCGTGGGCTTAAAAACAAACAACCAGTTCATCTGGCCTCCCTCCTTGAATGGAGGCAGGGAACATCCTGTACAGGAAAAGCCTTTCCCAGCAAGCTGGGGGCCAGTCCCAACCAAGTACACAGAAGCATCTGACGCAGAATGAACAGGAGTTGCTTTTAACTACAGGTGCCCAAGTGACCCGATTTTGGTGTTTTTCAACCCTGAGAACCCAGCAAGACAGATCACTCATATTATCATACTAAGATAATATAATGTCTTACCATCTTAAAGGCAGAATTGAAGGCTTTTTTTCCCCATGTATTAAGTCTTCTCTACTTTTGAATATAAATCTCTCCCAAGGTTATAGAATACATTTTCATGTTGGAAGTCAGCACGTAAGCAAAAACTTGGAAATGAACACCAAGTCCGGATAAAGTCATATTTTTACAAGTTCCTATCTTTAAGGCTGGCCGTAAACTTGACATGGCTGAACCAGCACTCTGAACTATTGAAACCACATAAGAGTCCTTACCCCAGGTGTCACTTCTGTGTGGGAGGAAGCATGCCACAGTCTCTCTTACATAGAGAGAAACTGAGGGAACACACCACGGGGAGCTATGGGATTAAGACCCCAAAGTCCCTTGTCAATCTCTTCAAGATGATGGTTAAGTCTGACAGTAAAGGCACTGAGTCCATAGACCCACAGGACACAGAGACTCAATGCAAGACTTGTGCTGCTACTGAGTCCCACCATGCCTGAAGGCTAGAAAATTTATTCTTGATCAATTCCATTCTAGTGTAGCCAGTCTTACGGGCTGTATCATCAATAAATTCAAAGTTTCCCAGAATGGTATTCAGTGGGGTGTAGCAAACTGTGTGAATGGGACAAAGGCGCTCTCCATCACTGCCGATGTGTGCCACGCTAAGTCCAGTTCCAGTGTGTTCTCCTGGGCACAGTATTTTGTGCGATGCTGAGCTTCTATCAGCTGAGGGAACTCTTTGCCCTGATCATGAGCCCCTCTGGTCTTCAAACTCCAAGCACACTGGCCACTCACCATGATGAAACATTTGGCTGTACCCCAATCTCTAGGGGAGTGTGAGGTACTTTGGGAAGATGCCCAAGATTTATTCCCCATAAACATGCTGTGCAGCTATTGAATTCCTCTCTTCCTTGCCCCTGTGGGTTATAGAACCTGGTACCTTCTCCGCTCCACCCCCTGCTCTTGCAGGGTACTTTGGGAAGGTCTGGCTTCCTTCTTTCCTTTCTTCTTACACTTACTTAAACTGAAGGGTCTTTTTCTAACCTGAAGAATCAGGAATTCTACATCTGTGTGATTTTCTGTGTGATATTTTTATTAAATTATTGTTTTATGGTTAAATTTGATTGTCAACTTCACTGAATTAAGGAACACCTAGGGCATTAGGGAAGCATCCTTTGTGTATGTGAAAGTGGTTTCAGAGATTAACCGTGGGGGGACCAACTCTGAATATGGTTTCAGAGTAAATAAAAATGGGAAAAGAGAAAAAGGAAAGCCGGCTAAGAGTCAACATCCCCCTTTGTGGGTTATCTGGTCTACCAGGATGTGAGCAAGCCATCTCGTGCTGCTACTGCGAGTCCTTCCCCACCATGATGGACCTGAACCATGAGCCAAAAATCCCCTTCCTCTCTTAAGTTGCTGCCCATTGTGCGGGCACTAGGAGAGAGAGCAAGAAGAGTAACAGATGTGCCCTGGAAGGAAGAGATCTGGTTTGCCCTAACGTACGTTCTCACTATTAAATGCCCTACATCACCACCTTGACACAACAGAAAGATCAGAGGTCATTGACACCACGTCCATTTACTATCTTGCTCAAAGAATTATTATTGTTGTAAAACTACAACAGAATTTAAAGAGGGGAAGTGTTGGGTAGAAATGAAAAATTTAAGGATATAAACATTGTTTTTTATATCACGGAACATTGTCTTGCTAAGCTGCTCATAGCTGGCCTAATACTCACTATATCAACCATGTTGGCCTTGAACTCACATAAATCCCCAAGTTTAACTTCCTGAATGCTTGGATTAAAGGCATATGCCACAATACCCCATCTTATTTTAAGTTGTTCTTTTTAAATTTTAGGATGTGCCCTCCATACAACCTTAGTTTTTTAAATTTTCATTCTTTTATCTTTTTTCTTTTGTTATTATTATTTTTAACGGATGACATTGAAAGTTGACATCAGATTTGGAGAGCGACTGGTTTGGGGAAAGCTGTCTTCTCGCTGTCTTCTCACTGCCGTGTTTCTTCCTTGTTTCCTTTGCCTGTCCTGTACTTTACAGACCTTTCCCTTCCAAACAGACAATGCTTCCTACTCTACAGTAAGGGACAAATGGGCACTTGTGATCCACAACAGCTACCCTGCTGGCGAGGTAGCCGGTACTTTACAGTCTTCAGACAGTAAGGGACAAATGGGCGATTGTGAGCCCACAACAGCTACCCTGCTGGCGAGGTAGCCGGTACTTTACACACAGCTCTGATTCTGCTCTGAGGCCCTAAACTGCAGCGAGCTCATTAGGAAGACGTGATCTAGCCAACCTCACACCCACAGAATCCTTGCTCTGCTCACATGTCCTCCCTGAGCTCACAATCCCTCAGAAGGCACTCAGGACCCATGTGACCCCACCTCACCCATTGTCTTAATATCGTAAACTATTATCCATTTGGGTTTAGAGTGAAATTGTTCTTTAAAAAAAATTGTTAAAATACTTAAGGGTGAAAGATTGACCTCTTCTTTCCAATTTGTATCCCTTTGATCTCCTTTTGTTGTCTTATTATTCTAGCTAGGACTTCAAATACTATGTTGAATAGGTATGGAGAGAGTGGACAGTATAAGAAGTCAAAATTTTTTACGAATTATAGGCTCGATGTCCTTTATTTATGGCTAGAAACCAATTATGAGTGAGTACATCCCATGTTCCTCTTTTTGGGCCTGGGTTACCTCGCTCAGGATGGTGTTTTCTATTTCCATCCATTTGCATGCAAAATTCAAGATGTCATTGTTTTTTACTGCCGAGTAGTACTCTAATATGTATATATTCCACACTTTCTTCATCCATTCTTCCACTGAAGGGCATCTAGGTTGTTTCCAGGTTCTGGCTATTACAAATAATGCTGCTATAAACATAGTTGAACAAATGCTTTTGTAATATGATTGGGCATCTCTTGGGTAAATTCCCAAGAGTGGAATTACTGGGTCCTGGGGTAGGTTGATCCCGAATTTCCTGAGAAACCTCCACACTGCTTTCCAAAGCAGTTGCACAAGTTTGCATTCCCACCAGCAATGGATGAGTGTACCCCTTACTCCACATCCTCTCCAGCAAAGGCTATCATTGGTGTTTTTTATTTTAGCCATTCTGACAGGTGTAAGATGGTATCTCAGCGTTGTTTTGATTTACATTTCCCTGGCAGCTGAGGAGAGGGTGCCAGAAATGTCCAGATCCTATTGTCATACTTATGAATATCTTGCATATCACCATAGAACCTTCACCTGGCATTGGATGGAGAAAATGACAGAGCCCCACATAGGAGCACCAGACTGAGCTCTCAAGGTCCTGATGAGGAGCAAAAGGAGGGAGATCATGAGCAAGGAAGCCAGGACCACGAGGAGTGCTTTTACCCATTGAGACGGTGGGACAGATCTAACGGGAGACCACCAAGTCCAGTCGGAATGGGACTGATGGAACAGGGGACCAAACCGGACTCTCTGAATGTGGCTGACGGTGGAGGAGGACTGAGAAACCAAGGACAATGGCAATGAACATGAACTCTACAGCATGGACAGGCTCACTGTGAGCCTTGTCAGTTTGGTTGCTCACCTTCCTGGACTTAGGGGGAGCTGGGAGGACCTTGGACTTAACATAGTGAAGGGAACCCTGATGGCTCTTTGTCTTTGGAGAGGGGTAGAGTGGGGGTATGGGTGGAAGGGAGTGGAGGGAAGGGGGAGGAGGAGGGGAAGAGATGGAAATCTTGAAAAATTAAAATTAATTAAAAAAAAGAAGTCAAAATTTTACTATTTGCAGATGATATGATAGTATACATAAATGTCCCCAAAAATTTGATGAGGGAATTCCTACAACTGATAGTTTCAGTAATGTGGAAGATATAAGATCAACTCAAAAAAATCAGTAGCCCTCTTCTATACAAAAGATAAAGGTGTTGAGAAAGAAATCAGAGAAACATCATCATTTGTAATAGCAACAAATAACATAAAATATCTTGGGGTAACACTAACCAAAGAAGTGAAAGACCTGAACAACAAGAACTTTAAGTCTCTGAAGAGAGAAATGGTGAAAGATATAAAATGGAAAGATCTCCCATACTCTTGAATATGTAGGATCAGCATAAGAAAAATGGCAATCCTACCAAAAGCAATCTATAGAGTCAATGAAATCCCTATCAAAATCCAAGCATAATTCTTCACAGACCTTGAAAGAACAATATTCAACTTTATATGGAAAAACCAAAAACCCAGGGAAGCCAAAACAATACTCTACAATAAAGGAACTTCTGGAGGCATCATCATCCCTGACGTCAAGCTCTATTACAGAGCTACAGTAATGAAAACAGCTTTGTATTGGCATAAATACAGGCAGGTGGACCAATGGAATTAAACTGAAGACTCTGATACTTATCCACACACTTATGAACACCTGATTTTTGACAAAGAAGTTAAAATTATACAATGGAATAAAGAAAGCATCTTCAACAAATGGTGCTGGCATAACTGGATGTCAACATGTAAAACAATGCAAATAGACCCATATCTATCCCCAGGCACAAAACTTAAGTCCAAATGGGTCAAACACCTCAGCATAAATCCAATCACACTGAACCTGACTGAAGAGAAAGCGGGAAGTAGCCTTGACCACATGGGCACAGGAGACCACTTCCTAAATATAACACTGGTAGCACAGACACTGAGAGGAAAAATTAATAAATAGGACCTCCTGAAACTGAAAAGCTTCTGGAAGGCAAAGGACATGGTCAACAATACAAAATAGCGGACTACTGACTGGAAAAAGATCTTCACTAACCCCACATCAGACAGAGGTCTGATCTCCAAAACAGACAAAGAACTCACAGAGTTAGACATCAAATTACCAAATAACCCAATAAATAATGGGGTATAGATTTAAACGGAGAATTCTCAAAAGGAGAATTGCAAATGGCTGGAAGGCACTTAAGGAAATGCATAACATCTTTAGCCATCAGAGAAATGCAAATCAAAACAACTCTGAAATATCATTTTACAACAGTCAGAATGGCTAAGATCAAAAACACCAATGACAACTTATGTTGGAGAGGCTGTGGAGTAAGGGGAATACTCTTCCATTGCTGGTAGGAGTGCAAACTTGTATAACCACTTTGGAAATCAGTATGGTGATATACCCAAAAGATACACACTCACACCACAAGGACGTTTGCTCAACTGTGTTCATAACAGTATTATTCATAATAGCTAGAACCTGGAAACAACCTAGATGCCCCCTCAACTAAAAATAGATTAAAAGAAAAGAAAAGAAATTGTGGTACATTTACACAGTGGAATACTACTCAGCAGTTAAAAAAAGGACATCTTGAAATTTGCATGTAAACTAGAAAAAACATTCTCAGTGAGGTAACTCAGATAGACAAACATGGTATGTACTCACTTATAAGTGGATATTAGATATAAAGCTCGGGATAACCAGCCCATAGTCCATGATCCCTGAGGAGCTAGGTAACAAGGAGAACCCTTAGAGAGTCATTTATAAATCCCCCTGAGAAGGGGAAACAGACAAGACCTCCTGAGAAAATTAGGAGGGGGAGAAAGGAAGGTGGAGGAGGAGGGAAAAGAGAGATGGGAATGGAGTAGGAGAGCATGAGGGATTGGGATACTCAAGAACGGGGAAGGACAGTAAGAGAGAGAAAGGAAAGAGGTATCTTGATTAAGGGAGCCATTAAAGGGCTATCAAGAAACAGAGTGCTAGGAACAATCCCAAAAGTCCTCAAGGATGCCCCCAGCTAATATTGTAAGCAACAGTGGAGAAGATGCCTAAATTGGCCTTGCCTTGTAATCAAACTCATCAGTCTACTACCTTAATTGTACTACTATGTTGTCATGACTACCATAATTGTCATCATAGAACCTTCAACCAGAAACTGATGGAAGCAGATACAGAGATCTACAGTGAAGCACTGGGCTGAGCTACCTGAAACCAGCCCAAGAGAGGGAGGAGTGATAATACGAGCAAAGGGGTCAAGACCATGATGGTGATGTGCACAGAAACAGATGATCTGAGCTTTCTGACTGTGTAATGAGCTGCATAAAACCAAATTAGACCCACTGAATGTGGGGGACAGTTGTGAGGCTTGAACAGTCTGTGGGGCCACTGGCAGTGGGACCAGGATTTATTCCTAGTGCTTCTCATCTAGAATCACATTCTCTTTGGAGCTGTAGTAAGGAGGCTGTTTATTTGTTTCCTGGATGTTCAGACTCCATAAATAATCACATTGAAACTATATTATTTGCAATACTGTTTGGCCAATAGCTTAAGCATATTTCTGGCTAACTCTTACTTAATTTAACCTATCTCCATTATTTTATATTATTTTCTCCCTGACTCTGCCTCCTTTCTCCCAGCATTCAGTTTAGTATTCCCCTCCTACCTCTATTCCCTGTGCAGGTCCAAGACAGTTTCTTTATTAACCAATGGTATTCACAGCATACAGAGGGGAATCCCACATCATGGAGGGAATATCTTGCTCAGCCTAAATATAGGGGGAAGGGCATTGGTCTTGCCTAGAAGTGAAGTGTCAGACTTTGTTGACTTCCCATGGGAAGCCTTACCCTTTCTGAGGAGTGGATGGAGAGGTGACATGGGAGGAAGGTAGAGGAAGCAGGAGGAGGGGAGGAAGCAGGAACAGGGATAGCTATGTAAAATGAGAAAAGATTATATTTAAAAATTCTTAACTAAAAAAGAATGATACTTAAGGACATATATCCAAAGTTTAGAAGTAACATCAGCCCCTATAACCTGAATCTAAAGCTAAAAGCACTGCCATTACTCAAGACTTTGGAGAAAATAGCAAAGCAGTATAAGGAACAAGGACAGAGTCTCATAGCTCGACCATCACTTATGGACTAGTTCAACTGGGAAAGTCAGGCAGTGAGTTCTGGGATGTACATGCATACAAATAACATCTTACAGACTGAGCAGGTTGTATCTATACATTCAAGAATAGATAAATACACATATAACAATAATTAATGAAAAAAGAGGCCATGAATTTGAAAGAGAGCAAGGCAGGGGTATGTGAGAAAGATTGGAAGGAAGAAGGGGAAGAGGGAAAATTATATAATTACATTAGTCTTAAAAAAACAGAAAAAGTAATTTTTAAAGATTCTGCTTTTAGCCAGGCATGTTAGTACACACCTTTAATCCCAGGACTCAGGAGACTGAGGCAAGTGAATTTCTGTGAGTTTGAGGCCAGACTAGCCTCTATAGTGAGTTCCAGAACAGCTAGGGCTACCCAAGCAAAACAAACAAACAAAAACCCCACAAGAAATAAAGCAAAAACAATTTAAAAGCCAAGATAAAACAAAACGGATTCTGCTTTTCAACAAGTCTATTCACTGAGGCTTAAAAGCGTGATGTCTTTGGTGCGGGCTGCCAAGTGCCTGGCCACGTTCTCAGCAAACAAGCCCCTCTGCATTTGCCCAAATATGGCTTGGGCACACAACAGCGGCAGAGGCCTGCCATTCCCTCCCCAGCTCAACCATGGCACACCGCAGAAGCGTGGTGCATGTCTCAGCTTCACTTACATTTTTGAAATATGAAATAAGTTTCTCTTTGTCTCACTTAGTGAGAAAGGATAACAAAGTGAAGGGTTTGTCTCCCAGAAAAGACAAATACCTCAATTCAGGGGCCTATCCCAACTGCTTCATTCCAAACCCATGAATTTCCTTTTTTATACAAACAGACATTAGATCATATCCTTCATAACATATTTTCTAAACTAATTTTGTTAGCAATTATGAGATCGAAGCCTGCACTGCTCAGTGACCTTGGTGCACTCTGTGGTTGACGAGGCTGCCATTGCCACATACTCCCTCTTATTGCAAGAACATTGCCCCACTGAAAGGTGGATTGGCTTGAAACAATTTTTTGTTTTGTTTTTGTTAAGGATTATAATTCAGTGTCTGTTGAGTAAAACAAAAATCAATAATGCACTTTGTTTGGCTTCTACGACTTATGCAATTACATATTCTAGTCTAGTTTAGTAGCGAATATCACACCCAGCGAGGAAGAGCAGACCACGGCCCTGCTAATGTCTACCCAGCTGCTGGTGAATTCTTCTGGGCTTACAGGAGTCTTGATTTGGGGGCACTCAGAATAGACATACTTTCACCTAATGAGTCCTAAGTTTTTAAAGTTCTTTTGTGTCTGTGCAGGTTGCACACGCATGGCTCACGTGTATGTATATGTGATAGAGGAGTGTCTATGTGTTACTTTGATTGGTTAATAAAGAAACTGCCTTGGCCCCTTTAATAGGACAGAAAATTAGGTAGGTAGAGTAGACAGAACAGAATTCTGGGATAGAGAAGGCAGACGCTTCAGGCAGTTGCCATTGGCAGTCGCCATGCTTCTCCTCTCCAAGACAGATAGATGCAGGTTAAGATCTCTCCTGGTAAGCGACCACCTCTTAATGCTATATAGATTACTAAATATGGGTTAAAGCAAGATGTGAGAAGTTAGCCAATAAGAGGCTGAAACTAATGGGCCAGGCAGTGTTTAAAAGAATACAGTTTCTGTGTAATATTTTGGGTGTAAAGCTAGCCAGGTGGCGGGACATAGCCCTGCCACTCCATCTACATATGTGTGTGTGCAGGTTGCACACGCATGGCTCACATGTATGTATGTGTGTGTGTGTGTGTGTGTGTGTGTGTGCGCGCGTAGGTTACAGGACAACTTTCTAGAACGGGTTCTTGTTTCCCACTTTGTCGAGGCGGGTATCTTTACTGCATTGTGCTGCAGACTGCAGGCTAGCCAAAAGGAGCCAATAAAACATCTCGGGAAGAGCCATGTGGATACCAGATACCCCCCTCAGAGTGTGGATCTTCACTCTCCTTCTGCTCTTAATTTGCTGATGGTCAAAACCAAGATGAATTGGTTTTGAATTGGTTTACTGGGTGAGGTTGGTTTTCTAGGCTCATCTGCTGAGCTGCTGACAGTCCTTTTATTGGTGAGGGCTCTTAGCTGGGCCGGCATCTTAGCTGGGCTCTCATCACCCTTTTCTTCTAACTGTGCACGGAACAGGGAAGGCCTGGCTGGGAAGCGGCCTCTCTAGGTGGTCCGGTTGCTGCTATGTGGGCTGTCGGGGCTGTCAGTTTCCCCACAAGCCTTTGTGTAAGGAAGTGTTCATGTATGTGCTTACGTGTATGGATGTCAGAGGACAATTTTGGATGCCTATCATTCCTCAGGAACCTCCCATTTTTATTTTATTCACTGAATTCTCACATAGATACAGCAGTAACCAAACTGTATGTCATTGAGCTCCCCAGTCCTTATTCGCTGGCTTCCTGAAGGCATTAGCTCACATGTTCACTGAGTTCTCACACAGATGCAGCAGTAACCAAACTGTATGTCATTATCAGTAGCCAGGTAATTCTGAAGATCAAAAGCCAATGCATTTCCTTCACTGCAGTGATCTGAAAGGGCGTCTTTTCAGGGCAGAGAACCGTGTGATCAAAACTACACTCCAAATGACTCTGACCAGCCACAGTCATATAGAAGATATTGCAGAACGTTCTAATAATTAGCCCTTTGAGTATCTCCTCTCAGAGTGGGCCACCCCACTCTGAAGTAAATGCCTTGTTTACTCAGAATTACACCAGCTCTGGTCAAGGCCAGTCTGCCACCCACAGCTTCAGTGTGTTCCAAGCTGTGAAGGACAGAGGCACAGGGAATGAGCCTCATCACCAAAGACTGATGCAGCCTTCACCAGTTAGAGGTGTCCACCGTAATCCAGGCTTTCCTGGTTGGCAGCTCCCAAGAGTCACACCTCACTTAAGAGGCAAAAACAACAACAGCAAAAAACCTTAGGGTGATCATTACTCTCAATTTGTCTAAGATGAAAGGGTTTCCCAGAAAGCAGGAACTTTAGCCCTAAAACTGAGGAGTTTACAGGCAAGTTGGTAGTTGATCTCCTACAAAATGTTGAATAAAATTGTGTGTGTGTGTGTGTGTGTGTGTGTGTTTGTACCACGGTGTTGCTGGGGTGGTCACTCTGGGAAGATACTTGGTATCTGTAGAATTCAAAGAGAAAGCTAAGTGGCTCATTCAGCTAGGCAGACAAATTGGGGGGTTTACTTTAAGTTGTTTTCTCTACCTCCAAATACACCAGTTCTTTCTGGGTATGTGCCTCATTGTCTTTTTCTCTCACTTTCTCCTGAGACACAAAGACCAATGGGAGGGCTCAACGGAGAGCGGTGCATTGCCACCAAGTTCAGGACCTGAATTCCATGTCGGGGACACACACAGCAGAAGGAGAACCGAATGCTGCAAGCTGCCCTCTGATCTCTGCTTATGCACTGTGTCATGTGAACACACATAAATAAGTAACTAAATAACAGACATCTATAGAAAATTCCATCCAAACATAAAAGAATATACCTTCTTCTCAGCACCTCATGGAACCATCTCAAAAACTGACCACATACTAGGTAACAAAGCAAACCTCAATAGATACAAAAAAAATTGGAATAACCCCATGTATCTTATTGGATCACCATGACTTAAAATTAGAATTCAATATCAAAACTAATTTCAGAAAGCCCACAAACATGTGGAAATTAAATAATGCTCACCTAAACTACCAATGGGTCAAGGAAGAAATAAAGGAAGAAATTAAAGACTTCCTAAAACTCAATGAAAATGACCACACAACATACCCAAATTGATGGGACACAATAAAAGCAGTGTTAAGAGGAAAGTTAATAGCACAAAGTGCCTCAGTAAGGAAGCTGGAAAAATCCCACATGAAGAGTTAGCACAACACCGGAAAACTCTAGAACAAAAAGAAGCAAACTCACCCAGGAGGACAAAACAGCAGGAAATAATCAAATTGAGAGTTGAAATAAGCAAAATAAAAACAAAGAAAACAATACAAAGAATCAATGAGACGAAGAGTTGGTTCTTCGAGAAAATCAACAAAATAGACAAACCTTTATCCAAACTAATCAAAAGGTAGAGAGAGAATATCCAAATTAACAAAATCAGAAACAAAAAGGAGGACACAACAACAGACATTGAGGCAATCCAGAGAATCATCAGGTCATATTTTGAGAACCTGTACTCCACAAAATTGGAAAACTTAAAGGAAATGGACAATCTTCTGGATAAATATTACTTACCAAAATTAAATCAAGATCAGATAAGCAAATTAAATAGACCAATAACTGCTAAAGAAACAGAAACAGTATTTAAAAGTCTCCTAAGCAAAAAAAAGTCCAGGACCATATGATTTCAGTGCAGAATTCTACAAGATTTTTAAAGAAGAAAGAATACCAATACTCCTCAAATTATACCACACAACAGAAACAGAAAGAAGATTGCCAAACTATTTTTTTGTGAGCCTACAATTACTCTGATACCCAGACCACACAAATACATTGCTAAAAAAGAGAATTACAGACCAGTCTCACTCATGAACATTGATGCAAAAATACTCAATAAAATACTGGGAAACTGAATCCAAGAACACATCAGAAAAATCATCCAACATGATCAAGCAAGCTTCATCCCAGAGATGCAGGGATGGTTCAACATATGAAAATCTGTCAATGTAATCCACCATATAAAAAAGCTAAAAAAAAAATGATCATCTCATTAGATGCTGAAAAAGCTTTCAACAAAATACAACATCCCTTCATGATAAAGGACTTGGAGAGAGTAGGGATACAAGGAACATATCTAAACATACTTAAGGCAATATACAGCAAGCCAACAGCCAACATCAAACTAAATGGAGAGAAACTCAAATCGATCCCACTGAATTAGGAACAATACAAGGTTGTCCACTCTCTCCATAGCTATTCAATATAGTACTTGAGGTTCTAATTGAATCAATAAGACAACAGTAGGAGATCAAGGGAATACAAATCGGAAAAAAAAGAAGTGAAAAGTCTCACTATTTGCTGATGATATGATAGTTTATCTAAGTGATACCAAAAAAATCTACCAAGGAACTTAGGCAAATCATAAACACTTTCAGTAATGTAGCAGGTTACAAGATTAACTGAAAAAAATCAGTAGCCCTCCTGTACACAGATGATAAAAGGGCTGGGGAAGAAATCAGAGAATCAACACCCTTCACAATAGCTACAAATAACATAAAATATCTTGGAGTAACTCTGACCAAACAAGTGGAAGACCTGTATGACAAGAACTTTAAATCTTTGAAGAAAGAAATTGAAGAAGATACCAGAAACTGGAAAGATCTCCCATGCTCTTGGGTAGGTAGAATTAACATAGTAAAAATGGCAATCTTACCAAAAGCAATCTACAGATTCAATGCAATGCCCATCAAAATCCCAGCAAAATTCTTCACAGACCTCGAAAGAACAATACTCAACTTCATGTGAAAAAAACATTAACAAAAAAAAAAACAGGATAGCCAAAGCAATTCTGTATAATAAAAGAACTTCTGGAGCCATCACAATCATTGAGTTCAAACTTTATTGCAGAGTTACAGTACTGAAAACATCCTGGTATTGGCATAAGAACAGATAGGAGGACCAATGGAACCAAATCAAAGACCTGGATATCAATACACATACCTGTGAACACCTGAGTTTTGACTAAGAAGCAAATACACACACACATATATATATATATATATAATATATAATATATATATAGTATATATATATATAAAGAAGAAAAGAATGGTGTTTGCATAAATGGATATCAACATGTAGACAAATAAAAACAGATCCATATCTATTGCCATGCACAAAACTCAAGTCCAAATGAATAAATGACCTCAACATAAAACAAACCACAATGAATCTCATAGAGGAGAAAGTGGGAAGTAGCCCTGAACACACTGGCACAGGAAACTACTTCCTAAATATAATCCCAATAGCACAGAAACAGAGAAACAATTAATAAATGGGACCTCCTGAAACTTAAAAGCTTCTATAAAGCAAAGGACACAGTCAGCAAGACAAAACAACAGCCTACAGAATGGGAAATGATCTTCACCAACCCCACATCAGACAAAAGGCTGATCTCCAAAATATACAAAGAACTCAGGAAATTGGTCATCAAAAGAACAAATAATCCAATAAAAATGGGGTACAGACCTAAACAGAGAACTCTCAACAGAGGAATCTAAAATGGCTGAAAGACACTTAAGGAAATGCTCAACATCCTTAGCCATCAAATAAATGCAAATCAAAACAACTCTGAGATTCCATCTTACACCTGGAAGAATGGCCAAGATCAAAAACACTGATGATAACTTATGCTGGAGAGGATGTGGGATAAAGGGAAGACTTTTGCATTGCCAGTGGGAGTGCAAGCTGGTCAACTGCTTTGGAAATCAGAATGGCGATTTCTCAGAAAATTAGGAAGCAACCTACTTCAAGACCCAGCAATACCACTTTTGGGTATATATTCAAAGGATACTCAATCATGCCACAAGGACGTGTGCTCAACTATATTCATAGAAGCCTTATTTTTCATAGCCAGACAAACCTAAATGCTCCTCAATTGAAGGATGGATACAGAAGTACACAATGGAGTACTACACAGCAGAAAAAAATAATAACATCTTGAAATTTTCCAGCAAATGGATGCATCTAGGAAACATCATATTGAGTGAGGTAACCCAGACACAGAAAGACAATTATTATATGTACTCACTCTTAAGTGGTTTTTAGACATAAAGCAAAGAAAAACCAACCTACAATTCACAATCACAGAAAACCTAGACAATAATGAGGACCCTAAGAGAGACATACATGGATTTAATCTACATGAGAAGTAGAAAAAAGAAAAGATTCCCTGAGTTATTGGGAGCATGGGGATCATGGGAAAGGGTAGGAGGGGAGCAGAGAAAAATATATAGCTCAATAAAAGCAATTAAAAAAGAAAACCAAGCAATAAATAAATATTGAAACTCTGAAAAAAAAAAGGCTCGCTGGGCAGTGGTGGTGCACGCCTTTAATGCCAGCACTTGGGAGGCAGAGCAGGTGGATCTCTGTGAGTTCAAGGCCAGCATGGCCCACAAGAGCTTGCTCCAGGACAGGCTTCAAAGTTACAGAGAAATCCTGTCTCACAAAATAGAAGAAAAAAAACCAATTTGTTGGCCTAATCTGAAATTCTTATTGAGAGAAGTTCTCTAAACTATTCTCTGTGTTTAATGAAAACAGAGTGTGTTCTGTGAAATTAGCAAGAGGAGCACAAAGTATCAGCTAATTGCAACTACAGCAACTGTTTGAAGGTGGGAAATAATCCATGTTTTAATTTTCTCTAATAAGCTATTAGAAGAACCACAAAAATATATTTAAAATTAAGTTATAATTGTAAATGATAATGTGCTATTGTTTAATAAGTAATCCCTGGCCAGGAAGCTATAAATGATTTTCGTTCATTGTTCAGATTCCCCTATTTATTGTGATTTTACCCTAAAGAACCAGAAAAGCTGTATTGGTGTGAGAAGTCCTTCTGTATATGTATTGTTTTTATTAGTTAATGAATAAAGAATCTGCTTTTGGCCAGTGGCTTATCAGAATATAGCCAGGCTGGAAAAGATATAGAGAGAGTAGGCGGAGTCAGGGAGAAGCCATGGAGCAGCTGCTGGAGAAGGACAGGCTGGAACCTTGCCGGTAAGCCACAGCCACATGGTGACACACAGATTAATAGAAATTGGTTAATTTAAGATTTAAGCATTAACCAGAAATATGCTTCAGCTATTGACCAAACAGTATTACAAATAATATGGTTTCTGTGTGATTATTGTGAGTCAGAGTGGCCGTGAATGAACGAACAACCTTTGACTACATTGTATTTTTTTAATCAATTATTTTACCTTTGCTGATTCAGATTTGTTTTTTTCCACTTATCACAACATAAAGTATTTCTATAAATTTCTTATTGCTTTGACTCTTCTCATACTCTCATATCTTTCTGACACCATGCCCATGCTAATAAAATGTCATTTTATTACAGCGTTGCCTATCTGAACTTAATGAATCTTGAAGTCTTATGGGGGAAAAAAGGCAGTCCTGGCCACCTCTTACCACCTATTTTCAAACTTCACCTTTGTAGATTTTCCTGTTATGTGTAGATTTTTACCTTAGTATGAACCTGTTTTACTACCATTTTTATAAAAATTCAGCAGTAGCTATTATTCTAACTTTCAATGTAAAGACTTAGAAATCTTGCATATTGCCTTCAGCACTATTCCCCACATAAAAATGTCCTCTTTCCCATCTAGTGCACAGAACTGTGATTTGTGGTTGTATCAGCACGCCAGGCACTGCTAGCCTGACAGAGTGAAGTATTATTCACAGATTATGAGAAATGCTATCAGTATATTTGTTTCTGCTATGTGTGTGAATATGAGTGTGAAGTGTGCGTGTGTGAGAATGTTGTGTGTGTACGTGTGCGTGAGTGTGTATGTGTGCGTGTGTGTATGTGTGCATGTGTGTGTGTGAGATGTGTGTGTGTGTGTGTGTGTGAGAGAGAGAGAGAGAGAGAGAGAGAGAGAGAGAGAGAGAGAGAGAGAGAGAGAGAGAGAGAGACTGGGTACACATGTATTCAAAAGTGCAGATAGATGGGTGTGTGCACTCGGGTAGCATACATTTTTTTGTTAGGGTCTTTCCCCCACCGGGCTGACCAAAGCCTGCCACCACAGTCTGCTGGTGTTTTACATGGGTTCTGAGCATTGGGCTCAGCTCCTGTGCTTACACGACAAGATCTTTACTCATGGATCTCTCTCCTAGCACCTTATGTATCTGTTTCTGACATGACGATTTCTTCGCCTAGACTTAATAGCTTGGATTGTTTTGTTATTTGTTAACCTATGTTCTTATTAATCTACGTATTTGTTAATCTGTGGCATTTCTGTTAACCTGATTAACCAGCGAACTGTTTCCCAGAATTCCTTTCCCTCACTAGTCCCAGGTTAGAATCAGTACAAAGAAGAACTTGTGAGAGACTGTGACTATGAGAAAAAAGCATTAGACGTTAGCTTTAAGAGATCTCATATGCAAAATTCTGACAGACCACTCAGGAGTCCTGGCTACCTCTGCCTTTCTCCCTGCCCCTCTGAACCACAGTGACATCAGGCCAGCATGTCACGCGATGACAACAAAGAGGAAGAGCTTCCTCAGGCTTTCTGAGAACACCCCACCTCGGCGGGCGGGTCCTGCTGGGCATCTCAGGCTCCCTGCGTAAGTAGAGAGGGCTAGCTGACACTGCTCTGGCTCTCCTCTTCCCCTCCAGACTGCCCATCTGGTCTCTCTCTTCTGCTCACAAGCTAAGCCCATAATTATTCCTGAACACCCATAGCAATTGTATTTTCCGTGATTGAGTTCCGACTCTCGGGTTGCTGCTGAATCATCCAGATCTTGAGAGAACTACAAACTATTCTCAATGTGAACAAGTGCTTAGGAGGATTTCCACTCAGTGCCTTTTCGTTGGTTGCTTTGTTTTGTTTAGAGAAAACGGCGTGGGTCCCTCTGTCCTAATTCTGTTCAAATTAGTTGCTCCGGGTGTCATGCCCACGTCCTGTTGGGAATTCCTCTCCATCTCTGCCCTGGAAACTCACTTAAGTCTCTCTAGCAGGACTGTGTCTTCCTCTACCTGACATTGTTTCTTGTTTCAGTGACCCGCTCACTGTTCCTTACAAGTGTCTGCAGATCTGCCTCCTTGAGGAAACTAAACCAGTTTCCGGGAGCCGCCATCTCTTCTGCTATTTCTTTGTGCTCCCCCTCCCCAGGCTGAGCATAGCTGGGGTTCCTGTGATACTGGCTGGAAGTGGGGCAGAGTGGATACTCTGGGAGAAGGAGCGGACACACAGGCCGGCAGGACTTGTACTCTGTCCCTCAAAGTTTGGTTTTTGACTGTCTGATTTCATTTTTGCTGTGATTGACTTTTCAGAGTTTCATATATGATTTAGGAAACCACATCTGTGCCCTGAGCAATCTGGTTTAGCTGAGGGAGCATTTATTCATTCTTTGCTCATGGTGTCCATGAGACGTGGTCTCGAGGAGTTCTGTGGTGCGCACTTTTCAGGTGGGCTTCAGACACTCTCCGGGCTGGGTTTGGTGGGACACTCTGGTAAGTCTGAGGAGGTGGAAGCAGGAGGATCTTAGGCTGAAGGCCAGCCTGGGCTACATACCAAACTCAAAACCAAGTTACATACCAAGACCCTTTCTCTAAAATAGTGACTGAAGATATAAGATATAACTCTGTGGTAGCGCATTTGCCTAGCACGCACACCATGCTGTGTGTGATCCCCAGCAGCAGGCACACATACACACACACATAGACACACACACACACACACACACACACACACACACACACACACACACACGGTCCATTTGTTAAAATCAATATAAAATAATTGGAATTTAAGATACAAGTGGAAATGCTAACCCTTCACCAAGGATATATATAAGAATGCTCTTTAAAGGGAAGAGATGTGGCTGTTCCCTACCTCAACAATCCTAAAATATAATATTCTGAAAACTACATATTTTATAAATAAAGTCTGTATGTTCTATCCTAGAAAGCATGACATGGTTTCTTTATATAGATGAATATATAATTCCTATTTTTAATCTCTTTCTGGTCTTACTATTTGCTTGTAATTGAAGTCTTATACAATTTCTTTTAAAAAAAGGTTCATAAAAATCCAAGGTGGATGCACCCCCTCTCCAGGATTTGCAGAAAGAGTGCTAGGGTTCTAAGTTGCCAGCACTTGCCAAGTTGCAAACAAATACCAAGCACAGGTCAAGGCCCAGACTGAGGGCATGAATCTTCAAAATAGCACCCTGTTCTTGCTGTCAAGACCCTTGGACACTGATAAAGAGGACACATGCATCTCCCTGATGGGCAGACCCTGTCACAGTGGCCTGCACCCGAGGCTTACAACAGAAGAAAGCAGGCTAGTGTGGTGCCCACATAATAACCCCAGCACTCAGAACATAAGGTGGGATCGCCACCAGATCGAGGCCAGTTTGGTTTATATAATGAGTTAAATGTCAGTCAGGACTACCTAGCAATACTTGCTTCAAAAAACAAAACCAACCAAACAAAAATGAACAAAGCTTAAGAGGAAAGTTTGGTTTGACTCACGGTTTTCAAAGTTTCACAGTTCCTAGTCCTGCTGAGCCTGTGACAGAGCATCACAGAATGGGAAATGCCTGTGGCCAAGCCAAAGCGATCACCAGGGACATAAGAAAGAGGAGGGAGATAGAACCAAGGTATCCAAATCTCATTCAAGTTGCACCCTCAAAGAGAAGTCTCCCACAAGGCCACAGCTCCTTGGGTTAATAGATCAGAATCAATCCATGGACTCAGCTGTAAAAGGGGGCTTACTTTCACGACTGAAAATATTCAAGACCAAACCCTTCCAACCACACAACATTCTAGAAAAGACAGAAGTAAAGAGGGCAGAGAGGCCAGTTACTTTCAAAGATGTAGGTGGAGAAAAAAGCGCAGGGTGTTTAAGGTGATGGACAACTTTATAGGCTGTTGGTTAAAACCCAAGCAGAAAGACTCCTTGTGTGGAGTGTTAGTTAATGATGGTGATCAATAGCAGCTTGGGAATTATAAGTCACGTGTGCCCTTACAGGAAGACAGGAGCGTTAGAGGGGACACATGTTCATGGGAGAGGGTCAAGAGAACAGATGAGAGCTATGGCTCTCAGAAATTCTTCTGCAAACCTGAAATTGCTAAGAAATGACAATTAAGTTTCTGAACTGGAAAACCAGAGCTGAGTGTGGAAGCCATCTGGGCTGAGTGGAGAGATGACAGAAGATGGTCTTGAACGTGGCTGGAAGAGAGACGCAGGAGTCATCTGACATAGCAGGCACGTCTTCTCAGAGCTGTTGTGCAGCGATGGAGACCAATCTCTGGGGGTTAAACATTAGCGCAGCCAGTTCTGCAGACCTGGAGAGTCCTCATGACAGAGCAGGCCGTGGTAAAGCAGAGGTGACTGATTTGGGGAAGTTAATGAAGAAGCTGCCGTAGGGTCTGGGTCACTGCTAAGATGGGAGATGCTGGCCTAGCATGCATGCAGCCTTGAGTTGGATTCCCAGCACCACATATGTTCACACTCACAGCCTTCTGGAAGTGGGGGCAGAAGGGTCAGAAGTTCAATGTCACTCTCAGATATATGACAAGTTTGAGGACAGCCCGAAAACCACAACAACAAACAGTGGAAAGGTCTACCCTGACATTCTATTCCACCCAACAGCTGCTGGATAAAAGAAGTCTCATGATCCATCATGACAGGGATTGTGGCCTGATGGAGGACTCTCATTGGTTAATAAAGAAACTGCCTTGGCTTTTTGATAGGGCAGGATTTAGATAGGTGGAGTAGACAGAACAGAATGCTGAGAAGAAGGGAAGTTAGGCAGACGTGATGAAGCTCCGGCCCAAGATGGACGTGGGTTAGAATCTTCCCGGTAAGCCTCCATCTCGTGGTGCTACACAGATTATTAGAAATGGGTTAACCAAGATGTGAGAATTAGCCAGTAAGAGGCTAGAGCTAATGGGCCAAGCAGTATTTAAAAGAATACAGTTTTCCATGTAAATATTTTGGGGCATAAGCTAGCCAGGCGGCCAGGATACGGGCAGCAGGAATGCAGCCTGCAGCTCACAGTACAGAATGGTGCCCAGACGTGGATAACTGAATCCACAGAAAGCCTGAGAAAGCTTGGGAAAGAATAGATAAAAGAATGTTTTCTTCATAGCAGCAATTTCTTGAGTCTGTTCTGCTTGCTAAAGATAAGCAAACACTCTCATCTAAGAGAGGCTTCCTGACTCAGCTTTAGCTGCAAAACTTTGCAGCTCTTTTAAAAGGTCTTGCCAAGAAACACTTACATAGTGTTGATAAAAAGTTGACCACGTGCTTTTCGGTTTTCAGCCATAGTAGGAAAAAAGCTGGGCCATTTTAAAATGCCAGCTTTCTGGGCCATCCTGCTAGGGCAAACTCTGACTCTTTCAAGCAGGTGGTCCTGACTACAGAGCTTTTGAGTGTTGCAGCTTGCTTGCTGGCAAGGACCTTGAAACACTATAGAGTTGTGGCAATAAACATGGCTACAGCTGGTACCCCCTCCATGAGACTGGAATTGCAGAAAGCTAAGAAATGGGCTGTATCCAGCTGCCAAAGCCACAGCTTTAGTCCTATCGATATTGATTGGTAAATTAAAGACTCATGTGATTAGAAAAAGAAAGAGATATACAGTAAAGATAGATTCAAAGATGAAGAAAACCTCTAAATGGTTTACTATGTGTTAAAAATATATGCAGGCTAAAGGTTAAAGTTCTTAAAAGTAAAAAAGAAAAAAAGAAGTAGTTGGGTGTGGTAGTACACACCTTTAATCCCAACACTTAGTAGGTAGAGGTAGATTGACCTCTGTGACTTGAAGGTGTGGTAGCACATGCCTTTAATCTCAATGCCTGGGAGGCAGAGACAGGAGGATCTCTGAGTTCAAGGACAGCCTGGTCTACAGAGTTATTCCAGGACAAAGATATACAGAGAACCTGTCTCAAAAAGTAAAAGTAAAAATAAAAGAAATAGAGGTTAAAACAAAGCTGCACAAAGATAGAAAATACACAGAGAATCTTGATACTGTGTGTTATTATGCTCTCTTTGAATTGTTTGAATGCTGAGGAAGGAGCAACAGCTGCTAAAAGATATTTGTTTACAAATGCTGCTGAACTAATCCAAGATAGATATTTTGAAAATACCTTGACTTCAGAATTTGGATCTAAGGATATGATACTTTGGAAAAGAGATTCTTCTTTTGTTTTTACAGATGAGACCCTGTGGATTGTTTCTATCTCAATATGGTATGATAGACCACGTCCTCCTGAAAGGTTGCTGTGAACACCTTCAGAAAATTACTTCACTCAACTGTTGACTGAGATGAACCTGGCACACAGGTTACACCATGAAAGATCTGATTAACAGCACCCCTATTCAGCAGAAAGCAGTTTGGAGAGAAATAATTGCTCCCATATTCCCGAATATTGTTTATAAATGTTCTTTTACATTTAAAGGGGAAGATGATATAGATATGAATAATTTTCACTGGTATGGATTTTAAGGTCAATTTCGTTATATGTATATGTATTTCTGATTTTGATTAAGGTATTGTGATTGTGTAGTTCATTTTGAAAATGTAATGTATAATTAGGAAATATAGGTTGTTAATGGATAATAATCAATAATAGTCAAATTTGTAGTCATGTTAGTTAGATTTTCTAGATGTGCATAGATATATTTCAGATAGGCATTCTTCATATCTTTTAAAGACTACAGAATATGGCATTTTAAATGTTTTAATAACTTAGGGCTTTTCATGACAATGAGACACATTTGCTCCTGGCAGCACAAGCTACTTCAAGAGGAAGATGGGCATCGAAGAGGATCTTTATGGAGTTTGATTAGCCATTTGGGCAAGAAACTGCTCTTGCCTGGACTGTTGCATAAACTGGACACAAAGAATCGCAGAGAGGACTGCTAAACTTGCCTAATGGTGAGATGATATTTCGGGGTTTCTGATTCATGAAAGAGTTTGCGAGACATTCTGTAGGACACAGCAGATACTGACTGAACTGCCTTTGAAACTTCCTGCTTCATGGAAATGTCTGCTGGAAACTATGGGCCTGTAGGTCGAAGATGGATGCCCCAAAGGTACAGAGGAACTTTGGGTGACTGTCCAGGCAGCAAGATGTCTCTGTCATTTCTAGGGTTTGGAAGTTGTTCGTTTTTTGTTTACTTAGGTAATATTATATCCTTCTGGAGTCTTTGATGGCGTTGAAGAATAAATAGATAGTTATAATTTTCCTAAGTTATGATAAAAGATAAAGTAGATATAAATATTGTAACTATAATTCTTGCTTGATAACTATTTTGTTATATGTAATTTTACTATGTTAAAGTTAAAGCCTTTCTTTTTTGTTTAAACAGAAAAGGGGAAATGATGGAGGACTCTCATTGGTTAATAAAGAAACTGCCTTGGCTTTTTGATAGGGCAGGATTTAGATAGGTGGAGTAGACAGAACAGAATGCTGGGAAGAAGGGAAGTTAGGCAGACGTGATGAAGCTCCGGCCCAAGATGGACGTGGGTTAGAATCTTCCCGGTAAGCCTCCATCTCGTGGTGCTACACAGATTATTAGAAATGGGTTAACCAAGATGTGAGAATTAGCCAGTAAGAGGCTAGAGCTAATGGGCCAAGCAGTATTTAAAAGAATACAGTTTTCCATGTAAATATTTTGGGGCATAAGCTAGCCAGGTGGCCAGGATCCGGGCAGCAGGAACGCGGCCAGCAGCTCACACTACTCCGGCCATGCACCCACACCAGTTCAGCAAGACGTTTTTCTAAACCTGGATGAATGATATAAAGAGGAAATGTAGAAGAAGCCAAGCCCTGAATAGCTCCATCTCTGCCCCAATTGGACAAAGGATAACACTTCTTGTCAACATTAAGAGCACATCTATGCACAGATTCTGGGGGAAAGATGATATAAGCTTCCACAAGGCTGACTGAGGTACCTCCCATAGGGATTTGGAAATGTGAGTTGGGGAGGGGGGCACTGGAGACACAGTTTGCAGCATCATCACTGTTGGACATAGGATGAGAAATTAGGAAAAATAAGTTTGCCATTCAAAAACAAAGAATCATAAAGATATGATCTCTACTCCATCTCAGTCACATTGAAAAGCATTTTGGAGGAAGGGCACAGCTTAAAACAAAGTATATTCTACACATTTGTATGGGAATGTCGCAGGGGTTGAGGAGATGGCTCAGCGGTTAAGAGAGAGAGCTACTATCCCAAAGGACCTGGGATTGGTCCCCCAGCACCTCTATGGTGGCTCACAACTCCAGTTCTAGGTGATCTGGCTCTCTCTTCTGGCCTCCTGGAGCACTGCACACATGTAGTGTGCACACCTACATGCAGGCAGAATATCTGTATGCACAAAATAAAAAAGTATTAAAGATGTCATAATGAAGCATATTCGTTTGCATCCTGACAAAAAAATGATTAACAATAAAAATAAATTGAATCAAGGCAGGAAAATGTAGGTGCCTAGTACAATAAACACTAAATGGTGATGGTAGAACCTGAACTCTGATTTTCCTGAGCGCAAGTGTTACTGTTTCTGCCACTGATAATAAGTACTAGAAAGGCTAATAGTCTCTGCAGCAGGGTTTGGTTAACAAAGAAAGGCTGTGGGCAAGAGAATAGAGAGACGATCCAGATGAAAGTGTTCAGTTATGCAGGCCAAGTTTAACTTGAAGATCTTTATCACCAGTGAATACTCAGAACTATGCAAGAGGACTGTTAAATACTTTCTGAATAAATAGGACTCCACTTCCACGATAACAGAACTGTTGATTTGGAAACAATGAGGAGAGACACTCCCAGAATCCTGCTATCTATCAGGGAATGGCCATAACCCTCAGCGTGGAGAGATGGTCTATCAAGATAAGCATCCAGATGCTGCCGGTGGCATCTCAAGGGGTTGGTCTTTTTTCATATGCAATTTTATTATAACAAACAAAAGTCCTGTTCAGTATCACAAAATATTTTTACATTTAAGTTTGAAATAAAAGACAAAAGACTAAAAACACAAAGTCTAAAATTGTCACAATCTAGAGACAATTAAATGAAGCAAGAAGAAAATTATCTGCCATATGAGCTGTCTTATTTATACTGGTCATTGCTAGTGTGTAAGATGATAATATCTTAGCTGAGCTAACCCTGATTCCAAAGGCTAAACTCCCACTGCCTTTAATAGCATTTTGGCAGATTCCTTTGGACTTTATGTAAGTAATGGGAGAGATGATTTTTATGATTTCACCAGAATAATTTTATTCCTAGATTTACATTTAGTTAGGCTAATTAGCATTATGCCCTACAGGCACACACACAGGTTAACCTAACCTAGATATCCAGAGGTTAATCTAACCTAGAGAGTCCTCACAAATGCGTCCAGAGGTTAACCTAACCTAGATAGTCCCTCATAAATGTGCCCAGAGGTTAACCTAACCTAGATAGTCCCTCATAAATGTGCCCAGAGGTTAACCTAACCTAGAGAGTCCCTCATAAATGTGCCAAGAGGTTAACCTAACCTAGAGAATCTCTCATAAATGTGCCCAGAGGTTACGCTAACCTAGAGAGTCCTTCACACATGTGCCCAGAGGTTAACATAACCTAGAGAGTCTCTCACAATGTGCCCAGAGGTTAACTTAATCTACATGGTCCCTCACCAGAGCACCTGGAGGCTTGTCTAGATCTTGTCAAGTTGACAGTTGACACCAACACCACACCTACCCAATGAGTCTCCCTTGGGTGATGGTAGGTAGAGCTTTCGTTTGGGTTCCCACAATGACACGGTGAATCAGAAGAGACCCACCTATCCATACTGTCCTGAGAGATGAGTGAGAAAACTCTGGGAACTGTTTGTTAGAGCAGCTAGCATAACTTACCATAGCCAATACAAAACCTAACACAAATTCTTAATCGTTTTTAAGAGAAAATTCAAATGCTATTAAAAGACACAGAGGAGCTATACTGTATTACCTATGTAATGGTATTGATGATTAGAAAATTAATATGATCTGAGTGGCTTGTTGTGCCACAAGGCACTATGGTGGGGTCCAGGCCTGGGCTACAGTTGAGAACCATGTCTGGATCTGTGCCCTTAACATAGCCAGGGTCTGTGTTGACATCCGTGGCTTCTGGTATCATTGAAGACCAAAGGCCATGCTGATACGGAGGGTCTCGGTTGTCCCCTGGGGCCATGCTGGTGTCTGAGGGACACATCGCCAAAGGGGCCATGCCAAACTGATGGGCCTGCTGCCACCTGGACTGGTGAAATCTGAACTGGGCTACCGCCAAGGACCGCATCTGAGTCCAGGTCCTACCAGAGCCAGGGTCTATGTTGATATCTGAGGCCCAAGTTGCCATCAAAGGCCACACAGACATCTGAGGCTTAGGCTGCAACCTGTGGTCATATTGGTGTCCAGCGGCCATGCTAACACCAGAGTCACGCCAGTCTGAGTGGCCTGGGTTGTCACAGGTCTCCTGGTTTTGTCCAGACCAGGACTGCTGCTGAGAGCCATTCGTGTCTCTGTCTGTGGTCCTACAGCAGCCAGGGTCTGAGTTGGTGTCCATGACTCCTGTTACCACCAAAGGCCATGCTGATGCCAGGAGTCTGGCCAGCCACCCGAGACCATGTTGGCATCTGAGGACCATGTTGCGCCCAAGGACGAAGTGATTTGGGTGACCTGTGCTGCTAACCAGAAGCATGGTGACATCAAAACCCTAGCTACTGCTTAGGGCCATGTCTGAGTCCATGGCCTTGCAGCAGCCAGGGTCTGAGTTAGTGTCCATTTCTCTTGTTACCATCAAGGGTTATACAGATGCCTGGGATCTGGCCAGCCACCTGAGACATGTTGGTGTCTAAGAGCCATGCTGCCGTTGTGGCCATACTGATCTGTGTGGCCTGTGCTGCCACTAGGGCCGTTGTGAAATCTGGGCCTGAGCTGCTGCCATTGAGGGCCACGCCTGGGTCCATAGTCCTGCTGCAGCTGGGGTCTGGGTTGATGCCCTTGACCCGTGTTATCACAGAGGTTTGTAGAAATCATGTGTGCTGAAATCCGAGGGCCTTGCTGCACTGACCCAGCCTTCGCTGGCCTTGGGAGAGCTGGCCCTGACCCTCATGGGAAAGCTGGCCCCCTGAATTCCAGAGAGATGGTCCTACTCCTCACCTCAGGTGTGGAAGAGCTGGACCCTATGGCGTGGGCCTAGGAGAACTGGCTCCACACTTTGCCTAAAGGGGGCAGTCCCAGCGGCCCAGATTGACTAGCTCAGCTACCACATAGATCCACATCTTGGTTCTTGGGTTGGCCCACCCTAACATCTACCGCATCTATGACCTGTTGGAGCACATGAAGGGACTAGTTCTTTAATATTGCGGAACAATAGCCATGCAGGATCTCCATGACTTGGGGCAACAGTAGGATATCAGAGAGGAGTTTGGGTGAGGGTCCAGTGAGGATGGTGTGGCCAGAGGCCTTGAACCAGACCAATGACTCATTGCAAGACACAAGGCAGAGGGAGGGCTAACTGGGGCTGGTATGGGCTTTTGAAACCCTAAGCTGGCCTCTACTGACACATCTCTGTGGTAGACTTTCCTGCCAGTCTGGCATCAGAAGGTTAGCAAGCAAGCTTTGCTAGCCATACGCCCTGCTGAGCTATACCTGGCCTAACTCCAGAGTTAGCACCCAGCCATAACCAGTAATCCATCCTTGGTGTTACAGATACCTTTTGTTGTCCTGTGTGAATCTTGTCTGAGAGTTTCCCATGGATACAAAGCCTATGAAAAACTTGGTTAGGGGAAGACCCAGAAAACCGCAGTACCTCCTGAATCAGGTATTTGCACTTGGCATTGTATTTTTGGAGGCTTCATTCAGGTTGGCTGACATGTAAATATAGGGAAAAATAAAGATGCCATGGAATAAGGGAAAATGCTTCAGTCCTCTGAGCCTGGGGAATCCCTGTAGCTGCTAAGGCTAAGTTCATTCTCAAGTGTCTCTGAGTCTTCATTTTGTGGACCCATGTGAACCCACACACCTGTGTCACGACACACCTCTTCCAACAAGGTCATACCATCATACCTTTTAATTCTTCCTAAACAGTTCTACCAAGTAGGGACCAGGTATTCAAATAGGCCTATGGGGCCATTCTTATTTAAGCCACCGCACATGGCCAGCAAATCAGGTAAAGATGCTGCGTCTTTAGCAATAAGAAATTCAAGACCAATAATAATAATAATAATAATAATAATAATAATAATAATAATAATAATAATAATAATAATAATAAAGTTTCTATTTTATGGCCATCGGCTCAGGAAGAATTAAAATTTCTGTTACAGTTTGGATCTTTACTGCCCCCAGGCTCATGAGATGAAGGGCTAGCTCTCAACTGTGGCCCATGGGGGGTTAGCTCTCAACTGTGGCCCATGGGGGGTTAGCTCTCAACTGTGGCCCATGGGGGGGTTAGCTCTCAACTGTGGCCCATGGGGGGTTAGCTCTCATCTGTGGATCATGGAGTGTTAGCTCTCAACTATGGATCATGGGGGGGATAGCTCTCAACTGTGGCCCATGGGGGGTTAGCTCTCAACTGTGGATCATAGGGGGTTAGCTCTCAACTGTGGATCATGGAGTGTTAGCTCTCAACTGTGGATCATGGAGGGGATAGCTCTCAACTGTGGATCATGGGGGGTTAGCTCTCAACTGTGGCCCATGGGGGGGTTAGCTCTCAACTGTGGCCCATGGGGGGGGTTAGCTCTCAACTGTGGCCCATGGGGGGTTAGCTCTCATCTGTGGATCATGGAGTGTTAGCTCTCAACTATGGATCATGGGGGGGATAGCTCTCAACTGTGGCCCATGGGGGGTTAGCTCTCAACTGTGGATCATGGGGGGTTAGCTCTCAACTGTGGATCATGGAGTGTTAGCTCTCAACTGTGGATCATGGAGGGGATAGCTCTCAACTGTGGATCATGGGGGGTTAACTCTCAACTGAGGATCATGGGGGGTTAGCTCTCAACTGTGGATCATGGGGGGTTAGCTCTCAACTGTGGACCATGGAGTGTTAGCTCTCAACTGTGGATCATGGAGGGGATAGCTCTCAACTGTGGATCATGGGGGGTTAGCTCTCAACTGAGGATCATGGGGGGTTAGCTCTCAACTGTGACCTATGAGGGTTAGCTCTCAACTGTGGCCCATGGGGGGGTTAACTCTCAACTGAGGATCATGGGGGGTTAGCTCTCAACTGTGGATCATTGGGGGGGGTAGCTCTCAACTGTGGCCCATGGGATGTGAGAGGCTTTAGGAAGTAGGAACCTAGTCATTGAGACCATCTCTTTGAAGGGGAGACTGGCACCTTGGTGTGTCTTCTCTTGCCTTTGCTTCCAGACACCACCATTTGAAGAGCCTCTTCAAACACATACTTCCACCAGGAGGTACTGTCCTACCAAAAGCCACAAGACCATGAGATAAAATCAACCTTCCCTCTTTCTAAGGTGATGGCTTCAGATAATTCACTACAGTGACAAATTATAATACAACTACAGCAATGGGATTATTTATCCACCCCAAAACCCATACAACCCTTTTAAAACATGACAGGCAGGAAATTCTACCACAGAGATGTGTCAGTAGAGGCCAGCTTAGGGTTTCAAAAGCCCATACCAGCCCCAGTTAGCCCTCCCTCTGCCTTGTGTCTTGCAATGAGTCATTGGTCTGGTTCAAGGCCTCTGGCCACACCATCCTCACTGGACCCTCACCCAAACTCCTCTCTGATATCCTACTGTTGCCCCAAGTCATGGAGATCCTGCATGGCTATTGTTCCACAATATTAAAGAACCTAGTCCCTTCATGTGCTCCAACAGGTCATAGATGCGGTAGATGTTAGGGTGGGCCAACCCAAGAACCAAGATGTGGATCTGTGTAGTAGCTAAGCTAGTCAATCTGGGCTGCTGGGACTGCCCTCTTTAGGCAAAGTGTGGAGCCAGTTCTCCTAGGCCCACGCCATAGGGTCCAGCTCTTCCACACCTGGGGTGAGGGGTAGGACCATCTCTCTGGAATTCAGGGGACCAGCTTTCCCATGAGGGGCAGGGCCAACTCTCTGTAAAGCAAAGGACGCTGTCAATAAGACAAAAAGGCAACCTACTGATTGGGAGAAGATCTTCACCAACCCCGCAACAGACAAAGGTCTGATCTCCAAAATATATAAAGAACTCAAGAAACTAGACTTTAAAATGCTAATTAACCCAATTAAAAAATGGGGCACTGAACTGAACAGAGAATTCTCAACTGAAGAAGTTCAAATGGCCAAAAGACACTTAAGGTCATGCTCAACCTCCTTAGTGATCAGGGAAATGCAAATCAAAACATTTGAGATACCATCTTACACCTGTCAGAATGGCTAAAATCAAAAACACCAATGATAGCCTTTTCTGGAGAGGATGTGGAATAAGGGGAACACTCATCCATTGCTGGTGGGAATGCAAACTTGTGCAACCACTTTGGAAATCAGTGTGGCGGTTTCTCAGGAAATTAGGGATCAACCTACCCCAGGATCCAGCAATACCACTCCTTGGAATAAACCCAAGAGATGCCCTATCATACTACAAAAGCATTTGTTCAACTATGTTCATAGCAGCATTATTTGTAATAGCCAGATCCTGGAAACAACCTAGATGCCCCTCAATGGAAGAATGGATAAATAAAGTGTGGAATATACACGCATTAGAGTACTACTCAGCGGTAAAAAACAACGACATCTTGAATTTTGCATGCAAATGGACGGAAATAGAAAACACCATTCTGAGTGAGGTAACCCAGACCCAAAAAGATGAATATGGTATGTACTCACTCATAAGTGGATTCTAGCCATAGAATTGAGCCTATATTTCAGCATCCTAGAGAAGCTAGATAGGAAGGTGAACCCAAAGAAAAACATCTCGTTATCCTCCTGGATATTGGAAGTAGACAAGATTGCCAGGCAAAAATTGAGAGCTTGGGGGTGGGGGTAGGATGGGAATAAGGGGAGATGGGAAGGGAAAAGTGAGAAGGGGAGGATGGGGAGAGCTTGGGAGAATGGGACAGTTAGGATGGAGGAAGAGTGAATATGGAATCAGGGAAGTATATATCCTAATTAAGGGAGCCATTTGAAGATAGGCAAGAGATTGGACTCTAGAGGGGTTCCCATGTGTCCAAGGAGATGTCCCCAGTTTGCTCCTTGAGCAGCTGAGGAGAGGGGGCCTGAACTGGTCCTTTACTATAGCCACACTGATGATTATCTTGCATATCACCATAGAACCTTCATCTGGTGCTGGATGGAGATAGAGACAGAGACCCACAATGGAGCACTGGACTGAGCTCCCAAGGTCCAAATGCAGAGCAGAAGGAGGGAGAACATGAGCAAGAAAGTCAGGACCGTGGCTGACAAGGAGGGCTGACTGAGAAGCCAAGGACAATGACACTGGGTTTTGATTCTACTGTATTTACTGGCTTTGTGGGAACCTAGTCTGTTTGGATCCTCACCTTTCTAGACCTGGATGGATGGGGGAAGAACTTGGACTTCCCACCGGGCAGGGAACCCTGACTGCTCCTTGGACTGGAGAGGGAGGGGGAGGGGGGAAGGGGGAAAGGGGAGGAAATGGGAGGAGGGGAGGGGGTGAAAATTTGTAAAATTATATAATTTAATAAAAAAATGAAAAAACAACTTGACAGGAACTGATAGAGCTGAAGACAACTAGTTAGTTGCCCCTCTCTAGATAAGCGCTTCGGAGAAATGCTCCTATAGATGAAATGAAAATTCAAGTGCTATTAAAACTTAAAAAGCAATGATTAAATCATGTCCCTGTATATGTTGTCTCTTTGTACATGACACAGGGGGACGGTGATACATGAGCACATAACACACCAAAAAACAACTGCTCACAACTTCTGGAACATGAAAAAGAAGGAGCTAAAATCTGGAAGGCTCATACAGCAATCAAGTATATATGAAATACTCTACTTCCTTAAAAGCCAATGAAACAGATCTGTGAGGGATGAGATTGGGTAGATGTGGGATGCAATGCATCACTTCAATATTCTCCATCCTTTGTGTCTAAATAATGCTTCATCCGAGCATTATGTGTGCACACAGAAGAGACTGCAGTGATTTCTGATTGACTGCCCACAGTCATAAGCATCCAAACAGTTCATTAGACTGTGTGCAGAACAGTGGAGGAGAAGCAAATTAGAAATGATGCACACTGATGTGTTTGTTAGCTGTACTGTGTGAACCAAAGTCCCCAAATAAAAGAGAAAAAGCTCAGAGTGTGCCCACATGTCTTGAAGAAAGCATCTGTCCACAGTTTATCTAATTGAATTAAATCTTTCTTTCCCTGCTTTGGTATTTCTCCAGTAGAGTTCATGCAGTTTGTTGTTGCTGTTTTTGTTGTTATTTTTGACTTCTCTATAATCATTCATCAACCACACACATCAGGATTTGGGAAATAATTTCTGTTGGTGGAAGCTGAAGGCAAATGATGGCTCCTCAAAAAGAGAATGTCGGGAACCAGGAAAATGAGCACTATGGTTAGAAGGAGGTACCCACACAAAATGAAAGTGAGTGAAGACATAAGAATATCACAGCCAAACAGTGCACAAAACGCCACGTGACCAATGCTGGGCAGAGAGACAGAGCTCTCATGGACAGCTTCATGGAGGTTTAGTACAGGGTCAGAAAATTTATGGGGATCAGACATGAGGGGGGGCTCCCATGCTTGTCACATATTTTATTTCTTTCCATTGTTTTGAGATAGAGTCTACTGTAGTCTAGGTATGTCTTAAAGTAGTAGCCAAAGATAAAGTTGAATTTCCAATCCTCCTGCTTCTGCCTCCCTGCATGCTAGAATTGGTGGTTCGTACTACCACATCTGGCTGAGAAGTTTTCTTCTGAGAGATATGCCAGATTCTCAAGGTGAACAGTAGGGGAAGTTCCCCTATTCTTCGCCATCAGGATGAAGCGAAGAGGAAAAATCTCTACATGCAGTAAAGCGTTCCCCTCTTAACAAAGTCAGCGCAATAGATGGTTCTCAACAGCAGTCTGTCCTGCTGTGGTTTTATCAAACCGTATCTGATCCAGAGAAAGGAACCATTAACCACAGCTCATCCTGGCCATCCTGGTCCACTTACAGACCTCGGGTCAGAAGTTCATAGTCCAGAGGTGCGGGCTATGAAAAGACACAGACAAAACCCTAGAGTCTCCCGTTCTACCATCTGACCACCGCATCACTAAAATGTGATTTTATAGCAGCTGTTACCAACCCATCACATTAGCTATCAAATCATTGGTGTGTGTGTGTGTGTGTGTGTGTGTGTGTGTGTGTGTGAACCTACAAGCCAGAAACAAAGTAACAGGAGAGCCAAACACAAATATGTCAACAATGATGGAGTTAGACCTAGGGTTTTAAATAACTAACTTTCAAGGGCTCTTTCAGGTAAGTCAATGGGAAATTTGAGCACCAAGATGAAAATTCTAAGACTGAACTAATGTGAAATCTTAGCTCTTAAGAACACCGTAGCAAAATTGAAGAATGGTTTTGGTGGGCATGTGAACAACCTGAAAATAGCTGAGGAGAGACTCTCTGAGCTTTGGGGTACCTCAGTAGACACTTAAACCAAAACACAAAGAGAAGAAACTGTGGGGAACAAGTGAAATATCTAAGAAGTGTTGGATGGCTATGGAAAGTGGCAATCTATACAAATGAGAAGAGAGGGGAAAAGAGAAGCACCACAAACGATGATTGTGGAAATGCTCACACGTATACCAGACAGTGGCCCACAGACGTGGGGACCTCAGAGAGGATGGATGTTACAAAACTACTACACCTAGGAATGTTAGGACCGAATGCCAAAGACTAAGAAGCTCCTGAAAGAGGCAACAGCAGAGTTAGGATCAAACCCCAGCACTTCCTCACAAACCTCACTAGCAGGAGAGAGTAGAGGTAAGTGTCTAGTTTTGAAAGAAGAATGTAAAAAAGGAACAAGAAAAAAAATCCTGGAATCTTGTTCTCCATGAAAATATCGTTCCAAAGTTAAGGGGAAAGGCATGTGTTCACCATCAGATAGGTTACGTCCTCATCTGACCTGGATCATCTTTTGTGTTCTTTGTCTTCCAAGACCTTTTTCCCCTTCTGTGGAGTTCTTTCAGGATCTGCTCAGCACTCGAAGGATTTGGGAAGCTGAGCCTTATGATAAAACCATAGACAGGCGCCAGAAAAGCCAAAGGGTCATGCCAGAGAACACTCAGCAGCGATGTGCTGCCCTCAGAGATACCAAAGGTGTCAATCATTTCGGCTTTTCTCTGCCAGGTCCCATAAAGAGCAATTGTCATGGGGAACAATGCAATCAAATTACAAAACAAACAAACAAACAAAAAAGATAAAAAAGAAATGTGTATTTCCTAGCGGTTGAAGCTAGTTACAACTTGGTGTTGGCCATCACTCATAGCTGTCCTGGAGGCAATGTGGCTGCATGCAGCCCTTCCTGGGTCAGACAGGAAGCAAAATGACTCTTAATCGGGACAGAAACCATTGTTCTGGCCTGCACCTACTGCTTTGGCCCTTGGCGGCTCTTAGTCCTTCACTAAATCTCCTTGTCTCTAAAACTTGTCTACCCTGTTCATTCAGACAATTAGTGTCACGAACTGTCCACTGCCCCAGAATGGTACTCAGCACATGATCAGCTCCACAGCTACCTTCTGCTGCTCTTGGTTTCCAGGACAACCTTTGGAGGCCGATGTGCATTTCATAGAGATCCCACCACATACACAGAGACGAGAGCATACACCATCGGCAATATTCAAACTTGCGGGTGATAGAGCACTGAGGAGTGGGTAGAGGAGAAAGACAGCAACAGGGATGTTGTCGTGCTAGCCCTTCACCTTGACCATGAAACTTAATGGCAAGGTCGTCTGCGGACGTCTTGGAAAAGCCACCCTTTCCATCACAGTGAACCACCAGAGTCCTTAAACCATGTGTTTGGTTTAGTCTGGCCCCAGATGAGGAATGCATTCTTCTGCATCCACATGAAATTAAAAAGAAACTATACTTCCCTGTGTATGTTATGCCAACCCTGCCTTTTGTTACTACCTTAAAAAAAAGGGCTGTAAAAATGTCCCTTGTCTACTAACTTCAAGAAGAAGCCGTGCACCGCTGCCATTTCCTAACAGAGTGAAGCCCCTGCCTCCCAAAGCCTCCCCCATCCTACTGGCTCTCCAGCAAAGGGTTGCTTGGTAAATTACAAAGAAGAATGTGGTCTTTTCTGATATTTTGGCTTAGGAGTCCCAAGCACAAACTCACATCATTGCTCCCAATGAATGATTTTATTCATTTTTAAGGACTCGTTTTATTTTATTCAAATACACATTTTAAGACATGTAACACACCAGGAGGAAATGGAATATGCGTGTTTCAGAAGAGAGATTTACATGAATGACCACATCTACATTAAAAGATTAAAAATTACCCTGACTAAAATTCCATTTGAAAATGGACGTAGTTTCTGCAGATTCCACCCCAGAACACCAAGGGGTGTGTGTGTGTGTGTGTGTGTGTGTGTGTGTGTGTGTGTGTTCTTGTTTTGGTCTTGTTTATGACTGTGCGGGTCTGGCTTGTTTAGGGAGAGGTTCCACTTCATGCCGCCTCAGAACCGAAGGCATTCTGAGGCACCCCAGGTTACCTGGAAGTGAATCCACCACGCTTTGGTACCAGCATGTCTCTCTTCCAAAAGTAGTTTGGGAGCCATTGAAAGAAACCACACAGTGTTAAGACTAAACATTCCCGAGACTGCCTCAGTGATGGCGGGTTCAACAGCCTAGCCTCTGAGAGAGCGGTTACTGACATTTTCCAAATAAATAAAGCAACCCGGTTTCTTCAGGATGGGGTTCACATCTATATGATTTATAGTCCTGGGAGCTGGCCCGTTGAAGCAGGAGGAGTCCAGGGAACCAGCAGTAAACTAGAGGCCACCCAGGCACTGAAAGCTCCCTCCAAGGACAGAGTTCATGTTCAGTCACTTACAGAGTCCTTCCTGGGAACTGCTCTTGACGGGAGGCACTGGCTCCTGTAACATCCTACGAGTCTGACTGACTTGTACTTAGCCGAGAGCCTCCAAAGGGGGTTAATATTAATAGGAAAGAAAAATAGGGATCCTATTTAGAGGCCCCTGGCAGTCATCAAATAGAGAAAAAAAGAGCATTCCTCCAAAATCAATGTTTGCTTTGCTGAGGGCCTCCTTAGGTGGACATTGGAAACAATTCTGTCTAGAGTTAAGTCACCCTAAAGCCTCTGGTGCCGGCCAGCAGCCCTTGGCCATCCAGAATCAACAGGTCGCTGCTGTGACTGCTACCAGGACACGCTGATATAAAACAAGGGAAAGCTCCTACGGAACAGAGTTCCCCTGACAGATGCAGATGTTAATATACGAAGAAACGCAACCCACAGAGACCTGTCTCCCTTGACCGCCATCCCCCAGTCTCAACTAGGCCACCATTTCCATCACAGCAAAGCTTATTCTCCCTGGAGAGTCTAGTCTTCTTGTGTCTTCTTTCAGGTACTTCTAAATTAAAACATATGTTCCCACATACACAAACACATGAACGTGCCACATACTTTATACTGCATTGAAGGATTCTTTATGCTCATAAAGAAATTGAAACACGCTTAACTTGTGTTCTTGCAGTCACACCTCCGTGCCTGGACACATATTCTACATGTATAGAATTGGACAATAAAACACAGAAAGGACATGCATTGCTTTTGATTAAATTATATCATATATTTTCTGGCAAAAGACCCAAACTCATGCAAATTGGTTAGGCATGAATTAATACTGTCCAGTTGTTCAGTATCAGCCTTCCATTTGGATTATGGAGTGCCTATTCAATTAAGCATAAGGAAATTATTTGTACATGTATTGCAAGACAGCAAAATAAACTATATTAGTCTAATAGCATGATACAATTTTTAAATGGTGAATGACATTAGCAAGTTTTCTTCTTGTTATAGAAAATGGGCCAGAACTTGATCCTAGACAAAGTTTGTTACTGCTGATCTGGGCAAGGTGTTTTCAGGTATTTGGTCTGCTACACAGAGAATTAAAAAATGAGAGCTCACACAGAATTGCAAAAGAATCAAGACATTTATTCACTCTGAACAAAGCAATAGTACAGACTAAAGAATACTGTGTCAAGAATAATTGTGGTCACAGGAGTGTGTTCTCAGGGGCCCCAAGATACAGCCTAGAACACAGACTCTCGGTTTTTTCCATCCAAGGGAAGTCAGGCTGTTACTACAGGGTGTGGTCTGAGTGGTTCTCTATTTTGCATGCCCCCTCCCACAATGCATTTGATTGTAAACATATGGACAGCCAATTACTTGTAGGCATGAAATTATAAACAGGGGATTCTCCCTAAAAGGTGACTGGAGGACGACACAGTTTTCCTTGACTATGCAAGGCACCCAGGTAAGCCGTGCTAGTCTGCACGCCTGGATACACTTGAATAAAAACGGTCTAAACCTCATTGCTATCAAGGGCAGAGAAACTTGTACCATAGTCCAGAGATGGGAGTATATGTAGCCAGACACGGGGTGGGGGATGGGTGTCAAAGGGAGTTCTGGGGTCAGTAGGAGTGGTTTATGGAAAGGAGTGTGTGTTCATAGAGCACTGAGGTGAAGGAATGAGGCTGCCAAGTGCATTATTGCAAGAAAAGGTGTGTTCAGGGAGTGAGGGAACCTTGTGTGAGGCCCCGAGTGTACACTGTTGACATGGCCATGACCATAGCAAGGATTCCATAGCCTCAGGAGGATGTAAAAATGGCAAATTTCCCAAAATGAGACTCAGAGAGACAGCAAAATCTTCCCAGGGGTATGACTGCAGGTGCCAACAGCGTGCTCAGAAAATGACTACCTGATTACCGTAGGCTTCTCACTCTGAGACAGTAATGGCCTGAAGGCTGCTCCCCCACAGGGACGGCTCCCACTGAGATTAGCTAAACCTGCTTCCTCCATCCAGCTGCACACCACAAACCTTGGCCTCCTTGTCTGTCTGTGTGTAAAGCCCTGCCTCCTCCTACAGCTCAGCTGTATGCAACAACCTCAGCTCTCTGCTCAACTTTGTGTTATAAACGTGCTGAGTTTCTAGAGTGTTTCCTCAAAGATCCAATTCACTGAATCATGACCTTCTGTCTGTGTGTCCTTGTGTCTGTCTTTTCTTCGTTTCCGCACTTGCCCCAGTGAGGTCCAAGTCCCTGGAGCCATGCAGTATGCAGCACATAATCCAAAACTGAATAAAATTCCAACATTGGACCAGCCTTACCCATGTGGTACATGGTCCCAGATGGCCTTACACGCTTACAGCAGACGGCCATAGACCAGCCTTACACATGCCTGCAGTACATGGTCCCAGACCACCCTTGCATGCTTGCAGCACATGGTCATGGGCCAGCCTTACCCATGCTGCAGTACATGGTCCCAGACCACCCTTGCATGGGCTTGCAGCACATGGTTGTGGACCAGCCTTACCCATGCAGTACACAGTCCCGAACCACCTTACACGTGCCTGCATCATTTTGTCTTTGTTCCACCATTCGTTAACACATTAATGCAAATTTTAAACAATTACATTCAGCAAAGGAAGTTCTATCTCACAGAGAAATAGAAGCTTAAGAAGAGATAATAACAGAAATAGTCATAAACATTTCAAGTGATGATCAAATACCCATCGCAGTGGAGTATTCTTTGAGCACTCCAGGCACCTATGTTTCTGACCTTGTTAGATATCTGTGTCTGTATATGTATATGCACCATGCATTGTTTAGATATCTGTGTCTGTATACGTATATGCACCATGCATTGTTTAGATATCTGTGTCTGTATACGTATATGCACCATACATTGTTTAGATATCTGTGTCTGTATACATATATACACCATGCACTGTTTATCTGTCAACCTGTTCAAGGGGGAGGGAAGGAAACGGTCTACAGCTGAGCTCTCTCTTCTCCAGACACACGAACATTTATTTAGAAGCGTGGATACGGAGTTCCCATAGTTCACTCAACCTGAGAACTCCAAACAACAGAAGAGCAGCAAAAAGGAGCTGGGCATAGGTAGGATTATACAAGCACCATACAGAGTTCAAGTACACACCATCCAACAAGGGCCATGAGGTCAGTCACACCTCATGGGGTTCTCATGAGTGCCTTAAAACGCCATGGCTAGATTTCCATAAATAACATGGAGCGAAGGTCCTAAAGCGGCCATTGTAAATACACACCCTAAGCAAGAGAGACACATTGTTACAGCATGTTTCTGGGATTTGGGGGTGGGGGCGGGTGGGAGGAGTGGTGATGGTGGTGGTGGTTGTTACTGTAGTGAAATTTGGTCTATCCTTGCTGACCCAGAGAGAGGAAATAACCCATTTTCCTCAGGAGTATTCCCACTGTTATCATTGGCAGGCCAAGAAAGGACTTACCTGTGTAAACATACACACACACACTCTCTCTCTCTCTGTCTCTCTCTCTCTCTCTCTCTCTCTCACACACACACACACACACACACACACACACACACCCAGAGAGAGAGAGAGAGAGAGAGAGAGAGAGAGAGAGAGAGAGAGAGAGAGAGAGAGAGAGAGAGAGAGAGAGAGAGAATTACATATGTGTATCTGGTGCAGTCCCCATTCACCCAGTCAAAAGATCAGTCAGTGAAAAACGTAAGGCACACAAACATTTCCCCTAAACAATATAGCACTGACTATTTACATCACTGACCTAAGTGTGCTCTCTGCTACTGTGATAGCCATCATAACCAAAAGCAACTTGGGGAAGAAAGGGTTTATCTTACCTGACAGGTTACAGTCCCTCACTGAGAGAACCTGACAGGTTACAGTCCCTCACTGAGAGAACCTGACAGGTTACAGTCCCTCACTGAGAGAAGAGGCCAGAACTCCAGGAAGAAACAGAAGCAGAAACCAAGGAGTAACTGCTTGTTGGCTTGCCCCTCATGGCTTGCTGAGCCTGCTCCCTAATAGAACCTAGCACCAGCTGCCCAGGAGTGGCATGGCCCACAGTGGGCGAGGCCCTCCAACATAGAACAGGGATTAGGAAAACAGTTCGTGGCCTTACCTCCCTCTGATGGAGGCCACCCTTCCATTAAACTCTTTCCCCAGATGGTTCTAGCTTATGTCAGGTTAACAAAAAATGAAGCAGTACAATTGCACCCTGTAGCAGACGTGATCGGGAGAGGCCGTGGTTGTCCAGGGTATGCACGGGTTACACACAAGCACTGTGCCACTTCACACCTGCACTTGAACGGCTGCAGAATTTTGTGTTTACCCAGGGATGATACCACAAAATAGGAAATAAGTCACCAGTAAATGGCAGTGATCCCCGCCAAGAGACTCTTTGAAGAAAAATTATGATGCACACAAAGTCAAGAGTGTCACACAGTTGTATCTAATGTTGCATTGTACCATGAGCAAGAACTAAGTGCTGAAGCTTGAGGGGGAAAAGTATGCGGAAAATTGTAGATTTTTTTTATTTATTCATTGACGATTTCACACGTGTATACATTCGTTGTATCCCAACTTGCCCCCTCATTTCTCCCAAGTCCCCTCCAACTTCATACACCCCACCAAGTTCTCTTAGTGCTGCCTGCTACAATATTGACTGATCTTATGAAAATAAAATTATTTAACATTTAAAAAGATAATAAAAATGTAGTAGCCCTCATAACATACAAATGGGTTAGGAAACAAAGATAAAAACTTCTTTTTTATCTACCTAAAGATAGACACTTAAGTTTATGGAACAAGTTTATGGGCATAAGAAGCCTGGAATTCTGGGGTTTTTTTTGTTTGTTTGTTTGTTTGTTCTTTGAGACAGGGCTTCTTATGTAACTTTGGTGCCTGTCCTGGAACTAGCTCTTGTAGACCTGGCTGGCCTCGAACTCACAGAGATCCGCCTGCCTCTGCCTCCCAAGTGCTGGGATTAAAGGTGTGTGCCACCACCATCCAGCCCATCAAGAAGCCTGGAGTTCTAACAATGGGGTCTCCTTGACATCTTCCTGTGGGGAACCTGGATTCCATGGGTGCTCCTGAGCCCTGTGCTGAAATCTGTCGAGTTTCCAGGTGGTGAGACTTTGGTTGAGGATCACATTGAACAGCTTGGAAAGGAAGTGCACGGGAAAACAGGAGTTTCGATTGGGGAAGAACGTCAGGCATTCAGAGGGGCTGAACAGTCACAGATGGGACTGATTCAGGGAAAGACGCTGGGCAGCCTGTTCACCTGGACACAGCAGTAGCCATGAAAGCCTTTGGGCAGACAGAATTGGAGCTGGAGACATCCTTGCATGTGGTTGAGGCACAGCCCAGGTGTGGGGAAATTCGGATTCCCCCACACCTGGGCTCCGATTCGGGAGAGAAGCGCTGTGTGAGCCAGTCTCAGCTGCCAGCTGATGCTCTGCCTGGAAAAGGTCTGTCCCTCCTCCGCCCTGTGTGTGAAGCAGAAAGTTCTAGTCCATCTTTCTTGGTTCTTTTCAGTGGGCCTCCATTCAGGGCACTCCAGAAATCAGAGAGCTGTCATGATCAAAACTCAACTTGAGGACCTTGTGAAGCAAGGTGGGGGGGGTTTCTGTGCACTGGGAAGCCTTAAAAAAATTATCTCAAACACAGAGTGCCCGATTGCATGAAGAAATTGACATTTTTTTATAACCTAAAATAACTGTTCCAACTGTACATTGCTCCATTTATAAACATCAGAAGGGCCCCACTGCCATCCAAGTGAAAACTCCTCACCTGGGGCCAAAATGGCTTCACAGGAAAACAACTTCCCTACCAAGGAAAACTGTCCCGCCCCTGAGCCTGGGGGGAATCTGGGCAGCAGCTAGAGTCTGTGCCTACCTTTGCAAAGAAGCAGAAAAATAAAGCCAAGGAACTACCAGGCTTCTAAATTGCAAGGATGCCAGTTCGGGCAACTGTTTTCCTACTGGGGGTAGAGAGAAGTCCTGCTGAGGGCCACCCCACCCCCACCCCTTATTTGTCGGCTCTCCTTTTAAACTGACCCCCCTCTGCTGGCAGACAGCCTGCCTCCACTCCTCCCAGGTCTGGGCTGCAGAAAGCCTTGCAAACAGCTTGCACCTTGGGGCTCACTGTTGCCCACGCCTGCCAGGGCCAGTTCTTTCAGGGGGTCCTTTATGGCTTGGCTCTTACTTCAGTGAGTCCAGAGGCAGTGTTTCCATCTCCTGAAAAAAGAAGGCTGGTGGCGCAGGTCCTTAGAGATAACAGCCAGTGGAGACAAACCCCTCACTCCTCTAGGGTGATGTAGCTTCTAAAGTACAGTGTGGCGATGCCAGTGCCCATGTTTTATCTTACAAGTAATTTGCCATTTTCTTCTGATTTGTCAAATACCTTTCAGCCCTGATTGTAGTCACCCTTTGGTTTGTAGATTTCTGTGGCCTATAATTTCTAATGGGCCCAAAGAGGACACAAAGCTAACATTTACCCATTACATTCACACAGAGTGCATGAAGAAAAACACCCCCGCTTAGGAAAGACATAAATTCTGACAGGAAAAAAATATTTCAAGGGAAGTGGCATGTATTCACTCACTCGGTCATCATGGCAATATTATCAAATTAGTTTGTGCTACCTCCAACTTTAATATTTTCATTTGGTTCTTTTTCCCCTTAAGGGTACTAAATAAGGATAATTAATCATAAAAGGAGTGTTACATCTGATTGAGGAAGTTCATTGCCAGTGGCTGACAACGTAGGTGGGAGACTTCATACGCCTGTTTTATGTTTTTTTAATACTTTTTTCTCCATGAGTGAATTAGATAAATGGAACCGAGGAAATATCAGAGAGCCAGAGGAAGACTGAAAGTTCAGGAGTGTAGTGAGGAGCTGCGGGCTACATTCCCACCCGGCTCCCAGCCTCCTGGCTAGCTTATGCCCTGAAATAACAACACACAAACTGTATTCATTTAAACAATGCCTGGCCCATTAGTTTCAGCCTCTTACATCTTGACTAACCCATATCAAATAATCTGTGTAACACCACGAGTGGTGTCTTACCGGAAAAGATTCAGCATGTCTGACTTGGTGGCTGGCTTCATGGCATCTGTCTCAGAGAGGAGAGGCAGGACGATTGCCTGAGGCATCTGCCTCACTCCCAGCATTCTGTTCTGTCTGCTCCACCCACCTATGTTCTAACCTATGAGGCCAAGCAGTTTCTTTATTAATTAACCAATGAAATCATCAGATAGATAGAAGACACACCTACATCACAGGAGGAAACGCCAGCATCATTCCCATCATCAATGAGCAAAGCCGAGACTGTGTCTTCCCTTGTCTGCCTCTTACTGAGCAGTTAATGGGCCTCCAAGTGTGCTATAAACATCGAGTGTGCATCCAGAGACCCAGATGGATTAGAGGGGAAACTGAGTCAAAGTGGGTTATGAAGACGGAATATTGTCTTCATGGTTGCCAGGTTCATTTCTGTGAAGTGTCCCACATCAAGGGAAGTAGTGTTTAGAGACAGAGTTGGGAGCAGGTACTTTGCAGCCAGAACATCTGGGGTAGGTGCCTGGTTCAGCCTCCTGGAAGCCTGTGTGAACAATGGGGAAGGGGCTTAGCATCTCTACACCCTGGTTTCCTCCCCCTGTAATGACACCACTTTCCTCAGGAGGGCATTTCGGAGATGGGTTGAGATAATTAGAAGCCATCTCCCATAGTAAGCCCTGAGGAACTGGTGAGCACTTTTACCAAAGGTGTTGTGGGTGACAGACCATACTGTAAATCTGCATTGAGGAAGCTGTGAAGACAGGCAGAAGGTGGGTGGTGACCTGACCAGGTCCATGTCTTCCTCTCCTTGGCTGGTTGGGAAGCTGAGTGGAGGTCGTCTTTCATCTGGCCATGCCCTTGTATGGAGGCTTCTCGGTCAGAATGCGTCTGTCTCTTGGCTGATGCTCTCACCTTGGATGACAGAGGAAAACCCAATTTTACAGTGTGTTCACTGCATTGTGAAGGGAACCTAAAACTGAAAAGTGTTCCATTTCTGAGAACTTGGTCTTTACCCCTGAGCCTGGCTTTGTGTCCTTCACACCCAGTGACCTCCCTCCGTGGTCTGGTGATCCACGGTGCAAGGAACTTGGCACATACCAGGCAGACATATTTTCTCCACATATGTTACCCCGAGGTATCCAGCTCCCATCTGCCTTTATTCTTCAAAGCGAGATTTGAAGGTCAAATGAAGATCATGCTCCCCTAATTCATCCAGCTCAGTCACTGTTGCTCCAAGGTCACTGTGGGGTGATGAGCACATGACTCAGCCTCTTGAGTCTCTTCTCCCATCTGTAAAATGGCATTGCCCAAAGTTTCCTGCATTTGACCCTCAGGACCTCTGTGTTCCCCAGATAAAGAAGGGATTCATCTGTCTGGTTCCAAGGAGTCTTTCTTCTAGCTTTAGGTTCTTGTCTGTTTGCTTTATTCTTTTCAGGAAGCCGGCAGCCTGGACCCCTGGATGCTCTATCCTCACACATGATCCGTTCCCAAGTTCTAGACACACTGAATGGACGCTCTATCCTCACACATGATCTGTTCTCAGGTTCTAGACACACCGAATGGACACTCTATCCCCACACATGATCTGTTCTCAGGTTCTAAACACACTGAATGGACACTCGATCCATTCCCAGGTTCTAGACACACTGAATGGACGCTCTATCCTCACACATGATCCGTTCCCAGGTTCTAGACACACTGAATGGACACTCTACCCTCACACATGATCCGTTCCCAGGTTCTAGACACACTGAATAGACACTCTACCCTCACACATGATCCGTTCCCAGGTTCTAAACACACTGAATGGACACTCTACCCTCACACATGATCCGTTCCCAGGTTCTAGACACACTGAATAGACACTCTACCCTCACACATGATCCACTCCCAGGTTCTAGACACACTGAATGGCCTGTGAATTCTTTTCTCCCCTGAGAGTCATTGCAAATCACATCCTGACCCAGGTTTACCAATGGCGGCTTATAGTCCCAAGTTTTAGCTTTGCATGAACTGCTTTTGCTAGTGGTCGGGTTTGCATGTTTTTTATAAAGTGGTTTTTTTTTTTTTTTTGATCTGGTAGTTGCTATATAGACCAGGCTGACTTCAAACACATAATGCTCCTGTCTCAGCCTCCCAAGTGCAGGCTTTCCAGGTGGGAACCACTGTACTTGGCTAAGAACTTGTCCCTGTTAGGGTGACACCTATTTCCTGTACGAGGTGTAGCATCTACCTAAGGGTCACAGTGGAGTGACAGGACATCCTTGGAGACTCGGGACTCACCAGATCAGACTTAATGGTCCTCAGGATACTTCCAGGGGTCATCACTCGTGTAAAGATCAATGGTTTTCCAAAATCATACGATCAGAGATTTAGAATAACAAAAAGCATTTAAAAACATAACAGAAATTAACTGCCTGTGCTGTTCTAACTTTAACCAGTTTAGAGCATTTCAAGTTTCTGCTATCAAAGAAATACAATGTTTACAACCTTTTAAGAAGCTAAGATCTTAGCATATTCTGGATCATTTAAGGAGGGAAATAATTACCTGTGAGGTATCAGGTAACCCACTGAAAGACCTGGATGCAAAATAAACACAATCAGAATCACAATGCGAAACGTGGCTCAGGTGGACGAGAGCACCAAGGGGTCACATCACAGCTCACACCGTGGACTCCGTCAGCCCTGAGTCCTGTGAAGGAGGATGGAACCCAGGAAGCAAGCCTAACCGGCACGATTTGGCCTCAACGGCGTTACGAGCTTGCTGGCTATCACAGCAAAGCCATTTTATCCACACTGTGGTCCGGACATCACAGAGGTTCATCGTAGGACAACACCAAACATGCTTCCCTGTGTCACACAGAAACTGATACTCCATTGATCAGACAGATTTTCCTGTCGTCTCCCATCTGTAAGCTGTCACTGAGACACGCAGTCACGGACTCACCCTGTCTTCTGACAGCATTCTGTCCAGAGTGAAATCCATCCTCGTTCTCTGCACAGGCATCCACCGCCCTCTTGCTGAGGACGCCCTACAGTTTGCATTAACAGGCTGAACGTCTTCAGAAGTTGTCCCTGCTGCCCTAGAGGCTATTGCCACCACTCCCATTGCTTTGGGCAGGAATCTTGGCCTTTCCCACTTGATATGCCTCCAATTCCAATCACAAGAGAACAAATGGGAAGGATTTGGTAAGAATGGGAAAAATGAAGAATTGGTGTTTGGATTTTTCTTCCTCCCACCAGGACACAGAGAGATTTCTCAAGTGTAGGAATGAGGTTTTAAAGGTAAGAAAAAGAGAGGAGAGGAACAGGAAATGAAGAAGAAAAGAAAGAAAGAGGAGAAGGTAGATGAGGAAAAGGAAGTAGAAGGTAACCAGGAAGAGGAGGAAGATGATGAGGAAGTAGAAGATGGGAGGAAGATGTAAAGGCGAAGGAGGGGGACTAGGAGAACACGGAGGGGAACAAGGGAAGGAAAGGACAGGGCTGGTTTACGTTTTCCAGTGCTGTCTTGGGGAGACGCCCTCCCTCCCGTTGGGCTCTAGAGTTGGTAACAGACTAGAAGTAAAGCAAGATGGGGCAGAATCTGTGCTGTCCTGTGTTCTCTGGGTTCCTACTGCAGTAAGATCCCATCTCACTGCCATCAGACTTGTCTGTACTGTGTTGTGTTCTCTGGGTTCCTACTGCAGTAAGATCCCATCTCACTGCCATCAGACTTGTCTGTACTGTGTTGTGTTCTCTGGGTTCCTACTGCAGTAAGATCCCATCTCACTGCCATCAGACTTGTCTGTACTGTGTTGTGTTCTCTGGGTTCCTACTGCAGTAAGATCTGATCTCATCACTGTGGTCAGACTTTCTTGTGGACTTCCAGCTCCCAAATAATGAAATGGAGACTTTTTATTAATTATGAAAGCCTGGCCTTAGCTTAGGTTTGTTCCCAACTAGCTCTTTTTTTAAAAAAAAAAAAAATATTTATTTATTTATTATGTATACACTATTCTTTCTGCGTGTACACCTGCAGGCCAGAAGAGGGCACCAGACCTCATTACAGATGGTTGTGAGCCACCATGCGGTTGCTGGGAATTGAACTCAGGACCATTGGAAGAGCAGGCAGTGCTCTTAACCACTGAGCCATCTCTCCAGCCCCCCACCCCCAACTAGCTCTTATAACTTGAATTAACCTGTTTATATTAATCTATGCTCTGCCAGGGAGTCTGTTACGTCTTCTCAGTACCATGTGTTCTACTTGCTCTGCTTCTCACTGGCAAATCTCCACCTCTCTTATTCCTTCCCAGAGTTCCTGTCTCTGCCTGGAAGTTCTGCTTATCCTCTCCAGCCTAGCTACTGGACATTCAGCTCTTTATTAAACCAATCAGAAGATGCCTTGGCAGAAAGACATCTTTACAGTGTACAAAAAGATTATCCCACGACACCGCACAGCCCAGACAGACACAAGCAAGCAGCTGGGGGTGAAACAGAGTAAACACTTCTTGTTCAGGAGCAGCCTTGCTTACTTCACGGTCAGACTCTGAGCTTCCCACGGTCCTCATTTCCTCACACTGATCTTCCTCATTCAACTCCAAACAGACAACCTTCATACATCCAACTGGTCACACTCAAGTCACCTTGTTGAATGGAACAGAGGACATGTTGGGAAATCAAGGCTTTGAGCTGTGCATACTACCAAAAGGAATTGTATAATGGATGAAGGGAGGTACCGAAGAATTCAAGACATGGCTCATGTTGTGAGCAGCTGGGGCTGACGTAAGTCTGAGAGATCAGTCATTCACTTTCCAAGCTACATAGCCAGTTACCCTAGCCAGCCCTCTGCAATAACGGTCAATAGTGTCTGATTAATCAATGGCCATGAAGCTGGGTCTTTAAGGTTCCATTCTCAGGCTTGGTCTGTTCTCCACAGTTCAGTATCCCGGCAATGAAGAAGGTAGAATGGTAAACTGGCTGTCTCTGCAATCCAATAAAGAAGGACTAGGGAGAACATTGTGAGAAATAAATGAAATCTAACTCAACACATACAAGTCACATCAATCCTTTCCACTCTGCCAGAATGAACATTAGCTATGGGACAGGTAAGTATTTCACAGATGTGGCCTTGTGGCCACCAGCAGTCTTAAGTGTCCTGGGTCATCCTAGGCCAAATACCAAGATGTCCAAAAATATCAACCTGTATTTTTAATTTATTTTAATTTGTTGAATTTAAATCCAAATGGAAATTTTAAAACTGTAACTTTACCAATTATCATTAATTTTGAGAGAATATTAATTAAAGAGTTGGGGTGAGGAAGGAGGTCCAGTAGGGGTTGCTTGGGATTCATGAAGCAAAGTTTTAAAAGTTAAAAGGGCAGGATTTATGTTCTTCAGCAGAAGGTGATTGGTATAAGATAATAAAAATAGATAATAAAGACTCAACAGTGAAGCTTCATCTCAGACTGTAGAGAATGATCTAAGAACCAATGTGGACAGGTGGGCTGAATCCTTTGTTGTGATTTGGAATCATTTTGTCGTTAAGAAAAGGCCAATGAGGATAACTTGAGTGTGTAGCCAAGGTTGAGGATAGTGAATTATAAGACTGAAGGCCTTAATATCATTGCTAGACAGTGGGAAAAACATGGGGCACACCGTGGGAGTTCCAACAATATTTTTGGGAATTAAGGCATATAACGTTTTCAGAGAAGCAGTTGTGCCAAACTCCCCATTGGCTGGTTCAGAAATATCCAACCTATGACATGTGGACCGCATGAGGCTGAGGTGAGCAATGAGTGCACACCAATGCAAAACCATAACCTTATTAAACATTATGAAATTTGGGATGTGAACTTTGTAGGTACAACATGTCAACATGTTGAAAGGCTGGACACTCCTGGCCCCTTGTCAGCTTTTGCTGCATGACATGCTTCTAATATTGTCCAGCTCTGTTTTAATTCTGGAATTTTAAAATGATTTTGTAATTTCAACTTGGATTTATAAATGGATGTCAGCCAGAAGGATCAGAAATCCAAGGTTATTCTCATATGCGCAGTTAGTTCCAGACCATTCAGAGCTAATGTGATCCTGCTTCAAAACATACAAAAAAGTGTATATCAATCCATACAAACATACACACACTCATATACAGAGACAGGTAGAGAGAGAGGGGGGGGAGGGAGGGAGGGAGGGAGGGAGAGAGAGAGAGAGAGAGAGAGAGAGAGAGAGAGAGAGAGAGAGGTGGGCTTCAAAATTATCTTTGAATTATTCATAGAGCTTCATGGAATACCTAACTCCTGCAAGACAGTATGTGAAAATCTGGAGGCTCTATGGCTGTTTTTGGAATCTAAATTTCCATGGGTCAAATTTATAATACATGGATAAATAAAATGATGGTCACCTGAATCATGGATGACCAACCTAATTTACCTGATTCTATGAAGCTCTTTCTCAAATAGGGTTTCTGTCTTTTGTCAGGTTACTTGAGACTGAATGTCTTTATAAGCAAATCGCAGAACAAGGTCTTGTGATTAGGCTCTTAATTTGGGATGTGATTTTAAGATACAGTAATAAAAGGCAGGAATAAAATAGATCAGAGAAGGAGATAAACTTTGTTACCACTAATAGAAAAAAAGAATTGTCTTGTAAAAGCTCTAAAGTAACTTTATAAAACGCACATCTGCTTGGTTTGCCAGGGGAAGTCACGGGAAATTATTTCCCTAACAGCCCACATCCCAGCTTGGCCAAGGTTAGCTCTGGAGCAGTAACGCCCTGAGCTTCCAGGATCTGCATGCATGAATGCCAAGACCAGGGTCAGAAGTATTCCTGTCTTACCATCAAGAAAGCCAGAGCAGTCAACATTACCCAACAAAGATCAAGTACACAGCACCTTCAAATCATATCTGGGTAAGTGGAAAAGCCCCCAAGATTCTGGTTGTAACAATGACACTTGTGGCCTTCCGTGTTTGCAATAAGATGGTTCCAGGGAGAACCAGAAAAGTCGTACACATCATAAATGGCTCCGAGAAATGTTGTGACAATGGCTATAGGTGTGGTGATGATCATAGTTCTTAGAACCAGAACATCTGGCATGGTTCACTGCTGTATCTTCTACCACTGCTTCCAGCAACTCTGACCATCACCCTTACCAGTTCATCCCAACCACGGCAATCACTGCCTTCATCACCATCCCCACCACCATCACAACCGCCACCACCATTACAACCACCACCATCATAACCGCCATTATCATTACCACAATCACCACCACCACCATTTCTATCGCCATTTCTTCTACTACCTCCACCACCATCACCATCTTTACTCTATAGCCACCACTACCATGGGTCTTTACTATCACAGCCACCACCATCCCCACCACTTCCACCAACACCTTGCCCACTGCCATAACTACTTCCCCTTCCGTACCACCACCTTGACCACCTCCACTCTTCCTGATTCTCCTTTTCAGTAATATAATTTCTATTTTGTGACTCAGTTTTGTGGCTACAAACCAGAAACTTTACTGGGATTCCAGTGAACTGGCAAGTGTTTCAAACGATCACTTTGTTTTTATGATCTTTCTGGGTGAAGTCTGGGTGAAGCCAGGTCTGCAGTTGACTGTCTCTGTCATGCCCTCTGTTGCAGTGGTTGACAGAGCTGTCAACAGTGACAGCTAAGCCAGTCTGCTTGAACCCAGGACAGAGTACCAGTGAAGAGCCAGATCACATGGGACTGAGACACCAGCACACCCAGGCTGGTGCTTCTTTTGCCCAATCACTCTGGCTTTGCTCTATTGTGGCAGGATGAGCAGATGCCTCTTCTCTCTTCTCTGCTCAACCTAAGTGCCATCTTCTTGCCATGACCATGTAGACCAATTAGTTGCCATAATGAGTAGACTTCCCCTTAACTGATTAATGTTTATTTTCTGCTGCGCAGATCATGACATGAAGTTGATTCCAATTGGCTCAATCTTTTTCAGCTGAGCACTTCCTAATACTGTGAGCCGCTTTACATAAAAAGCTCCCTCTGATCATGGATTAGTGAATCATGATGAAATCTTCTTGCCCGGCACAATGTTCCATTTATATTAATGTGGCAACAGTATGGTTCATACTGTGCACATGGGCTTGCAGACAAAAACTGAAGGCCTAGCACATACATTACACCAGAAAGAGGAGGCAGGGCTCCTGTTAGAAGTGGGGGCAGTGGAAGCTTACTAGGAACTATGATATAGATATGAATTTGCATTGGTATGGATTTTAAGGTCAATTTGTTATATGTATATGTATTTCTGATTTTGATTAAGCTATTGTGATTGTAGTTCATTTTAAAGAATGTAATGTATAATTAGGAAATATAGGTTGTTAATGGATAATCATTGATAATAGTTAAGCTTGTAGTCATGTTATTAGATTTTCTAGATATGTAGAGATATATTTCAGTTAGATAGACATTCTTCATATCTTTCAAAGACTGCAGAATATGGCATTTAATGTTTTAATAACTTAGGGTTTTTCATGACAATGAGACACGTCTGCTCCTGGCAGCACCAATCTACTTCGAGAGGAAGATGGGCATCGAAGAGGCTACTTATGGAGTTTGTTAGCCATTTGGGCAAGAAACTGCTCTTTCCTGGACTGTTGCATAAATTGGACACAAGGAACCCACAGAAAGAGGACTGCTGAACTTGCCTAAAGGTGAGATGGCCTTTTGGGGTTCCTGATTCATGAAAGAGTCTGCGAGACGTTCTGCAGGACATAGCAGAAAGTGACTGAACTGTCTTTGGAATTTCCTGCTTCATGAAAAAGTCTGCTGGACACTATGGGCCTAAAGGCTGAAGATGGATGCCCCAACGGTACAGAGGAACTTTGGGTGACTGTCCAGGCAGCGAGTTGTCTCTGTCATTTCTAGAGTTTTATAAGTTACTTATTTCTTGTTTACTTAGGTAGCATTGTATCCTTCTGGAGTCTTTGATGGAGTTGAAGAATAAATAGATAGTTATAGCTTTCCTTAGTTATGATAAAAGATAAAATAGATTTAAATATTGTAACTGTAATACTTGCTTGATAACTGTTTTGTTACATGTAATTTTACTATGTTAAAGCCTTTCTTTTTTGTTTAAACAGAAAAAGGGGAAATGATGGAGGAGAGTTATCTGTCTATGTTTCTTTCATTGGTTAATTAATAAAGAAAACTGCCTTGGCCCTTTAAGAGAGGTAGAGTAGACAGAACAGAATTGTGGGAACAAGGAAGTAGAGTTGGAGAGACGCTTCAGACAGTCGCCATAGGAGTCTCCATGCTGCTCCTCTCCGAGATGGACGCAGGTTAAGATCTCTCCTGGTAAGCCACAACTCGTGGTGCTACCCAGATTACTAAATATGGGTTAAAGGAAGATGTGAGAATTAACTAATAAGAGGCTGAAACTATGGGCCAGGCAGTGTTTTAAAAGAATACAGTTTCCGTGAAATTATTTCGGATAAAGCTAGCCGGTTGCTGGGAACTGGGCGGCGGGAACGCAGCCCGCCGCTTCTCACTACAGAACTACTGCATTTGCAACAGTGGAGCAGCCGTGGTGGAAGCCAAATATCCAATATTATTGAGCAGTTTAGGATATCGTACTAGGATATCATAGAAAAGAAGTTCTAAGCTCACTTTAAGTTTTATAATGCGATATGGAGCGTTTTTGAAATGTTTCCAGTGATTTTTATTGAGAATTTCCTCCATATTGTTTTAAGTGTAGATTATGCCCTATGTTCATGGAATCTTACAGATATAACTGCAATGGTAAATTTTGATTGAACAGGTACCACATCTGCTGTGTCAACACAGGGTTTTCCACTCCTCTTCCCTTTCCTCCACATATTTTTGTTTGTTATTCTCTCCTGTTTCTGCAGCCACAATACAGAAAACACCCAGGCCCACAGTCATCACAAGCTAAGGACTCTCTAAGAATACACAGTGGTAGGCAATTCATCTCTCCATGGATCATTGAGGACCCCAAGAGCTTCAGATTCTAGATGAGGCAGACAAGGGTTCTCTCAATTGTCATCTGTAACACGGGTTTGCTTTGGGTCCTATGATCATCACCAAACCCAGGCTATGGGTTGCATTGTATTCCAAGATATATATATATATATATATATATATATATATATATATATATATATATATATATGTCCTGATTCCCAGAACTTTAGAATGTGATGTTATTCAGAACTAAGCTAATTTAGATGGAATAAGTTAAGATAAGGCTGTAGAGGAGGAGGACTGGCCAGAACTCGACAGTACTACCTCCAGGTGGAAACACAAAGTCACCAGAAAACTGTTTCGTGAAGATGGGGAAGAAACAGGAGTGGCAGTGTACCCGAAGTCAACAGGAAGATGCTTGAGAAGACGAAAGGGTAAGTAGAAGCGATGGTTTACAAATTAGGGAACCCCAGTGTGGTAGTGGTCCTTACCAGCAGCTCACAGAGCACAGAGCATAGTCTCCACGGGAGATTCCAAAAGGATGTAACTTGGTCGGTGTCTTCCTCTGCCTTCTAGCCTGCAGCATTGGGAGAGAACTAATGTTTGCTGCTCAAGCCACATGCTTTTTGTTAGAGTTTATGTGAGCTCTGGGAAACTAATACACCCTGTTGTGTCTTCTCTTGGGCTCTTTTCCTCTTTCTTGTCCAATTTTGATGTGTTAGTTTTTGCTTTATTATTATTCTTTAAAAGCCTGTTTGTTTTCTAATGAGAGACAGAAAGGGAGTGGATACAGATGGAGGAAAGGTGGGGAGGAACCGGGAGGAGTAGAGGGAAGGGAAACTGTAATCAGGATATAATATCATGTGAGAGAAAAAAAACTATTTTCAGGAAAAGGGAGAAAGACTACAAGTTGTTGGAGTTGGGAAGATGGCTCAGCAGTTAAGGGGCCTATTGCTCTCCAGAGGACTCACTGGGTTGTGCTCCCAGATCCCACACCAAGGCAGTCCATCATTGCTGTAAGCCTAACTCTAGGGGGATCTAACGCCTTCTTCTGGCTTCTGCAATCACTGCACACATTTGGTGATACGCACTCACACAGAACATAAATAAAAATAAACATGTAGAAAATGTTGGCCCCTTCATCCCTGCAATCTGTCTCTAGTTCTTTGACCTCACCCTCATGCTAAATCAAGTATGTTTGTATATGAATATGTGCACTATGTTTTATATTTGTATAGAGCATACAGACACATGGATTTTTTTCCCTTTTGACTCAGTCAAATTCAACCCTTCCCCAAAGATGAACTGTGATCTGAATCCAAAATTTCCCCCATGGGTGCATGTGTTTGAACACTTGGTCCCTGCTTGTGACTGGGAAAGTTGTTGAGTCTCTAGAAGGCAGAGCCTTGCTAGAGGAAGTAAGTCAGTAACACACCACTTCCTGCCTACTTTTACTTTCAGTGTGATACCTTGCAATTCCTGTTTATTTAACACATATTAGATTTGTGGGTAATGAGAGAATGCTTCTCCTCATACATAGGCTGGACAGGGCCATCATCACTGCAACATTTAATATTTTTATAAAGAAAGTTGTCCATGACAAGCCTGTTTATGCTGTTTATACTCCTATGAACACCATGGAGCCCAAGATAGAATCTAGTGTTTTTTGTGAAGTCAGTATAAATCTACATCAGTCTCCCAATTGAAGTCATTGATTAAGATAGTGTGGGATAATGTCAGCAGATGTTATAAATTTCTGGTGTAAAAAGCATAATTTTAAAAATAATAAAATCAGCAGGCAAGGAAAATGCTTGCATTGCCTGACATGCTTCCGTAGAAGCCACCTAGAATAAGCAACCAGCTCTCTACTCAGTAGAGCCTTATTTTGGGAGAAGCACACACAGATTTTGGAACTGTTTAGAGACTGTCCTGTAGATGTGAGGTTCCTGCCTCCATGAATTCAGATTAATACATCTTTAGCTTTCTTCATTGCAAACCCTGTCCTTCCTGGGGTAACATTGCTCAGGAGTAGGTGCCCAGGTGTGGCATGTAGGGTCTCCCTTTGGGGGCAGTCTATGACAGAGGAACCAGGGTCTGTTTCTCCTGCCTTGGTCCCCACAGGGAATGAGGATTCTAGGGTGCGCTTTATCCACAACTATGCAACAGCTGACCTTTCGTGCTTCCTGGGCTTACTTCTTACCTTCCGCAGACCTGCTCACTCTGAGCCCAGGTACTGCCTGAATGGTGAGGGAGTGTTCCTTCTCAGGAGCCTTTCCTGCTGTATGCCCTGACCTCTTTGATATTCTCACCAAAGACTGGTAAGACAGTCTTAAAAGGTACAGTCAATGTGAAGATGAATGCTTAAAAGAAATCCCACACTAGCTCAGAATTGAATATAACAGAGGGTTATTTATTTAGGGGTAGACTCATAGATTAGAGTCCTCTGCTCTAACGGGGAACAGCAACTGAATCCCGCAGTCAGAACAGAAGTCAGATGTGCCTTCCTTGGGCATATATAGTGTAAGAGGCCACGCCCAAGTGGGCGGGTAACTTCAAGGCTACTGGTGGTAGGAATTCCTACAGCATCGATGTCCACACAAGTGGTGACTCTTCACCTGGCTAAGGTAGTTGCAGAAAGAATTGGGCTCTCAGCTGCTAGGTCAATGCAGGATGTTCAAAAGTAACTCCCATATGAAGGGGGCTCTTGTTGGGATGAAGAGCATAACTGGGATTTTATGTTACAAACATATAATACAGTTATTATGTTAAGCAAGCGTTGCTCTCAGGAAAAACATCCAAACTCATTAGTGAGGCCATGAAAGGTCCTGCAGATTTCCCAACTTGGACCTGGCTTCTACGGCCACTCCTATACTATCCTCCAGAGAAACCAAACCAATGGCTGTTGGCCAACAGTGTAGCTACAGCTACACTGCTTTCCCCTGGAATACCCTTCTTGAGGCACGGTTCCCCTTTCAGCGAGCAAAGCTCATGCCGGTTCACTTTTGGAGTCATCCTATTCCATCCTCCTATTCCAGAATGTTCTCTCAACGCCCCCAAACATGAGTATGACCCTTTGGATTAATGTCTGACCAGGTAATTGCTACTTAGTCTTGCTGTTAAAGCATCTATTCTGTCCATCAGTCTGGGCCTGGGTTGTGTAGATGGTGCTGTACCCAGCACCCTGAACAGTATCCAATCAGGGTAGGTATTGATTAGTATATTGTAAGAGAATTCTGCCTTCTTCCCTTCAGAGAGCTGACTCAAGCTACAATCTTCCTATAATGAACATCGTGGCAAATGGGGGCATCTGTGACCCACCATATTTAAGGCCAAAGGACCTCAGGGGGAAAGTGTGAGAAGACGGGTAGATTAAAAAGCAAAACAAGAGGCAAGTTGTCGGCCCCAGGCTACTCTTCCCAGTATCCTTGGCCCATCTGAGTCTGACAGGTCTCTGGAGAACCGAAAGGTGAGGTCGAGGGCTTGAGCCTGGCTTAAACCATGGCGTCTGCTTCAGAACGATGACCCCCAAACGCTTACTGCATATTGAAGATTCTGCCTTGATTCTTCAGATCTAAGCAGGATCACAAATAGTTATCCTAATTTCAGACTCACTCCCAAGAACTAACTCACTTTTAGGAGCTGTGGTGGCATGTGGGATCCTTGTCTTCTGGCATTAAGTTTTCAAAACAGACAGGGCAGAAAGGAAAGACTTATCCAGGAAGGAAAATCATACCAAACATTAACCTCTCCTATTAACTTTGGCAATGATGATTCTATTCTTGCATAAATAAATCTTCTATTAATCACTGAAGGAAAAGGAAAACAAAACAAAGCTCTCAACTGTGGTTCTATTGTCTGTTAAGTGGGACGCTCATGTGATAACATTTCTTGTCCACTCAGAATCTTAGTGAGGGTACATGAGATAACTCACAGCAAACACTATGATAGAATTCTCAGTAGAAAGTAAACAATACACATTGGCTTAAGGAAAAATAGTATAATGGAGGCTTAGGGGTCATTTAACACAGCCTCATCCTGCCCCTGAAGAAAGGGCTTCAGCAGAGGTTAAATACCCAGACTCTGGCACCCATGAGCTCCCTCCTGTTCTGTCCAGTCCTCACAATCTTCCAAAGGAGGTGAGCTCTGCCTCTGGCACATGTGGAGCCCACTGTTCTCCATTTGGAGAAATTAGATTCACCTTGTATTTGTTGTGATTGATTGGATGCGCATGACTCACAAGGGATGCATTCCCTTTCTTAGGAAATGCAAGCATGGCAGTCAGACACTGTTTTTCTCTTGGCTTTTGTCTCTGGACCCCACTCCCTGGGTGTCCATTGTCCGAGAGCCAGATCTCCCTGCCCTTCCCTTTTCTCTCCTCAGCTCTTTCAACTCTTCTTGTTCTTTGGGAAAATCCTCATTTCTTTCATGTTTTGAGGTTTCTTGTGTGAAAATCTGCGCCCATCTAGCGGCTTCTGTCTGCACCCATCCAACCCTGTGTGTTGGCCTCTTGGGAATGATTTACCGTTTCAGGCATGAGTCTTCCAGTCCCTCACCCCAGGGAAGGGTGAATCAAAGCCACGCCCTTACGATGCTTTCCAAACACAAAATCCCTTGGCCCAGAAGTTTAACTCATGCAGGTGGGTAAGACACAGACACAACATGCACAGGTGCTCACGTCTCTATCCTGCTGTGCTCTGGCTCCCAGACGTAAGAAGACACACACAACATACAGATTGAACCCAATGTGTTCATTTAGAAAGACAACCAAGAAACGACACAAAGAGGACAGAAACGATTGTATCAAGGTATGTAGAGGCTCCTCTCCTTTAGGCCAAAATGTTTAAGAAAGAGAAGAATTTAATTTTAAAAAGCTGGAGACTACACAGAAAGCAATGATGTATTTGCAAAGAGGGAACAAAGGATGGCAGGAGGGTAGGAAAAAAACGTTCCATTTAGCGCCATATATTCCTTTTATAGTTTAAATTTGCTTAACCAAAAATGTTTTTATCTTAGTATTAAGCTGCAGAAAATCAACTCATAAGAGATTTGAGCAAAAATGTGCTTACTTTCTAATGTGCACATTATATAGTCCAGCAAACCAACACTTTTAAAGGAATGCCACTCAGGAATCAGAGGAAGGAAGAGAAGCTGAACGGAAAATAAACAAACAGGCAAATGACAGCAGCAACTACTTTAAGCCCGAGGAAAGGAAACAAGCCTGGCCAGTGATACCACTACCCCAGTCCCTGGCAAAGGGCATTTGGTTCCAATATCAAGACCTCGAGTGTGAGGGACTCGCGTCAGACTATTCGGGCTGATTCCATAAGACACTGGAGTAACGAAGAGTGCAGATCAAAGGCTTTGCACGTGGATGAGCAGGGAGTTCAGACGTGGCTGGGGGTGGCGACTAGCCGCCTGGTACCTCTTCCTGAAGATGGGGTGCTTGGGTGGAACCAGGGACCTCAAGTGTGTGAGGCAACTGTGTCACTGAGTGGCAGCGAGTTTTCTTTCTTTCTGCAGATGCAGGGAGGGTTCGGGAACACACACAGAGAGGTTGTGCCCTGTCTGAAGGCTATGTACGCAACCCATCCCCAGCGCCAGGAAGCCATCCCAGCCATGAAGATGGAGACATACTTTGTCACGGTCAGCTAACAGTCTGACCTTTCACGCTGTTGACAAGCCGCCAAGGCAGCCTGTTACGGTTTCCCTGCTGCCAGCAGAAGAAAATCGTGGATCAGAAACGCCGTTGCTTGGTGCAGCTTCGCCGCAGGCAGCGTGAGTTCCACACTGGTTGGCGCTGAATCTATGTCGTCCTGGTTCGTTGACCGATGTTGTGAGAAAAGAAAGGCGAAAGCAGCTGGAGGGAGAAAGAGTTGATTCTGGCTTCTATTCCCAGGGTACAGTCCACCGCAACAGGGAAGTCGAGACAACAGGACCTTGAAGCAGCTGGTCACACGCCACATCCACCACCAGGAAGCAGAGACAGGTAGAAAAACACATGCATTGGCTCAGCTGCCACTCTCTGCAGCTGAGATCCAGTCCAGGATCCCAGCCAGGGAATAAGGCCACCTGCACTGGGCAGGTTTAACCACCTCAGTTAATACAATCAAGATAATGCTCCACAGACATGCCCAGAGGCCCTTTCCCAAGGGATTTCAGATCCTGCCAAGGTGACAGCAAACACTGACCGTCATACCTGGGTTCTGTCCCTTGAAAATGCAGCTTTTGAAAACAACAAACTAAAACCAGCATTGGTTAGAGGAAGGCAGTGCACAAACTGTAGGTGGTCTTGACAGTAAGCATGGGATTGCCAAATGAGATTGAGCACAGGCTGATGGGTATGTGGCGATACCATGGTGGTTGATCCACCTGGTCCAGCCTTAGAACAGTAGCCCAATAAAATCCAAACTTCAGTAACTACGTTTGCATATGTGTTATAGTATGTACTTTATCTGTGTCACATGCAGACACAAATTGTTTGTTGGTCCAGGGGCAGGCGGCACTCAGCGTCAGCATCCTCCCCTCTGGGGCTCACTGCAATAACTGACCTGTGTCGATCTCACCTGTCTTTGCCTGTGCTGGCTATATTCAGGGAAAGGGATGTCTGCAACTCTGTCCACTCTCTCTCCTTAGTGAGCACACTCTTACTGAGTTTCCAGTCCTTCACCCCCATTCTTCCAAGGGCCCCATGTCCTTGGCCACTGGAGCAAGGCTCTCTCTCCTAGTGGACACACAGTGGGTGCTCTAAAAATGCATAGTTGCTGTAGTTTAGCACGCTACACCAAGGACCAGGAAGCCCTTGCAGCGGAGCAAGCAGTGTGTGTGTGTGGGGGTGGTGACACTGGGGTGCAGGAGCCTTCTCAAGACTGCAGAGGACTCTGGGTGACACTTTTCCTTCAGGACAGCTGAGGGACGATGGCAAATGCAGCAGATGGCCTTGGCTGATGAGCTGGGATCAGCTCCAACCTCTCGGTTCTGCCTGCTTACTTGATCATGAAAACCTATGCAAGGTTTATAGCAAATGTTTCTTGTGAGTAAAGTTATGCAATAGAAATGCAGCCGGGCTTCTTACTTTACTAGCCACTCTGGACCACTCCCACCCCTTCCTCCCCATTCTTGTGTATCAGTCGTTAAGTTGGAGCCATGACCTTGTGTAATATAATTCAATGGAAAAGAACTTTTAACATGTTTAATAGGCATATGAAATATTATTCCCCTGAGTCTTTGGAATATAAAAGTGGTACCGTATTGGCAACTCAAATTGGAGATTCCTTTGAGTACATGGCTTTGAATGGAAAAAGACAGGAAGAAAAATTAAACAAACCAAAACTTTGGCTTTGCTTTACTAAGTACAGTGAGCTCTGTTTACTTTAGACACATTGTGATAGAGGAGGTAGCTGAGGTTCACATCTGCCATGCATCTTCCAGAGTCTCCTTGACTTTCCAGGCTCAGAGAGTCTTCAACTATTGCATAATCAAAGACACTACATGGTCCTTCTGTCCTGCCTTCATCCTTCCCTCCCTTTTGTCCTTTCTGGAAATCTCTGGAAAATATAGTAAAGCAACCCACACCCTTTCTCCCACTGGATGGTAAAATGCTATTAATATTTTACTTTATTTTCTTGGTTTTCCCCCCAAACATATTAAAAGAAATTGCAAAGATGTCATGTGACATATTGTGTTCTTAAAAGTAGATCTATCTGAGCTGTGCTTGATGGAACAGACCCACAAACCCAACCCTCAGAAGTCTGCCTTGCTGAGCACGCCTCCTCATGGCTCCAGCGAGCTTTCTCAGGTCCATCACCGAGTTTCTTATCTCCAGCATTCTTCTTTTATAAGTCCTTCACTTGTGATATTCTCAATCTTTGCATCTTTTGTTTCCTGGTTTTATTTATGTCTGTGTTTTCTTGTATCTCACAGAGCTTTTAAAAGACAGTTATTTTCAAATTCTTGCCAGTCACTTCACAGATCTCCATTTTAGTATTGGTTATTAGACATTTTTTATCATCTTTTTTTTTTTTTTTTGGTTTTTTGAGACAGGGTTTCCCTGTAGTTTCTAGAGCCTGTCCTGGAACTAGCTCTTGTAGACCCAGGCCTGGTCTTGACCGAGTGCTGGGATTAAAGGCGTGCACCACCACCGCCCGGCCATTTTTTTTATCATCTTAAGTGAATTTTGGTTGTTATGCTTTTGTGTTTTTTATGGACGTCTGTTCATTTCAATAATAGCTTCCTTTGACAGTCTTGTCGGTTGTCTTCAGTAGGGGAAGGTCTTCACCTACCAGCCTGGCTGAAGATTGGTGGAGCCTCTCAACTTTTGTGTGGATTGTCTTCACTGACTAATGTATATAGGTCCCCAATTAGAAAGATCTTCCTTCCTTCCTTTCTTCCTCCCTCCCTCCCTCCCTCCCTCCCTCCCTCCCTCCCTCCCTCCCTTCTGCCCTTCCTTCTTCCTTCCTTCCTTCCTTCCTTCCTTCCTTCCTTCCTTCCTCCCTCCCTTCTTCCTTCTTTCCTTCTTCCCTCCCTCCCTCCCTTTCTTCCTTCTTCCCTCCCTCCTCCCTCCCTCCCTCCCTCCCTCCCTCCCTCCCTCCTGCCCTTCCTTCTTCCTTCCTTCCTTTCCTTCCTTCCTTCCTCCCTCCCTCCCTCCCTTCCTTTCTTTCTTCCTCTTTCCTCTCTTCTCCCTCCCTCCCTCCCTCCCTCCCTCCCTCCTTCCCACCCTCTCTCCCTCCTTTTCTCCCTCCCTCCCTCCCTTCCTTCCTCCCTGCTCTCCTTGCTTTCGGATGGATCCGCTGATCTGCACCACAGGCATGTCAGAGCATACTCTATTCCTCTCCCCACTTGGCATGTACTGTTGTATCCTGTACCTTCTCCCAATTTTGCTATACCACGCAAGAGACAGAAGGTGCCCCTGTCTTTTGTGCCTGGACACAGGTGTGATAAGGAAGTCTGATTTAAAAAAAAAAAAAAAAGATGGGGAAGACGGGCTGTAGAGATGACTCAGCAGTTAAGAGCACTTGCTACACTTGCAGAGGACCCTGGTTTGATTCCCAGAACCCACAACCATTGTCTGGAATGCCAGTCCAAAGGGAAAGATGCCTTCAAGCCTCCATAGACACTGTATGTACATGGTATACATACATACATACACACAAGCAAACACTCAAACACATAGAAAATAAAAGGTGCCCGCCTGTGCTCTCACTGGAGTAAGACGAAGATCAGCTCACTGGTGTATAATTGGTACACGTTGGGAAGGCACTCCTCCCCTCCCCTCCCTGCTGAGGGAGAAGCCGAGTCACCTGATCTCAGACCCGCGTCAGCTTCACAAAGCATGAGTCCTTCCGCACTTGCGCAGCTGTGCATGGCATCGCCGCTACGCTGGTCGCATCAGTGTTGCACGTGAACCCAGATGGGAACCTGCCTGTGACGGTACTAGGGGGAAGGGACACCGAGGCATGCTCCCTCGGACACCGCTAAGTGGACTGGCGGGGAGAGGGGCGAATACAGTTGCTTGTTTCAATGTGGCTGATCCAGGAGCGGATCAGGATTATGGGTCTCTTATGCATATCCATCTGCATGTTATTAAACATGTGTTTGGCCGGGAGGCGGTGGCGCACGCCTTTAATCCCAGCACTCGGGAGGCAGAGGCAGGCGGATCTTTGTGAGTTCGAGACCAGCCTGGTCTACAAGAGCTAGTTCCAGGACACGCTCCAAAGCTACAGAGAAACCCTGTCTCGAAAAACCAAAAAAAAAAAAAAAAATAAAATAAACATGTGTTTGTTAACAAACGAAGGACATGGATGTCCTGTTCCACCATTGTGCTGACGTCACTCCCTTAAAAGAGGACTGAACTACACTTATCCAAAATGCAGCACTTTAATTGACGTTTAGGAGGCTCAGTATGAAATAAAATAATGCACAATGTCTTGTTAATAATTTTATGTGGCATTTTATAATGAGGATGTTTTGATTTAATCAAAATATGACCTTTAAATTAATTCCATTTTATTTTCTACTTTTAAAAATGTACTTGTTGGAAAATAAAGTGAATATGTGGCTATTTTAGATCTGTAGGCAGTGCTGGCACAAAGCGCCCTAAGGCATAATCACAAGCTCCACTGCCAATGAAACCACTTCTGGGTGACAGATAAGAGGTGGAATCCCCGGCACCCTCCTTCAACCTCCTCTGACAGATATCCCTTAGTGTTTGGGGACAGGGAGGGGAAGCAATCAATTTTTAAAGTTTTTTTTTTAGGTATCTTTTACTTTTTTGCATTTCCATATATGTGTCAGCTTGTTTTTATTAAATATGTAAGCACTAGATTTCATTTCAAAATGGCAGCAAGAGGGTGATGGTGGGGAACAAGGAGAGAATCAGATTGAAACAAAACACCAAGTTCTGTGTTGTCTGGGAACGGAGTGAGGGAGCGGCTGGTGCTGAGCTGACACCTGCTGCCTGAACAGGGATACAAGCGCTCAGACAGAGGGCAGCCTGGGGAAGAGCCCCAGTGACTGGAGCAGGGGACAGAATACTTCTCCCAAGACAGTCCAAGACAGAAGCCACCAAAGGTAGCTGATGCCTGAAAATCACAAAGCAGCAGAGGGGGACTCTCAGAGTCAAAGCTGGAGGATGGGCTGGGGTGGACAGGCTGGGGTGTAGACGGAGGTGTATTCCCAGAGCCCTCACCAGTCTTGCAGAGAGGGGCAGTTCCACAGCACATGTCTCCTCCAGAACATTCCAGATGCTCAGTTGCTGACAAATGTGTTTGCTCCCCTGGCCCCAGCTTTCAAAGCTAAATCAACAGGGCTCTCTTAAAATTGATCAGTTATGTTTGCCTTTTGGCTCCTCGAATGTACCACAGGGGAATCGAACTTTTTCATTTCTTTCTCTGCCCACTGGTCCGGAATCCTTCAGTCCTCTCTCTAGTGCCAGCTCTCCCACCGGGTCCCCTTACAAGCAAATAGCAGGCGTGGTGGTCAGAGGATGAGAATTTGGAAACAATGTTACACAGGATGTCAACCGACAATTCTTTTTAAAAATATACGGAAAATTCATCCTGAAGCAATACACATATTTAAATATTTGTACACAGACTCCTATAGTATCCAGTGTGTTGGTGACTGTTGACTCAGGGGAGTCCCTGCCTTTGGAGCAGGTCAAGAGGCTGTTTGGAGAATGGTTCTCTGCAGCTGCCGTGGTCACTGACTTGATGGAGCTATACTTGTTTTCTCCTGCAGCATTGAGACAGCCTCACCAAAGGAGTGGAGAGAAACACAACACACACCGAGCTCCCTGGCATGCTGCAGCCAGGCAGGCTGCGATAGATTAGCTCTCCCCTTAACCATGAGCTTCACTCGGCCAATGAGAGATGTTGGGGAAACAGCCTGCGGCCCAGCTGGCCAGGACGGCATCGCGTAATCACTGACATGAACATACTGAACCGGCACCAAGACCGGTGGGGCGGTTTATTAGAAGGCTTTGATGCACACTGTCATGGAGAATCTGGGTGGCTCCTGCGATGGGCTACAGAGCCATGCTCTTCTCTGTGCCAACTTCAAACTTAGGACCCAGTCCTTTCCGGCTAAAGTAGCTGCCATGCGAGACCATTTAGAGGACTTGGCAAGGCAGGTTGGTCATCTCATCCAGCTACCAGGAAAACTGACCTCATATGTGGGGCAGCTTCCAAAAAACCCAAACCCCAGAAAATACACAAGGTCACACATAGCGGTAGGAGGCTACTACTGTGACCTGAGGAAGTCCCAGACATCAGTGCCAGCTTAGTGATCAGAAGGGTCTTCAGTCCTCCAGGACTTCAGGAGAAGTGAGGCTTTAAAGAAGTCAGGGGCAAGAGGAAGAGGCAACACAAGCTAAACTTCTTCTATGACAAGTGGAATTTCCCCACCAGGCTTAAGGAAGGCCCACAATGGGACTTAATCAGCCACACACTTACAGTGTTAGATAGAAGACCTGAGTTTGGGTCAAGCGCACACACACACAAAGCTGTGCTTGGTGACAAATACATACAGTCCCAGCGCTGCAGACGCAGAGACAGAAGGGTCCGTGGAGCACACTGGCTGGCACACCTGCCAAGTTGGTGAGATCCACATTTGTTCAGAGAACCTGCTTTCAAAAGAACGAGGTGCAGTGGTTGATGGAGCCTCCCGATATGGAGCTCCGGCATCCACAGGCACACGCACACATGAACACATGCATATGCACACATGTGTGAGTGCACATACACACACAGAGAGAGAGGCACACATGCACACACATTCACAGAGGGAGAGCGAGAGAGAAAGAGAGAGAGAGAGATAAAAATAAAATTGGAGAGGCAATCCTGACAAAAGTAACAAGGAAGGGGGTGTTTACTTTAGCCAACAGTTTGAGGGTCAAACCCTGTCCTGCTGGAGACAGCATGTGAGGCAGATGCTAGCATTGGGTCTGTAGTTGTGAAGCAGAGTGGGGTGAATGCTGCAGCTGAGCTGGCTTTCCAGAATCACACCACAGGGGGAGGTGCCACTCACTTCCCTCCCTCCTCAATGAAGCCTCTTTGGAAACACCCTCACACACACACTCGGGTGTGCGTCTCCTACGGTTCCCAAGACTGGCAGGTTGACAATCAGTATTAATAATCACAGCACCAAAGAGACACTGAGAAACTTCTGAGCGTAGTAAGCCCCGAGCTAGCCCCGATGTCCAGAATCAATCAGTGTCTCCGCATTGCCTCGGGGGAAGAAAGGAATCACAGACGGGGCCCGGAGGAAACGCTGCCGCTGCGAATCCTGGACGCGTCCCCTAACTGCCCCGCGTTCCTGTTGCCACCCGGAGGTTTGGGTGCTTCCTTGTGGCTTTAATCCACACCGTGTCCTTTTATACCCAAATGAAAAGGACATAAGCTCCCAGAACTGTCCAGTCTGGAAATAGCAGGACAGTGCGCAGCCCACACTCGTGGAGGCTCCTGCTCTCTCTTGCTTACTGTCATCTTCTCGGGTCATCACGAGATCAAGAGACCATCACAGGCAGACTGCCAGTCAGGTGACTCCATCAAGGCATTCTTCCACGTCACAGAGGTGGACCAGGGCAGGTCTCCGCTCACGCCAGCACTTCATTTACCTGTGCTGGAGATTGTCCAGAAACAAAACTTCATAGTTAATAAAAAAAGAAAGGAGACTTTTATTTACAAATTGGAAAAACCACTCTACTGTCCTAACATAACGGGAGACACGATGACATTTCCAGGGGCAGTTCAGTACCTGTGTGTGCAAGGGTGACTCCACAGACTTGTGCTTTAGGGTAAGGACGTGCTCTGATGGACTCTGGTTGTTACCTCTACGCAGAGTAGAGTGGGGTCTTCAGAATAGTCACATCCTGTAAAGTGCAGGATGTGCCAAGGTTAGGCCAGACACCGCACAAAGACTTGAAAAGCAGAGTTGGGGTCTAGCGTGGGATGATTATAAACAGCTTTTTCACCTTTATGAAAACCCAGAGAGGAGTCACACCGTGGAGGGTGCTGGGTGATTCCCCACATCACAGGGTCAGGGGGTACAAGAGAAGCCACTGAACTACCTTCCGAAGGTGGGTCTGTACCCCTCAACAAGGGAAAAGCCAATGTCCCACCACACCCTAAGAGGAAGCGCTGAGGTGCGTTTGTCCGTTGTTCACTGTAACTGCTTGTTCAGTGTTCACTCAGTTATGGGTTCCCGGAGAGCCAGGGATGCATCTGTCCCACTCACCCTTGTCTGACAGGCACCACCCACAGTAGTCTCTGGATGTCTCGACGGGGAAAGGAATGAATAGAAGGTGGGGGATGGCTCAGTAGTAAAGTTCTTGTCATGCAAACATGAAGACCGATGTTCAACCCCAGAACCCACATGAAAAAGATGGGTGTTGGGTCATGCACTTGTCATCCCCAAAACAGGGGTGGCAGAGAGAAGTAAACCCCTGGGGCTTAGCAGCCAGCATAGCCCAACCAGAGAGGTCTAGGTCCTAGTGAGAGATCCTGTATCAAGAAACAAGGCGGATATTGCTTGAGGAAGGAATGACATTCAAGATTAACATACAAACACACACACAGAGGAACATGCACACACACACACACACACACACACACGCAAGGACAGTCAAAGCAAACAAAAAAGAAATGAATGAATGGCTCAGTGCTGTGCTGCCCTCAGATCAAGTCTGAACTACAAACCCCTGAGTGGTTTCCCTTGGGGATTAGTTAGTATCCACAAATACCAGCTTGATTGTCACAGCTCCCGTAGAATCTCTCTCTCTCTCTCTCTCTCTCTCTCTCTCTCTCTCTCTCTCTCTCTCTCTCTCTCTCTCTCTCACACACACACACACACACACACACACACACACACACAAAGAAGCTCTTGGGTCAACCGGGCGGTGGTGGTGCACGCCTTTAATCCCAGCACTCGGAAAGGCGGAGGCAGGAGGATCTCTGTGAGTTCAAGGCCAGCCTGCTTTACAGAGCGAGTTCCAGGACAGACTCCAAAGCTACTGAGAAACCCTGTCTTTAAAAAACAGAGAGAGAGAGAGAGAGAGAGAGAGAGAGAGAGAGAGAGAGAGAGAGAGAGAGAGAGAGAGAGAGAAGCTCTTGGGTCAAGTGTCACAGCTATTTCTCAGGTGTGTGATTGTGTGTGTTTGTATATGAGGCATGGGGGTTGGGTGGGCGGTGGGTGGTGCCTGACAAGAGAGAAGGGTCTAAGCCTTACTCAGTTCTGGAATTCTAGGGTAACATGGCTCCTGATTAACAGAGTGACCCTGAGAATCTCTTGCAGGCCTGGGAAGCCCCAGGCTGTGGTACCCCTCACCTGTCATGAAGAGCTCACACCTCTCAGGTTACCAGAGTCCAGCCACTGGTTACAAGAGATTAGAATAGGAATCACATAAAATACCCATTAACAAGGACTTTGCACCAAAACAAAACAAAACAGAAAAAGGAAGGGCACGGTCTGTGATCCAAGCCCACTGAAGGGCCGGGAATTGTCTTGCCTTTCCTCATGAAGGTCTTCGAAATGTTAACATGATTTTGATTCTTCTGCCTTAATTGAAATCTCCGAGCCTTTCTATCACCCAGCTCTCCCCCACTGCCTTGAAATGACAGGCCCAGGAGCGTCCTCACCACTACCCCACTATTATTACTGGATAATTGCTTAGCATTTTCTAAAGGTAATTAATCTTGCCTTTGAAATGAAAGAAATCCCTAAATTGAACAGTATCATGAAAGCCATCCTTTCATGTAATTTGGATTCCATCAGCCAGTACCAGCCACTAACTACCTCAATTTCTTGCTCAAAAGCAGCGAGGAGAATTAGCAGTGGAGATACTATTAAATTAAAAAAACAAAACAAAAAAAAACAAAACCTCAGGGTCTTAATACTGTGAATCTCAATTTCTTCAGGACAGAGTTACTTTTGTCTGGTTAAGAGAAGCGATTGGCTCTGTGTGACCTCCACATGGTCACCTCGATACAAGACATTTGTTCAAAGGAGTCACGTCAAGCCCAAAGACAGGCAAGGGCTGCTGAGTGCTCCCCAAAACTTAGAACTCTGGTTAAAGCGGAGTGTTTCCTTGCACCTTAGGAAAAAATGCATTACATTGCACAGCTCTCTCATTGTCTATGACTTAATATCCATCAGCACTAGCCTGTTTCATTACAAGTCTTTCTGGTAAATGAGTGGATCGGCAGGCTGAACTGTCACAGGGCTTCAGGTGCTGGAAACCCAGACACGACAACTCTGCCCTCCGCCGCCTCCATGCAAGGGTGTGCTCAAGTGACCTCAACCTGATGGATGTCAGCATTTTCCTCATGCAAAGTGGAAGGTTTGTGAAGTGGAGACTGAATACGCCTGGCGTCTCCTTCCAAGGGTTATGAAGCCCTGTCCTAGAAAACCTCTTTGTGGTCCAGTAAGATGCTCTCTGTGGCTCTGTGGCGAGCTGGAAAGATGTTTGCCATGGGGCCTTCATCACCTAGCTGCTATACTTCACTTTCTAGGTGACCCAGACCCACTCTGCAAACCAGAGGAAGGCTTCCAGGACCTTTCAAAGGACCGCCCAGAGACCCTCAGAGGTGCAGGGTGTGCAAAGCATCTACAGAAAGACCCTCGAGAAAAGCAAAGACACGGTGATCCCTTTGGTGCCCTCTAGGGGCAGCTTCCCACCAACAGCACACGGAGGGAGGCAGGCCTGTTGGATGCGGACGTTAGCACGGAGACAAACATCTTGTCAGCGATTTCCTCATTTCCTCCTACGGCTTACCAGCAACCTTTCTACATTCTTCGCGTTGATTACTTTATATGACCACAGGATCTCTTTCCTCATGGAAACTTCATCATAAAAGCCCGGACTAAGGAGAAAAATAAAAACCACCACCGACAAAATGAAAGCCAGAGACGTTGGTCATGTCTCTCAGCACTGTTTATTTTGATGCAAGCATTTGAAGGCAGCGCTTCAGCCCTGCTCTAGAAAGTTTTGAGTTCATAAACATGTGACTAGAGGTGGTTTCACTGCCTTCTGACTGTGTGTGTGTGTGTGTGTGTTCTCTTACAGGAGGCTTTAGATTTAAGAGCATGGTGTTTAGAGTCTGACTTGTTTTCTGTTCATGAATGCTGCCTTTGGGTAAACCTCCGTGCAATGGGTGAACTAAGGGCCTGCTTCCCTCAGAAAACTGATCTAAGACTAAGGAGACACGTCCATCACACACGGGCCACGCCATGTCTTACTTGAATGTTTCTAGAAACTCAGGACAATAGACGAGAGGAAGTTAAGGAGTCAGATTACGAAAGGGTGGTGGTGTGGGGTGGTGGAACCTTCACATTAGTGAGTCCTGGCTCGGTTAACATCCCACTGTGCTCACCTCTGTTTGCACGTGGCAAACCTCACAGAGATAAGGTGCCTCTCCTCAAACAGACCAGTATGCAGTGTGTCCAGGAACTAAGAGCTGGCACCAGACCCACGGCTTTTATCTTTACACTCCCTATGCCCAGTAAGTATTCCAGTCTACGCTATTTGACAAGGCAGATATGTTTCAAGTCGGCTTGCTGTTGCTTTCCCGAAGAGAAGTTTCTAGGTCCATAGCCCATGAGATGAACACACTACAGAAAGATCTGTTCCTGGAGACACCATCAAGCCTATTCCCATTAGTCAGAGGGCAGGGGAGACGTTCCACAGATACAGCACTGAGTCCCGGGAAAACAAATGCAACGTCCCTTGAAAGGAGAAAGGCCGGGTTTTAACGTGTGTGACCATTGACACACACACAGTCCGCGGACTGTGGACATTCACTACAAGCCAGCTGCCACTGCCTGCAAAGGGGCTGAAGTCCACAGTGTCATGGAATCCAAACCAGGAACTGTGACGTTTAGTTTGAGGAAATAGCTGCAGGTGCGTTGAGAAGCCAGCGCAGCTAGAAAAGGTTGACATTAGAAAGACCATGGCTGTGAGCCTAGCCTTTAGCTGCTGAGCCATCTACAAAGGGGTCAAGATCATGATGGGGAAACCCCACAGAAACAGCTGACCTGAGCTAGTGGGAGCTCACAACTGGGGAACCTGCATAGGACCGAACTAGGTCCTCTGAATGTGGGTGACAGTTGTGTGTCTGGGGCAGTTGGTGGAGCAACTTGGCAGTGGGATCAAGACTTATTCCTGGTGCATGAACTGGATTTTTTGTACCCATTCCCTATGGAGGGATGCCTTGCTCAGCCTAGGTACAGAGGGGAGGGCCTTGGTCCTGCCTCAAAGACTTTTTTTATTCCCATTGAAGGCCTTACCCTCTCTGAGGAATAGATGGGGGGCAGGGTGGGAAGAAGGTGGGGAAAACAGAAGGAGGAGAAGGAGGGGTAACTGGGATTGGTATGAAAAAAAAAGACAATGGCACACCGACTGGGGGCTCAACAGGAATGAAACTTCTAGAAGAAGAAGAGAAAAGGGAATGAAAACATTTTCGAGTGTCCCAAAGAAGCATTCTGCCGGGAGTGAAGCACACAGCATCCTCACTGACTTGTTTACCTGATTCTGATAACACCCAGGAGCTGGGCACTCACTTCTCCCCTCAACACCCCCAACCTCTGCTCCAGCTCAGGTGCCCAGAGCCTCCTCACCTCCTCACTCCCAATTCTTCCAGGGTCTGCACTTGGTCCTGCTTTCTACTCTCTGAGCTGACCACTGACTTGGATTCAAAGTCCCTGCTTTTCCCTGTCAACCTGTGAGAACTCCGGAACCCTCATAATGGCCTAACCGCCTCCCAGGGGAGCAGCTGTTTCAAAGTTCATTCATCACTTGGACACAGGGGTTAACATCAGATTAACAGAGGCTTGCCAGAATGAGCGGAGGGCGGAGGCTGACTGGGAAGGAAGTTTTCAGTTCCTCTGGGATCCAGCTCTTAGAACTGTGGGACTCGGCCCCATAGGAGATGCTGTCACTGAACGTGGGGCTCATGAAAAATTTGACTGTAAATGGAGGCAACATTTCATTTCCCGGCTGGTCAGAACCAAATAAGCATACAGGAGCTATATTAATTACAACACTGCTTGGCCAGTAGCTTAGGCATATTCCTGGCTAACTCTTATATCTTAAACTAACGCATTTCTATTAATCCGTGTATCACCACAAGGCTGTGGCTACTGGTAAAGGCTCTGGTCATCTTTCTCCTTCGTCAGCGACATGGCGTCCCATTTACTCCGCCTGCTCTCTGTTTCCTGCTGGCTTTACTCTAAGCCATTGGCCAAAACAGCTTTATTCATTAAACAACAAAAGCAACACTTACACAGAAGGACACCTCACACCACTTGACAGGTAAGGGCTTCTGAAGACCGCAGTCAGGTGCATCATAAATCTGGGGTGTTTCTGGCAGAGATGGAAGGTGTTGTATCACATGACTTCTAAGCATACATGCACGCACACTTTGTGCTTCGTGTGTTATCACACCACGCAGTGCCAGTGAAACTGCCCGACATCACGGCTCCTGGCCCAGGTGGCTGTGAACTGCACGTAGGGTTTGCTGTGTGTGCAAAGACTTAGGGTCCTACAAAAGCACAATGACCCAATTACAGAAAAACCAAGACTTAACATTTCCCGATCATTCTCTTTGGATCACACTGTGTTCGAATGTTGGGCTTTGAAAATAGCTCTTTGGATTGCTGACTTAACATAAAAAATGTTGGGTGGATTTTTGTCTTGATACTAAGACAAGAGTCCTTTTTATTATACAAAATAGTATTTGGGCCATTAACAATCATAAAACCCAGGCATTCAGCTGAGAAATGTTTAAGATGGTCTGTTTCCTTCAATATCAAATATTTGGCCAGGATTTAATTTTTTATGTAAAAATAAATAAGCATGTCTATCTCATTGACATGCAAATTTGATCTTATTTAATAAATGGTAAAACTTCCCAGTGTACTATCAAATTTTAAGGTGAATAGGTTTATGATTTATTATCAATAAATATTAGATATTTTGCAGGATATTTATGACACTGTTTGAAGATGTGCCATTGTTTTACCATGTCTGCCTAAGGCACCTGATTGGCTTAATAAAAAGCTGAATGTCCAATAGCTGGCAGGAGGTAAGGCAGGACTTCTGGGCAGAGAGAGAAACTTGGGGTGACACCTCTAGGTGTGAGAGACACCAGTGAGACACAGAGGTGGGGGGACACACACACAGTGGAGGAGAGGTAAAAAGACGGGTGGCAGAACATAGATGAATAGAAGCAGGCTAATTTAAGTATATGAGCTAGTCAGGAACAAGCCTAAACTAAAGGCCAAGCTTTCATAATTAATAAGTCTCCATAGCATTATCTGAGGGCTGGCAGGTCAAGAAAGATGGACAAGAAGGACCTGCTACAGATTATGTATAGCTGGCATACCCAGGGTTGCATACAAATCTCTTGGGTGGTCACAAATGCAGAGTTTAGGAAGCCTTGTTCCAGAATGTCCAAGTCGGCGACAAAGGAGACAGTATACTTCTATTGCCATCATAAACTTTGACAAAGTGAAGACAGAGCAGCCTCGTCTCCAGTTATCCGTCAGGACTCCCATTTCAGAGAGAGGCAGCATCAGTCAGCATGCCCCGCCTGGGTTCAGCCAAGCAGACTGACCTGGAGAGGGAGACAAAAGAACTCTCTGGGAATCCAGACTTTCTGCCTTAGAAAAGGAGCGACTCAGTGCGTTGCTCTCCAGGATGTTCATCCTAAATTATGGCCACTCTTTCAGCCCTTCTACAGATTGGTATAATTTGCCCACTTCCTTGTGTTACTAAGCCTTCTGAGACAGGTGATTAGAAACCCACAGTGGCCTGGGAGTTTAGGATTGTCATAACCAGCATTAGAAAGGAGGTGAACAGTCACTGAAAGGGGAGAAGATCTCAAAGAGGCCAGGCTGGAAGGGGAAGCTTGCATCTGAGCCCTGCCCACAGTTCCCATTGGTTCCTTCTCCTGCAGTTCCTGGTCATCAGCTCTAGTGACACCGGTGCCCATGTCTGCCCTGGCTCTTATGCTATGCCCAGCTATGGTGGCACCTGGAGGTATTATCCCTTTGTGCCTCCCATCTTTAAACTTGAGAATTTTGTTCCCGGTTGTTGAGCGAGGCCTGCTTTCTTCTTGGAAGGAAAAGTCTTCAGTGGAGACGTCTGTGCCAGATTATCTTGTCTGTTAGCAGAAGAGCCCGGAGATAATGAGGACTATTTGACAGAGACCAACATTGACAAATGGTCCACATTTTTGAACTCATTTCAAAGTACAAATTTCTACTTCCTTTCATTTTCTGGAGCTCCGAGAAACTTATAGACAATTTAATTGACTGTGTTTGAGACAGGGAATTCTAAAATGCTGAGTATAATATTTGGATTTAAAGAAAAAGATACTATAATAGAGGTCATTGTTCAAGTAAGTAGAGACAGGTTCGTGTATTTCAAACCTTGGATAACATATAAAGAAGATTATTGAGTCTGAATTTGAAAGAATTCTGTTGAAAGACAGCAAACAATCCACCAGGGAACATGAGAAGGAATTACAGTGTCTGATGGACAATTGCTTGCTAAGACACATTTACTTTATATCACTTTTTAATGAGAGCAGACTATAAAGCTGTTTAAAATTCCACTGGAAACATTTGGATTATCAAAATAAAACATTTAGATTATGGAACACAAACGTGTTTACTCTTTTCTCCTTCCACGGAGATTGGGTTACGCATGGGGGACAGTGGAAAGAATCTAAGACATGCTGTTTTGCAGCAAAAGCCCAGCCACCTTTCAGAAATGTTATAGACTGTATAAAATGGGAATGAGTTTTGGACAGAAATAGCAGGAGCTGCCACGAAGCTGGTACAGAGTAAAGCACAGGAATGAAAGACGCCAGAGTCGGCAGAGGGAGCCTATGGAAGGCAGTGGCACACAGCATTCTTCTCATTGGAACAATGTGTCTGTCCAGCAAACACAGGGTGCCTTTATTCTGTTTTGTTACTGCTCCGCTACCTGCAAAAGTCTGTTTGTAATTTATGCTCCTACATCGTCAATATGGATCCGGGAGGCTCTCATTCCTGAAGCTGCTCCCAGAATCAGAGCCCGTCTCCTGCTAAATGCAACCCTAAGTGGAGTCTGTCTAGAACAAAATTCTGCTCTTTCCTTCATGCAAAAGTTGCATTGGCTATTCATCTTAAGACCAAGAAGTGTTGGTCTTTCTACTGGCATAGCTGCGGCAGGATCTGAGAATGCAGTGACTTACCCTTCTCTAACAGGTACATGGATTCTATTGCACAAGTTCTTAGCACGGGTCCTTGTGCAGCCTCAGGTCACACCTTTCCAATGCGCCCTGACTATGTTGGAGAGGGTGACTTGTACATCATGGTGCTTGTCTTCAGTTAGCCCAATGGAACCAGTCGGAAATGCAGTGCCTGCTGGATGCACTTGAAGTCACACCAGGAGCTCACTCTTGCACAGCTGGGACAGCAACACATGACCCTGATCCTGGCCGCATTTACCTCCTTAGGCTACCGTGACATCCTCTTCTTTGTGTATTAGTTACACTATTGCTGCTATAATAAAATACCTTGAGAAAAGCAATGGAAGGAAAGTTTTGTTTTGGCTCAAGGTTCAAGGTTCAAGCCTGTGCTGGTGGGAACCACCGCAGCTGCAGCACAAGACAGCTGGTTACATTGTGTCCACAGCCGGGAAGCTGAGAGATGAACACTGATACTTTTTATTTAGCCAGGAACTCCAGTCCATGAAATGGTACCACCTGCAGCTAAGGTGGGTATTACCACCTTAATCAACCTAATTTAGACAATCCCTCCCAGGCTGCACTGGGTGTGGTCTTTTAGGTGGCAAAACAGGACAGTTCTCAGGTCCTTAGCTTAGCCTCCTCTGCGTTGATGTCTTTTTCAACACCCCACAGTAGACCCACAGGCATAATATGCCAGGATGCACTTCAGCGATTGATTTATAGTGCTCTGGTCTTTTGTGCATGAAAATTAGAATGTAAGCAGCCTCTTAGATATATCTGTCATACCCAGCACCAGGCCTGGCCTAAAGGAGGATTGAGGAAGTGTTAACTAAAAGGATTGATAGCTATTTACTTTTCATTAATTTGAAATGAAATGTGTTTTTTTCATAAGTCCAAAATTAGTTTCTTTCTGGGTGTGGTGGTGTGCACCTGTAATCTCAGCACCTCTGAGGCAGAAGGCAGGGAAATGGGAATTCAAAGTCATCCTTGGCCATGTAGTAAATTTGAGACTATTCTGGGCTATACAAGACCCTATTAAAATCAAAGATTCTTGAGAGAAAAACTTCTTCGGGGGAGGCAGGAGATGAGACAGGGTTTTTCTGTATAGCCCTGGCTGTCCTGGAACTAGCTCTGTAGACTAGGCTGACCTCAAACTCAGAGATTCTCCTGCCTCTTCTTCCCAAGTGCTGGACTTAAGGCATGTGCCACTGCCACCCAGCTTTTAAAAAAACTTTCTTAAAGGCAGGGCTAGCTAGAATGTGATCTGGTGTGCTATAATCATGCATAGGGCTGAACAGTTACCTCTCCTTGGTTTCAACTGTCATGTAGGTGTGTTTGGCCCCAGTCCTATGTTAGTTTTTCTCTGTGTAGGATACACACATGGGACAGTTTGAGAGTCATCAAGATTGCCTTCTGTATTATACCGGCTACAAATGGAACATTGCATCATTAATTCAAATATCACAAGCTCTTTGAGGTTGAAAGTCCTCTTCCATGGCTATGATCTATTCCAGGTTTATTTAGGCTTTGGTTTCTTGTCTCCTCGGTGACCTGTGACTCTTCCCATAAACCACAGGTATGTAGGCAAATACCCTATATGTTTTGTTTTCTTTTTCATTATTCATGGTTTAAATATGAATTTCATAGACTATGTTCATCCACAGCTGACACAAACAGTTTGAGCTTTGGCAAAACAGTGTGTTAATTTAAGCTTCCATTTCAGTATATGTTCTGTATTATGAGTATTCTGAGAGAGAACCTAGAAATGTTTCTGTAGCAAACACAGCACAATATTTTTATCCGTGTTGTAGATGTTGTTGTACATCCTGTCCTTGGAGATGGAACATGGCCAGCTTTTCATGGCTAGAATGGAACGCCTACTAATGCTACTGAAAAAAGGGCAGGTTATTCAGCTTCTGCGTTTTTTTTAAATAAAAGGGGTGCAAAGTGGTGCTTTTAGAAAATCTAAAACAGAATCTGAGGAGCCAGGTCCTTAAGAACCATGTCAAAGGTGAAAGTGTGTCGGGGAGGGGCGGCTGTATTTAGAGGAGATTGTGGTCCTACAGTCCCTTCTAAGGGAGCACCTGCTGCAGCTAACTGGGACTTTCATGAGGCCCTGACTCTGCAAGGTCACATTAACCTGTCACCCTGAGGAACAAGCCCATAATATATTCCAGCTAGCTCACACAGACATGAAGGACACACGGAACACACAGACAGGAAGAAGAGTTTGTTGATGCTGTTGGCATACGACTTGGATCTGTGTTTTTCAGACACCGCACCCCCACGGCCACACACACTTTTGTTTTCTTTTCCTTTGAAGCTGCGCCTCAGGGCACCGATAGTCCCCTGGGCATTGTTGCTGAGCAGGACACACAGGACGTTTAGGCCCAGACACGGATCTCAAGGGTCAAGGAACCCTGAACAGATGACCTCCGACCTTGGCAGGTGTCCATTGAGAGGAGTTTGTTCATCCACCAGTTCTGAGAGCAAATCTCAGGATGCCTGAGTGAAGTAATCCGGGATGCCATGGGTCAGCCTGTGATAGGTCATCATCTTTTTCAACTGAACCTGAAGTTGCCTGAAAGGTGGGGGGGGGGGGAGCCTCTCTCCCGCCCTTTGGTGTTTACCTTTGACCAGCTGGGCGGATTCTGAATCACTTTCATGCTTCGGTTTACATTTTCAAATCCAGGTCTTGTTTGCTAATATGATTTATCTCCTAACTTCCAGCGGACGCTCAGTTTTGGGAGCTGGTGGGGTTACATTGTCTCTATGGAACACTCACTCTGTTGCACCCCTGCCAGGCTGAGCCACAAACTGGGGTGTGTGTTCTCTTTGCCTCGATACCATAAGGGGTAGAAAAGTTCCTGCTGACCAAGGTCGCCTGTTTAATCCCTGAGCAGCTGTTAGAAACGTGCTCCTTTCACAAGGCTGGTGGCAGCTGAGGTCATCTTGCCCTTTTCAGATTTGGCTGAGAGTGCTCTCAGTTCTCATTCCTTATGTGAGTATCTTCTCCTCGAGTGGCTTGCCCTTTAACAACCTTGCAGAGGCCCTGAAACCTCCGATGTGTGTGCAGAGTGCTTACAGCCGTCCCTGGCCGTGTCTCCCAGAGACCTGACCACTCCATTTATGGACTCCTGGACTTTACCACGTATCCTGAGTGTTCTACGGACCCTGTGGGGCCATCATTCTGAACATTTTTCTTCTTGTTGTTTGGACCTGTTCTTGCCCCTGTGTGGGTCAGAGATGGAGGTGGTGACACATCTTACAGGAAAATGAAGGAAATAGTGTTCAGTAGTGAAGCTGTCTGGCTTTGTGTTAGATTGCGTGCTCCACAGGCTTCCACCCTCTCCCCATCGGAACTTCCCCTGGCTCCTCAGGACACTTTTCTTCCTAGCTCTACATTCTCGCTTTGGAACCCTTCTCTTCAAGTCTTCCCATTTCTGTTGTTTCTATAGCATATTCTGGTTAACTTCTACATGGAAGGATCATTTGATCTGTTTTTCTCTGCACTTTGACCTTGCGACTGCATGCTCTACCTCTTGGGAAGTCTGTCTTTCCAAACATACCCCACTCCCTGAAAGTCTTATGTAAGCCTTTACCCTGCCTCCCTGTGGCTTCAGAAAGCCCAAGTCAGGCTGTTTGGGTGCCACACAGTCCATTTAAAAAAATCAACCTTTCTCAGGTAGCATCTTACTCTGTTGGCACTGCTGAGAGTGGACAGAACACAGGTTTGGGTCTAGACCTGAATTTGAATCCCAGATCTGCTCCCTTGGGTTTGCTTGACTCCTGTTAGGCAACCTTTTCTGCTGCTATTTCTCAGCTGTGACACCACGAACAGGTCTGCTCCCTTGGGTTTGATTGACTCCTGTTAGGCTATCTTTTCCTCTGCTATGTTTCTCAGCTGTGACACCATGAACAGATCTGCGTGAGGATTAAGGTGATGTCAGCGTCCAGCACCTCAGTGAACTGCAGTTGCTGGATGTCCTTCCCTTCTGTCCAGCCAGCCCCACACATCAGGGCTGCTCCGAGTGGACTCTCCCCAGCGTGATTACTCTGTTTGCCTTGTTCTCACCACCACTCCCCGAGACCTTCACTTTGGATGCTTTTTTTGACTCCTGCTTTTATTCGTAGCTTTGAATTTTATTTCACCGCGACTGCTGCCCCAGGCTGCACGTGTGTGGAACTGCTGAGTCGTATCTCCTCCTCTCTGGAATTTCTACCTGTTTTCCTGCACAGGCAACTGCTACTCAGATCTCAGTTAAATGCCCCATTTTCCAGAAAGCTTCCTGGATTTTCCCAAGGCCCGTTTGGGCACCGCTATTATCTGTGCCTCTCATCCCTGATTTATCCTATGACAGCCCTTGGCAGCTTTGTGAGCCCACGCGGCTTGGCCACTCTGTAGATTACGAACTTCCTGAGGCAAATGCAATACCTTCACCAAAGTGAGTGGCAGTTTGTCATTGGCTTAATACTTCTTATTTTCCTTCTGTGTCATGTGATTGCTCGCCCGCCTTACATGACTGTAAGTAACATAGCTTAATCATCAAAAAGGTAGCTTCCTCCCCGCCACCATCTCATGCCCTCATCACGCCCGCTCGTCACAGAGACATGGAGCACCCCGGCATCGTCGAAGACAGCAGGAAAAAGACCACAGCAGCTCAGTAACTGATAAAAAGGACGCGTGCAACAGGGACCTCTAGGTTTAGAGAAGAACACTAACCTGGGACGGGGAGGTCAGAGGATGAACACCCAGGCGTTCCAACAAAGCATCTGATGTTGAAAAGAGGGGGAACATGTAGAGAAACACCGTAGAAAAGACAAGTATGTAAAGCCCTGCACACATAGCACACGTCTGTACCTCCACGGTGTCTATGGTTCACACTATGCCTGAGTGATGAGGAAAGACACTCGCCTGCCCTTCACTCTGTTTATAATATGACCCGTCTAACTTAGAAATGGCTTCGGAGATGAAGCTGTAGCATTAAGTAGGCCTGAGACACATCCAGAAATATCTAAGGGTTGTTTGAAGTGCCAAGGCCCTCTAACTTTATGTGGAGAGGCAGGGGAGTGTGTGAGGGAAGATTGAGAGAAAGGCGGGCTTCTGTATCTCTCTTACATATCTCGTAAAAGCCCCTCGGTAGCCTGAAAAGGAAATATACCCACGATGGCATGAGCGGTGTCTCAGCTCGTGGCTCACTAGCCTGCAACCTCTCACATGCTTCAGAGGAGAAACAAAATACCTCGAGACATACTTAGTAGTAAATAACTTTGTTTTAAACATACAAAATCCCAAACATAAGCCCCTAAATACTAGTATTAAATTTACTATTAAGCAAAGATGATAATTTTGAAGATTTATTGATACATGATGTCGGTTATCTTCAGTGCCGAGCTGCCTCTGAGCCTTGACGTGGTTGGAGGCGGCTGTGGAAGGAGCTGCAAAGGCTGCACCCAGCCCTGTGCACTCACTGACAGGGAATGTGAGCCAGGCAGAGGTCCCATCTGGGGATTCCTACCAAGTGAGAGAGCCGTAAGACCACACTGGTGATCCCACATGACCAGGGAATTCTGCAAGACAGCATCACCGCTGGGATGCCGAGGGTCTGCCCTATAAGCCTATGAAGGCAGATTATTTCTTTTGATTCGCACCAGGCTATGAAAGTAAACACAAGAATAGTTAGGAAACAGTCTGGCTACCGTAATGACTGCTGCTCAAAGAGACAGAAGCCCCTCTCCGGACACACAACGTGCTCAGGTCCTGTAGAGTTGAGAAGGCAGCTTCAGTGTGAGGACCCAGAGTTTCCCTCCCTGATTCCCACAGGCTTGCAGCTCTTGTCTCAAGGGTAGGTGGCCAGTTCCCAATGCCAAGCCTTCCCCCATGTCCCAGGAAGAGGGAAAATACGGGTCTAAGAGAGGACCCAGGGTGCCCCCTTATATGGGCATGAGTCCCATCTCATTGGCTAGCATCGGTCAAGTGGCATTCAGTTGGCAATGGAGTCTTTTGTAGGGATGCCATGGCCCCAGCCAGGGCACACTTAATGCTCTCTAGCCATGCCAGGGGCTCTGGGGTCCACTCTCATGTTGTCAGTAGGACTGACAGGAACTGACCCACCTTCACCACTTGGCACTGCTATTTGCAGGCCACATTCTGCCGCCTGCCATTCTCACTGTGTTTTGCTGTGGGATCAGTGTTTGCAATTATGGTATATGCTCATGTTCCCACTGCCCTCGGGATATGCACTTGGTGATACAGGGGCTGAAATCCACTTTGCAACTTTATTTGTAGAAGGGAATGTAGTAGCTTCCCTTCCCCAGAACAGTTCTTAGGATCCTCAGATGGTAATCTGATCTGATCACCCAGGCACAGGGCCTCCTTGAGACAAGTGTCATCTAAAGCACCAGGTACCTGGTTGCTAGCAGTAACAGTAGTTAGTCTATCCCGTCAGAAGTATTTGCCTCAAAGTATGAGGTCACAAACATGGAGGTGCCAACTACAAACCGGGAATGAGTGCACGGGTGCACATGACCACATCCAAGCTATTATCATCAGACAAGCCTTGAATCTCTCTAGGCCTGTGGTCTCAGTCTCCTGTGCAAATGAGTAGGTGACAGAGGCCCAAATTCAGGACCTAAGGCTGGCACAGCGGCATTGTACCCACTGGGTCATCTCCCCACCTCATGACATACAATTTTTGCATTTTGTGCTATGTTGCCATCATTACTTCTACTTGCCCTTCATGATAGGATCTCCCCATTCCCAGGACCCAAGGGAAGAGAAATATGATCAGCCAGCAAGACCGCATATAATGTATATAACCCATCAGAGAGCTTCACATGGTCTGAGTTGAGAGATCTATGTGTGTGGAGAAGGCAGCAGAGCTGATGCTAACCCTTGAGTTTGGGGGCTCCCACGTGGTCTCATAAAGTCCTGTCTGAACCCCTAGAATCTGTATCATAAAAAGAAAGCACTTCTGAGAAATCACTCACAAGCTCTGCTTTTTTCTTTTCATCAAAAGGGATGAGGTTGGAGATGAAACAAATTCTTGGCGTGAATATAATACCATCTGACTACTGGGTAAAGACTGCGTACTTGGGGAGTTTGTGATATGAAAAACGACTTCAAATAAGCTCATGTGTATGGAAGTGCATCCTGTTCAGGGCATTGGGGATGCCACTCGGGAATGCTGCATGGAGGTGATTTAAACCAGCTGGGAAGAGGGTGTCCTTCTCAAAATGCTGATATGAGAATGAGGCACAGCAGATGCTTCTAGCTGAGGGGAGGAGGAAGGGCTGCCTCTCCTGTGACCGGCTCTTTATAAGTGAGAGTCTGCTGTATGGTTCAGAAAACAGTGAGGAGAGCTGTGGTCAGGCTGCAGAGAGTGGAGAGGGACCAACAGCAGGCTGGGTGACAAGCACACTGTGCAAGGGTTGGATGTGGCTTCAGCCTCAGGGAGTGACCAGTTATCCACCTGGGCCACTGGGAAGAATGAGGGGGGATTCTGTCTTTCTAGCTGTAAGGGTCACGATTGAGGTATCGTCCGGGACAGTTTTGAGTCCCTGTGATTTCTCGTCTGCTCCAGAGGACATCATCAGCAATGCCACATCTAATAGTCTCAACAGGGGTAAAGGTTCTAGTGCCATCTTGGGAGTATGAGTTAAGAACACAGAAAGACACCCTAATATACGTAGATTACCCGGTGGTAAAGTTCTCTGTGCAAACATGAGGATCCAAGCTGAAGCCCCAGTACCTATGGGAAAGTCGAGCATGGCAGCACACAGCTACCATCCCAGTGCTGGGGAAGCAGAGAGAGGAGGGTCCCCGAGATGTGCTGGCCAGCCAAAGTAGCCACATGTAGCCACACGCATGTGTTCAAAGTTCAATGCGAGACCTTGTAACACAAACTAAGGTAGAGTGTGATGGCGGAGACGTGAGACACCCGACAATGACCTCTGGCCTCCACTAGCATGCACACCACACATGCATATACACACGCACACGCATGCACACACACGTGCACACACACATGCACACACGCACACACACGTGCACACACACATTCACACACACCTGCACACAGGCAGACACACGGCCAGATTCCTTATGGTAGAGTATCCAACTCAACAAGGGACCTGCACAATCTAGTGACGAGTTCATGTCAGCTAATTGATGTCATGTTACTAGGGCAGTGGGTTTTTTTTTTTTAAAAAAATATTTTTAAGAGAATCAGAAATTTTGGATATTTATGTGAAATATCACGCATTTAAAATCTGCTGACATTCTTAAAAGAAAAATAAAACACCCCAGGGGTCAAGGGAAGCGGGGCTCCCGTCTTCAGGATGTCATGTTATATCCACTTAGCTGCAAACTGTCTCAGTAATTAATGCGTGTGGTTTAGTTGAAAGTGGGGTTCCTTCCATCTGTCTCTAGTTATCCCAGCCAGAGCTCAGCAGGCCAAGGTTAACCCCTGCCGTGCCCACACACCCGTGTGATGAAGTGAGTGGATCAATCATTAAAAGAAATACTACATCACTGCAAAGGCCCGGGCTGAGAAGCCAGGTGTCTTAGCTATGGGTCCCAAGAACTCTGGAAGGGAGGAGGGGAGGGAGGAGGGGAGGGAGGAGGGGAGGGAGGAGGGGAGGGAGGAGGGAGGGAGGAGGGGAGGGAGGAGGGGAGGGAGGGAGGGAGAGCACCAGATGTGCTCTCAAAGGCTCTTCCCACTGTGCTGAGAATCTGCGGTGACTTGAGGACTAAATGACAAAGCACATGAGGGTTCCGTGACGTCTCCAACTGTGAGGTTAGTGTTAGCGGTCACATCTGTGTCGGAGGACCACAGAAAGCACTCTTGCCAACTGCAGGGTGGGTGCCTAACAGTGTCACAGGGACCTGGAGCTGGAGCAGGAGGCTGGCTCAGCAGGGCACAGAGCAGATGGGGCAGGATTACCGGGGTGCTGGCACACAGCGTTATAACGCTGAGAAGACAGAGACCAAGTTACTCCTTTTACTCACATGAACTAGCGGTATTGAGGAGAAGCTGTGAGGATGGGGATTGGCTCTGTTGGTAAAATGCTTGCGGCATAAACATGAGGACCTGACTGTGACCTGCAGAATCCACATAAAAATTACCCAGCTGTGGTAGCGCTCTTCAGGCAGAGTCAGGAGGGTCTGCGGGGCTGTTGGCCGGGCATCCTAGCTGAGTCAGCGAGCTCCAGGCCAGCAAGAGACCCTGTCTCAAAATACAAGGTGTAGAGTCCTGTGGTTGACCTCTGGTTTCTGATCATATACAGGCACTTCCTCCCCACACAGAGACACATGACAATAAAATAAATAATAAATTATAGCAAGGTAAAACCCCAGGGCTAAGGCTGGTTCCCTGCTCCTACCAGGTCTGTCCAGGGGCTAAGAAGGCTGGCTCCCCTATGGACCTGAATGACTTTCCCTCTGTCAGCCTTTGTTAAGCGTGCTTGTTATGGAGGTTACAACAGAGTTTTGCATCGACGTCCAGAAGATTCCTGTTAATTATCAGGTTTTGACTGGCAGGATTTTTTTGGGCCCCGTGTGAGCATGGCGGTGATGATGCTGTCTGGGCAGAGAGAGGGCACAGCTGAGGTTGCATGCTCCTGACTGTCCCTGGGCAGCTCCAGCAGGCTCCACATTTTCCAGTGTGATGATAGCGTTTTAGTTACATACAGGATGTAATTACCAACACTTATTTGCAATAGAAGCCGTCCATGTGCTTACTTTTCCATTAATACAACCACTGCCCTTTGTGGAATGCTCGCACACCCTTTCCTTAAAGCTCAGCTGAAACCTTAGCCCCCCCTCCCCAGGCTACACAGCTAGCTTCTTCCCTCTGGTGTTCCATATGGTGGCACCATGCTGTCTGCTCTGTCATTTGGCCTGTGACAAGCTCCTTGGAGGAAGGACTTTTCTCGCACTTTTGCTCCCTCCCTGCAAAACAATTGATACTTCTTGTGTGGTTTCTGCTCCCACTGTACAGTCCCATGCTCACTCCCGGGAGTATTTACATCTGTGGGACTCACTCTGGGAGGGACAGGGCCTGACAAATGCTTTCTCGTTTCTCTGTGATTAACAGTTTGAAGAAAAGCCACAGGAGGAACAGGGCAAAAGGCTGAATGGCCAAAGAGTGAACTGTAAGACATTGCTTGTGGTCTGAGGTGGCTGAGCCACATGGGGGACCTTCCCCTGGAGGGAAAATCTTTTCCCAGAGACAGAGAGTGAGATACAGGGATGGCAACTCCCTCCCAAAGGAAGGACAGTTGTTCATCTCAATCATACTCTGCCAAATTAGCCACCAAACTGCCCCCCGGGCGACCAAGGAAGGTGGCTTGTTAAGTTCCCTCTGGGAAACCACAGAAGTGGGAAGATGTGTTCCCTCTAAGCTGTTACTTTAAACGATAACAACTTCAATTTTTGAATACAGCTCTTTCAAACCTTGTCCCCCAGTCATCAGAACTTTGGGGGAATTATTTAGGGCCACTGTGGCATGCTGTTGTCTCTGAACAGTCTGTGCATCCTTGAGCATCTGGCACTGAGTGGTCCACGGGAGGGAAGTGCATTTTTTTCAGCCTGTCACAATCTGCAGAAGACGCAGGAGGAAGAATTCAGCTGGGAAAGACATTTGTCTAGGAACTTAATTAGGTCAATTCAGGGGGGAAGTCCAAAGGCAGTTCTAGAACTTTCTGAGAAGAGAGCCATCTTCTAAGGCTGAGCTTAGGACGGGTTATAGCCCCAACGGAGTGAGAACACTGACACCAGTGCTTTTAGCTGCAAAAGGTACTGGAGGGGAGGAGGCTGTAATGTGGAAGGAGAGGCTTGGCACTGAGGCCAAGCCGGGAAACGGCTTCCCCTGGTGTTCAGGAGTTGATGGTCACACCACTTACCAAGCTTGTGAGTGTTTGCCTCTTTCTACCCCAGTCTGTCTCTGTCTGTGACACGTGTGTGTGTGTGTGTGTGTGTGTGTGTGTGCTGGGGGAGGGGAGAGAGAGAGAGCGAGAGAGAGTGAGAGAGAGAGAGCGCGCAGAGGTTGGCATCAGGTGTCTTCATCCATTTCTTACTACCTAACTTTTCAAGGCAGGTATCTCGTGGATCCTGCAGGGGAGCAGCTGGCTAGCCTGGCCACCAGTGAGCTCCAGAATCTCTGTATCCACCTCCCCAGTGCTATCTGTCATACAAGCATATACTGCTGGTCTTGGCTTCTTCACACAGGGGCTGGAGATCTGAGCATGGGTCCTCGGGCTTTCATGGCTAACATTTTATTGACTGAGCCATCTCCTCCGCAGCCACCACCAAGTGCCTGTTTTCTTCGTGTACTGCGGAAGATACCTTTCCTCCACATCTGTGTGTTTTCTATAAAAACACTTTGGAATCCAGCGCTGGCCATGTTCCGAGTGACCCCATACTCACCGTGGATTGCAGGCTGCCTCCTTTTCCCAATTTCTGTTTCTATGAATAACTGCGGGGTTGTGCAACTTGCAGATGACACATGGAAATCAGAGTCTGACTTTTATGTAGACCGCACTCGGCTGCGCCTGTAAATTGCCTCCAAATGACTTGGCAAGGGGTACAGATTTCTCTTGCTTTCAGCTACCTGTTTGATACGACCTGATCCTGTGACTCTCCCCATTCCCCTCTGGAGGGCTGCATCAACCTGGGACATTCTCTCTGGGGTAAAAGAGCTTCGACTTCTGGAAACAGAGGGAGAATACACAAGGAGCAAACACAAGCATCCTCACGCCACTGACTGGAACTCGGCATTTTAAGCTTATTCTGAAGAACACAACATGGTGAGACCAGCACAGAGACCCAAATGTGGTCACTGGGCCCCACTGCTCTGACTCAAACCGACCCAGGGAGAGAGGGGACCCTTGAAAGGATGACAGTAGCTGGAAAGCTGACAACAAAAGAGAAGGCAGGGTAATTCAGGAGAAAAACCTTGGCTTTGCAGCCCTGTCTATCACCAGGACAGGGGTGGTTCTGCCACTGACTAACCCACCGACCTCTGGCAATTCTGGAACAGCTGTGACTTAAGTTTAACTGCAAAACAGGATATTACTGCTTAACTCCTGATTAAAGGAGCGTGTGCAAAGGTTGTTTTCTGTTTCCAAACCTCGTCCTGCCCTTTACATCCCTACTGAGCTGCCCAGGACATCTGCCTGGCTTTCCTGACGTCCAGTCTTCCTCAGCACGGAACTCTTAGTGATGAATCTTGATTTTATGTTCCCGAAGCTGTCTTTCCACATTGTGTCTTAACTTTTGAACCACAAAATAGATGTTTCATTTGGCTGATTTTCCCCCTATAACATTATCATATTTTTAAAATTAAGGGATACTTTGAATCAACAAAACAACAGTTGTGAATGTTTATGTGACATAATATGATAATCCATATATATTATCCTTGGGGAATGATCAAATCAAATCAATTCCATCCATCGCTCTAGCTTCTGAGCATTTTCCTGGTGGCAAAAGCACTTGACACTCTTGGGAAATTCTAAGTCCTAAAATCACAGTCTGTGCAAGATCGATGGAAACTTACTCCCAAGAGAAACGCTGGCTGTTCCTTTCCCCCTCCACAGCTACTCCATCCTCCCCTCATTCATTAGGTCACCTCATGATGAACCTGTTTGTATAACCAAGTCTGGTGCTTCTTCAAGTCACACGGCAGATACAGCTTTTAGCCCGTCACCTCTCTCTCTATCACTTCTGTCCGGTTTCTGCTTCCAGCTAAGCTTAGTTCTCCTATCAGGTTCTTGACGTGGTGATGACGTTATTATTAGAGTCTTGATGTGTTCTTTTGAGAGTCCAAGTCGCCTTAGACACATGCCCTCCATTGTTCGGGTAGGATCTTTAAATACGTATCCGGGAGCAGTGCTCAGCCTGTGTTAGAATCATCTGGAGCGTTTGGAGGGAAGCCTTCTTCAGAAGACTGTGCTTTGGAGGCTGAGGGATGGGTAGCACCCAGGAAAATCTGCTGCAGGGGTCCCTAGTTCTAAGCTGTTCAAGGCTTACCAGTGGCCAGGCCTCATCCCTCAGCACCTCCAACCACCAGGTTCCACCCACAAAACACATCCTAATGGCTGGACGCAGCCCCCCACATTACAGAGTAAAAAGCTCTGGACTTGAAATCCCACCAAACCGCATCCTAAAAATCTCCACCCGGGAAGGTCTGCTCTCAAGAAATCCTATATGAACACTGTCTTCTGCTCGATTCTCTGCTGCTTCTCTCCCAAGCAGAGGCAGTCACCCTTCTGTGTCCCACCCAATAAATCTCTTGTGTGATGTCTGCTGTGCAGTGTGATGTGACTTTGCGGTATTCCTTGGCTCCTGACTACCAGGATACCTTTCCCTTCAGAGCACAGCACTTGGGGGAAACCTTCCATGTTGGAGCAGGGCTGTAATGTGTCCACTGGGAAGCGTTCCCCTCATAGCTGCAACACTTACACTGGCCAACACCCCCAAACCTTCCTTCAAGTAACGATGGCGATTCCAAAAGTAATCTAGAGATTCAAAACCTCGACATTTTAAATGAATGTTTCACAGAGAGGATTACTGTCCAGGAGAAATTTTTTATATTCATAATGCAAAGCTGTGGGGACAAGCGGGCAAGTGGATGGAAGTGTGTGTGCACGTCTCATTCTCCTGGAATGGAACAGGACACCACAAGCCTCTCCAGGGAAGAGATGCAGGGAAGACGGAGACAGTGTGCATTAGAAACCATCGCAGTGCCAGAGGAGCACAACAGGAGCAACGGCAGATGCCTACGTGGTGCTGGAATTCCAGCTCCCCACTTGCCTGCTCTTCCAAAGGTCCTGAGTTCAATTCCCAGCAAACCACATGGTGACTCACAACCATCTGTAATGAGAGCTGGCACCCTCCTGAGGAAGAGGCCTATGGACAAGTTCAACAGAACTGCCATATACAGGCTGCCCCATATACACAAAAGAGTATTTGTATATAACATTTATAAAGACGGCCAGCAGGCGATGTGTAACGTTGTAGCTGTGTGTGCACACTCCGCTTTCCTCTTTCTTTCCAGATTTTCTTATCTCCTCTTCACTCTTCCTGTGCCCTCCTTGTTGCCCCCCTCTACCCCTTCCTCTTTCTCTTTTTCCTCTAGACAAGGTCTCACTCTTGTATTCCAGGGTGCTGGGGTCAGGCCCTCAATCTCCTGCTTCAATTCCAAGTGCTGGGACTGGGGCATGATCTTGTGTACCTTGCTTCTACTTTCAAAATATCATCTTCCATAACGTAAAAATCTTTCAGCAGGACTCTCATCATGGAGGATGGTCAACACAACTGAGTAAGTGTTTCTAGGCAATGATACAGCAGAGGGGCACATTCTCAACATTTCTCATCCCTGAAATGGGGTACTGTGCCTGCAGACATGACACACCCAACACAATACTACTGAGGTTGATGTGGCCATGAATCATACAGTGATATTCCCAAAGAATTAGCACTACAGTGGCCACCACTCCACAGCAATGCTGGTTGGAGACCATTGTCTCTGTGGCACCCTGTAGTGTTGGTTTGATCTCCAAAGTCTCCACGCCAAAACTCTTGCTGATACGCTGAAGGGGTTTGGGGCTGGTGGAACTGGTAGTGATGGGTGTTCTGACTTGGACACCATGCTCATCACTTCTGTGCCTGTGACTACTGACTTTAATTGCCATAGCAGTGGGACAGGGTCTACTTACTGTACGTCCCACAGGTAGGGGAGAACCACAATGATGAGACTTGAGAATCTCTACTTGCATGGGATAGCATTTTTGTACACTGTAAAGATTTGTCACTTGCATTGGTTTAATAAAATACTGATTGGCCAGTAGCTAGGCAGGAAGTATAGGTGGGACAATCAGACTAGGAGGATCCTGGGAAGAGGAAAGGCAGAGAGTCAGTCACCAGTCAGATGCAGAGGAAACAAGATGAGAATGTCTTACTGAGATAAGGAACCAAGCCATATGGCTAAACATAGATAAGAATTATGGGTTAATTTAAGTTGTAAGAGCTAGTTAGTAATAAGCCTGAGCTAAGAGGCTAAACAGTTTATAATCAATATAAGCCTCTGTGTGTTTCTTTGGGACTGAATCACTGTGGGACTGGATGGGACAGAAACTTCTGTCTACACTTACTACCGTGACTTCATTGGTTTCCAAGGAAATTCTAGACAGACAACAGCCTGTTTATGGAGAGAGAGCAGAACAAATGAACTGGTGGAGAAATCACGTATGTACATGTAGTGAGCAGGGCTTGGATGCTGATTGTCAGGGTGGAGCTTGAAGTCTGGGTGCAGTTTTACCTAACTGGTTACCTTTAACATCAATATGAATTTATTATAAATAAGCTTTATATACTCTATATCTACTATATTAAACCATTCTGTTTTCCATGAATTACTGCTGAATAAAGACTTTTGGAATCAACAGAAATTGTGATGATGGAGATTTTGGTGCTGAGTGGTGGATACATGGCTCTAAGGAAGAAGCCATTCCACTGCTGGACATGCAAACCTCAGGAATAGGAGGTGAATGATTTTTAATTAAGTAAAAGTTACATTCTTTTCTTGTGGAACTATTGGGAAAACTTTCTGGTGATAATTTGTATTTACACTAGGCCAAAGCTAAGCTTAGTCTAAGGTAGTCGGTGGTCATCTCAAACGACATGTGAAAAGGTAGAGGAGACAGCTCAGTCAGTAAAGGACTTGTTGTGCAAACATAAGGACCTGAGTTCAATCCCCAGAATGCACACAAGGAAGCCTATGGATTGCTTGCAATCCCAGCACTGTGGAAACACAGATAAACAGATCCTTAGGACTTGCTGGCTGCCTAGACTAGCCTAGTCTGTGAGCTCCAGGCCAATGAGACTATATAATAAAAAATAAAGTAGATGGCACCTAAGAAATGATACCCGAGTAAAATATCTGGCCACCACATGCATCTGAACACATAAACATGCACACAGATGTACATGAATGTACACACACATGCATACACACACACACTACACACACACACATATGCACACATACAGAGCCAGGCAATACATCCAAATATACACATAACAAACACACACAATAGAAACACACACACATATATGCATATCATATACATATACATACACATGCACACACACACACAAAGGCTGAGAACTGAGTTGATTCTCTAATGTTCTTTTTTTTTTTTACAGTGCTGAGTCTTTTGGACATTTTCAAAACTAGATCTCACACGGACTGAAAAACAAAAATGAAACTGACCAAACCTGCACCTAACATATAAAGTTAACAGCAGGAATTTAGACCTAAATTGCTAAGATCATTTATCTTCTCCAATTTCCACCCACAGAAGTGGGATTAAGCTCAGGATTCTTTCTGTCCATTGGAACTTGCTGGATGTCCTGAGCAAGAAAAAAAGGCCCTATGGATTTGTAAGAAATTGAAGTCAAGCTTCGTGTTTGCCTCTGAGTAAAATGGCTTCTAATCATGGTTAATCTTACTTAGATGTGTTCAGGAGAGAAGTACCACCTGCACAGAAGTCTCCAAGGCAGTACCCTTGGGAGAAGCTGGGTAGGCAAGGCCCGCCACCCCCTGCAGACCTGGAAGCTGATGTGTAGACAGAATGAGTACTTTGGGACGTGCTGGGTAGGCAAAGCCCGCAATTCCCCTCCAGACCTTGGGGTTGAAGTGTAGACAGAGTGTGCAATTTTGCAACTGGCTGAGCCAGAAGAGGATTTAATATTACATTCAGAACCGTGCTCAAATTGTCAAGAAACCTTCAATAAAATAACACTGCAAATCACGCTTGGTGAAACCAGCTGGCAGAGGCAGCATGACAGAATTGAGGAATATAGCAGACGGGACTTGCCGCTAGTTACATGTTTTCAGGTTCACACACTGGGTGGTTTTGCTATTTACAAGACAGTCAGTTTCCACCCTCCCACTCTGCTTTGGTTTGACTCGAGTCCAAGTCCTCAATCAGACTGCATCTGACTGTGGTCTAGTTCAGATTAGACTTTGTCACCACTCTTTGGGGGCAGACAGGAATCCAGCAGACAGGGAAGGAAGAGAGAGGAAAAAAATGGATGCTGTTGAGTCTGATGAGGTTGGACACACCTGGTCTCAATGCAGAGACCATCAAAGCAGGGAGCATTGCAGCCAGAGGTGCACACACCTGGTCTCAATGCAGATGGATGCTGTTGAGTCTGGTGAGGTTGGACACACCTGGTCTCAATGCAGAGACCATCGCAGAGGGAGCATTGCAGCCGGAGGTGCACAGTCCAACACCTTCTAGATAAGCATTCAGGGAAGAAAACAGTTCAGAATCCCAGAACGCTAGTTCTAGGTGTGTGCATGTGTGCTGCAGAAAAGCACTGTTCCAAACTCAGTGTGAACGTGCTAACAGATATTAACACATCATAGGAGCAGATATTAGAAAACATTTACTTAGAAACTAGTGGCATCTAGTTTTCAGTGATCTTCAAGAAAGTTTATTTATGGCTTACCGGAAGACTGTCCATCAGAACAGATAGGTCAACCATAAAGCAAACTTGGTCAAAAATTAATAGTCCGTCAGTGCTGAAATGGTCACTTGGCTCCTTCCTTAACTTGAAATGATTTATTCACAGACCAAGATAGCAGGGAATGATCATAAGTGAAATAATTTTGAATAGTTACAATTTATTAGACATTATTTTGCATTCATAAAAACTCTACGTGTAAGTTAAAGTGTTCATTAAAGTTATAATTTCTCTGCCCCCTCCCTCCTCCCTCCCTCCCTTTTTCTTCGTGTGTGTGTGTGTGTGTGTGTGTGTGTGTGTGTGTGTGTGTGTGTGTGAGAGAGAGAGAGAGAGAGAGAGAGAGAGAGAGAGATCTCAGATCTCAGGTAGCCCAGGTTAACCCCAAACTCACCATGTAGCTGAGGCTGGCTTCAACCTTCTGAGCCTCCTGCTCCACCTATTCAGGGCACTGGTACTGCTGGTATGTACCACAGTGCACAGATTTCTGCTTATTTATTTTAACCCATGGCACTTGTTCACCAAAGATGCATTCCTCCAACTTTAGAGTCTCAGCTAAAACACTGCTCACCCCAGGGGTCGTCTGGAGGAAACTTTTCATCCTCTTTTTTGCTCCAGTATGACCAGAGCGACACAGCAAGACCCTGAGTCAAATCAAACAAAAAATGGTAGCAGAAGGAAACACAATCTAACAAAGTATTATTATAGCAGATAGTGTGTCCCTAGAAAAGGACACCTCCATCCTGACACTGTTGGTATGATCATATCCCATGAATGTATATAAACGTAAAAGAAAAAAAGACCCTTCACAACCATGTTTGAACACTTCAACTCCCATAGCCCAATTACCGCGCATTCCCTGGCCAGATTCACAATGCTGTACAAGTCACCACTGGGTAAGGGATAAGGACAGTGGAAGGGTGGCCCCTAAGAGTTCACCTTCTCCCTGTTCCAAGGGAAACAACCAACCTGTGAGCCCTTGTGTCGTCTCTGAGAGATCTATGTGTGAGTGCATTGAACTCATGGCATTGAATTCTGATTGTCAGGAAGCTTAAGGGAGAGAAACTCTCATTAGGGAGGAATACAGAGAAGAAAAAGGAGGCAGATTCAGTGTTGTACCCCATAAAAGAAAAGGGGACAGGATGCTCCAGCAACAGAGACCACCCATATACTGACTGGAGGTTTGTAGGACTCTTAGCTGGTTATTTACCAATTTTGTCTGCCCAGGTGTCATTTCATGGTTGGTCAACATACTGTCATTATTATACATATCCTAGAGTCAAGGCCCCACCCATGCCCGGCACTCTTCATCATCCACAACCCAACAGGCCACGATGAAGAAGTAATAAACACATCTTTCTGGAGATGTTAGCTTAGCTCTCAGGCAATCATGCTACTTAGGGGATTCTTGGGGCAAGTGTGGAATAGTGATCACCTGCATTCTTCGAATGCCTGCGGAGACCATGAAAGTCTGGGGCAGGAAGGGGGAATAAGATGGCTGAGGAAGTATATAATTCAGGCTACGCTATGGAGTGATATAACCAAGTGTGTGTGTGTGTGTGTGTGTATTGTGTGTATGTGGGTGTGTGCGCGCGCGCGTGCACTATGGAGTGATGTAACCAAGTGTGTGTGTATACTATGGAGTGATGTAACCAAGTATGTATGTCTGTGTGTGTACTATGGAGTGATGTAACCAAGTGTGTGTGTGTACTATGGAGTGATGTAACCAAGTGTGTGTGTGTGTGTGTGTGTGTACTATGGAGTGATGTAACCAAGTGTGTGTGTGTACTATGGAGTGATGTAACCAAGTGTGTGTGTGTGTGTGTACTATGGAGTGATGTAACCAAGTGTGTGTGTATACTATGGAGTGATGTAACCAAGTGTGTGTGTGTACTATGGAGTGATGTAACCAAGTGTGTGTGTGTACTATGGAGTGATGTAACCAAGTGTGTGTGTGTGTGTGTGTGTGTGTACTATGGAGTGATGTAACCAAGTGTGTGTGTATACTATGGAGTGATGTAACCAAGTATGTGTGTGTGTGTGCACTATGGAGTGATGTAACCAAGTGTGTGTGTGTGTGTGTGTGTGTGTGTGTACTATGGAGTGATGTAACCAAGTGTGTGTGGGTGTGTTTGTGCACGTGCATGTGCACTATGGAATGATAAAACCAAGTGAGTGTGTGTGCACTATGGAGTGATATAACCAAGTGTGTGTGTGTGTGTGTGTGTGTGTGCACATGTGCACTATGGAGTGATGTAACAAAGTGTATGTGTGTGTGTGCACTATGGAGTTGCAGCGTGGCGGTCGGGCGGCAATGGGAAATAACCAAGACTAGCCTTGTCTGAAATAATCAGCTTTAATAAAGGAAGGAAGTGGGGCAAACTTACAGAGCCAAGGTTCCAGCGAAGAGCAGGGAACCAAGAGGGCGGAGCTTACCCAACCCGGTTCTTTTAAAGGTATTTTTTGCTCTGGAGTGGCCACGCCCCTCAGACAAGGGATTGGTCAGCCTCCCCAACATGGAGAGATGAAAACAAGTTGTGTGGGTGATTTCGGATTAAGTCCTAGGAAAGCCCTCAAAGCCAACACAGCAGGTCCTTAGGACCCTGCTTTTACTGAAACAGGCAGTGACTTTCCGCTTGAACCCACACAGAAATAAGAGCAGGGTGAAGCTGGCTTCTCTGTCACCTGCCTGTGTTCTCTTCTTCTTTGGGCCAGACTCCTGTTGGATCTACACAATCACTATGAATAGCCTGCCTAACTCCTCTTTGCCATTTAAGGCTGAATGGCACACAGTTAATCATCCCAAACCTGCTGTCACCTTGGGTTCCAGAAGATCATCCTTACAGGACAGACTGTTCCCTAGATAGGAAAAGCAGTCTGTGTTGGAAAGGCTGCAGTCGGAAGCAGGACCCATGGCAGGACCAAACTGCCCCCCTCTGAGATGACGGTGATTAGATTAACAGTCTATCAGCCCACTTTTGCAGCATAGAACTGAACCAGTGTTGGGCCAGACTATAATGGCTATTTAATTCCACACACCTACCTCTTGTCCTCTGTCACATTTCTTTAAGTCTATAGCTCATGCCAATACTTGACTGTCAACTTGGGGCCATCTTTATCCATCCCTCTTGCTAAAACATATTAGTTAAATCCCTTTAGTTTGCTTTTCACCATTTCCCCTCTGTTTGTTGGCACACTGGGATGGGTGGCAGATCCTTGCCTGCTGAGGGCTTCGGGAGCCAGGGCTTCTGTGCTCTGGACATGGTGAGCATCACTGGCCATATGAAGCAGGCAGTTAAACGGAGGGCTCCAGAACTAGAAGGAGAGGAGAACGCAGTCAGATACAGATTTGGTGGCCCACCATCATATGGACAGCATTTTAGCATGGCGTCAGTTAAGAACACAGTACACCAAAGGATGGAGGTGAATGAGGCTGGGGAGGTGGCTCTGCGGCACAGAGCCCTTGCAGGGCAATTGTGAGGAGGCTGTAGCTAGCCAAGGGAGTGATCTCTTCTGGCTCTGGCTCTGTGTGCATGCACACACACCCCTAAATAAATCTTTAAAAATATGAAAGAAATGGATGTGTCTACCAGCGCGATACTTGGGGTTAGAGTCCACACAACACTGTCTTACGGGTGATGAGGGATTTTCAGGCTTCACTGTGGACTGTATTACGTACTAATGGAGAACGTCTTGTAATTGCAACAGACACAAAGCACGTTTCTGAGAGCAAACCCTCTTCCTGTAGAGACCTGGCACCAGGGCACAGGGTTCGCACAGACGAAGATTGAAGTGATTCTAACTCTTCAGTGGCAAGGTGTTCTGAGCTGTGTAGAGGCAGGTAGATCATTTCCTAAAATCGCAGATTTGATACCCACCAAGTTCATCTCATTCTCTACAGCTGGTAGCATATTCCAGATCTAACTTAATATATAGCATGCCTTTCCTCTGCCTTGTAAGAACATAGAGGAAACAAGAAAATGTTGACAATTTTAGC